>NC_053154.1:124821919-125184419 GCF_016835505.1 Polypterus senegalus | reverse complement strand
GTTTTTTTTTTATTTAAAAGGGTTTTAGTGGGTGACACAATCAAATAATAGACATGGACATGAATATTGTAAACTCAAGCTCTTTTAATTTCTGAAAAAAAATGCTTTTAAACTGCATTTCAATTCAAAACAGAATCAAAAATATCATCCCTGGCTAAAATTGGGCAGACTTGAAAATAAAGTGGTATTTTAAGTATTGTCTTTAAATAATAATAACAAAATTTCAACATAAAGTGTCGTTTTTCTTCTTAAAAAAATAAGGCAGAAACATAAAAGGTAATTTGACCAGCTTCACCTTTAAACTCTGAGTAACATAAGCCAAAATTATTTTGTACATTAGGCTAAAACAGTGTGATCATTGATCATTTTGTAATTAGATGTAATTAGAATTACTAACGGTCACGGAAGTGCAATGATCCCCAGTAAGAGCCACAAAGTCCGCTTTCTGTAATGCATCTAATTTTGCTTGCTTTTCAGTGTGCACAAAACCATGCTTTTATCAAGGCTTCCGGCGGGTAGTCTTTTGAAAGGAAATTTTCCTCCGATTAATCGTAGGAACTCGCTTTATTCCGACTCTAACATTTTTGTAGCTCTGATGTGTGCATCAATGTAATCGATATACCAGGAAATCATGCATTGACAAAAGTTCCCCTTTGCTTGGAATTGAAAGTGTGATTAAATGCGTTATTTTTTTAACACGTTATGGAGTACATGAATCGAAGCTTCTCAGCTGTGCTTGTGCTAAGAAAAGGAATCATTTTAAAAATAACGTAACATGATTGTGAATGTAATAGTTTTGTGACCGTTATGAGTGTTGCTGTCATCAAAGATTTGATTATAATTTCTTTCAATCAGGTTCGTATTTGGACAGTTTGCATAAAACCACGCTTTTATCAAAGCTTCCGTCGGGTAGTCTTTTGAAATGAAATTTGCCTCCGATCAGTCTTAAGAATGCGCTTTGTATCCATTATTCATAAAGCTTCAATTGGTGATCTGTGTTTCTGCGTTAACCGCATATTTTTTCATAAGTCTCAAACCAAGGGGATGCGAGGGTAAAATGAATCGGGAAGCGCACGTACATACTCAGTGCACCCCCTCTCGGGAATCGAACCTCGGCGCTAGAGGCAAAGCCTCTACCATTGCGCCACGGCGTGTGGTTTGTCTATTTGAGAGTATGTAGATTAGGGTATATATATATATATATATATACTAGCAGAATACCCGCGCTTCGCAGCGGAGAAGTAGTGTGTTAAAGAAGTTATGAAAAAGAAAAGCAAACATTTTAAAAATAACGTAAGATGATTGTTAATGTAATTGTTTTGTCATTGATATGAGTGTTGTTGTCATATCTATCTATTTATATATATATATATATATACTGCTCAAAAGAATTAAAGGAACACTTTTTAATCAGAGTATAGCATAAAGTCAATGAAACTTACAACAATGAGATGACCCCCAAAACAGGAATGGTTTAACAGGTGGAGGCCACTGACATTTTTCCCTCCTCATCTTTTCTGACTGTTTCTTCACTAGTTTTGCATTTGGCTACAGTCAGTGTCACTACTGGTAACATGAGGCAATACCTGGACCCTACAGAGGTTGTACAGGTAGTCCAACTTCTCCAGGATGGCACATCAATACGTGTCATTGCCAGAAGGTTTGCTGTGTCTCCCTGCACAGTCTCAAGGGCATGGAGGAGATTCTAGGAGACAAGCAGTTACTCTAGGAGATCTGGAGAGGGCCATAGAAGGTCCATAACCCTTCAGCAGGACCAGTATCTGCTCCTTTGGGCAAGGAGGAACATGATGAGCACTGCCAGAGCCCTACAAAATGACCTCCAGCAGGCCACTGGTGTGAATGCCTCTGACCAAACAACCAGAAAGACTTCATGAGGGTGACCCAAGGGCCCCATGTCCTCTAATGGGCCCTGAGCTCACTGCCCAGCAGCATGCAGCTCGATTGGCATTCACCATAGAATACCAGAATTGGCAGATGCACCACTGGTGCCCTGTGCTTTTTACAGATGAGAGCAGGTTCACCCAGAGCACGTGACAGAAGTGAAAGGGTCTGGAGAAGCCATGGAGAACATTATGCTGCCTGTAACATCATTCAGCATGAGCAGTTTGGTGGTGGGTTAATGATTGTCTGGGGAGGCATATCCATGGAGGGTCACACAGACCGCTACAGGCTTGACAAAGGCACCTTGGCTGCCATTAGGTATCAGGATGAAATCTTTGGACCCATTGTCAGACCCTATGCTGGTACAGTGGCTCCTGGTGCACGACAATTCCTGGCCTCATGTGGTGAGAGTATGCAGGCAGTTCCTGGAGGATGAAGGAATTGATACCATTGACTGGCCACCACACTTTCCTGACGTAAATCCAATAGAACACCTCTGGGACATTATGTTTTGGTCCATCCAATGCCACCAGGTTGCACCTCAGACTGTCCAGGAGCTCAGTGATGCCCTGGTCCAGATCTGGGAGGAGATCCCCACAACACCATCTGTCATCTCATTAGAAGCATGCACCAATGTTGTCAGGCATGTATACAAGAACACAGGGGCCATACAAAGTGCTGCGTACAATTTTGAGTTGCTGCAATTAAATTTTGGCAAAATGGGCTAGCCTGCCACATAATTTTTTCACTCTGATTTTTGGGGCGTCTTTGAATTCAGGGCTCTGTAGGTTGATCATTTTCATTTCCCTCAAACGATGTGGCATCCTTTCGTTCCTAACACATTACCCAGTCTATATCAGTATAGATATCCAGGAGGATTTCTTTTCCCATTGAGATCTAATGTTTTTCAAAGTGTTCCTTTAATTTTTGTGAGCAGTTTATATATATATATATATATATATATATATATATATATATATATATATATATATATATAGCAAAATAGCTGCATTGGCAGAGAAGTAAAAGAAAAGGAAACATTTTAATAATAACGTAACATGATTGACAATGTAATTGTTTTGTAATTGTCATGAGTGTTGCTGGCATATATATATATATATATATACACACACACACAGACACATATATAAAGATATATATACATATAAACATATATATATATATATACACATATATACATTATATATATATATACATATACACACACACATATATACATACTGTATATACAACATATACATATCTACATATATACTGTATATACACATATATATACAAATCTACATATATATATCTACATATATATATTAGGGGTGGGACTCGATTAAAAAAATTAATCCAATTAATTAGAGGCTGTGTAAGAATTAATCTTGATTAATCGTATGTAATCGCACGTAAATTTGCCCCAAATCGCAAATGTTTTTTTTTTTATTTAAAACGGTTTTAGTGGGCGACAGAATCAAATAATAGACATGGACATGAATATTGTAAACTGAAGCTGTTTTAATTTCTGAAAAAAAGCTTTAAACTGCATTTGAATTCAAAACAGAAACAAAAATATCATCCCTGGTTAAAATTGGGCAGACTTAAAAATAAAGTGGTAGTTTAAGTACTTTAAGTACATTTTCAGAATAGTATTGTCTTTAAATAATAATAACCAAAATTTCACCATAAAGTGCAGTTTTCTTCTTAAAAAATAAGTCAGAAACATAAAAGGTAATTTGACCAGCTTACTCTTTAAACTCTGAGTAACATTAGCCAAAATTATTTTGTACATTAGGCTAAAACAGTGTGATCATTGAACATTTTGTAATTAGATGTATTTAGAATTACTAACGGTCACGGAAGTCCAATGATCCCCAGTAAGAGCCACAAAGTCCGCTTTCTGTAATGCATCTAATTTTGCTTGCTTTTCAGTGTGCACAAAACCATGCTTTTATCAAGGCTTCGCTCGGGTAGTCGAAATGATCAGTCGTAGGAACGCGCTTTATTCCGACTCTAACATTTTTGTAGCTGTGATGTGTGCATCAGTGTAATGGATGTACCAGGAAATCATGCATTGACAAAAGTTCCCGTTTGCTTGGAATTGAAAGTGTGATTAAATGCGTTATTTTTTAACGCGTTATGGAGTACATGCATCAAGCTTCTCAACTGTGCTTGTGCTAAGAAAGGGAAAATTTTAAAAATAACGTAACATGATTCTGCGTTAACCTAATATTTTTCATACGTCCCAAACCAAGGAGATGGGAAGGTAAAATGAATCGGTAGCGCGTACATAGTCAGTACATCCCTCTCGAATCGAACCTCGAATGTCGGCGTTAGAGGCTAAGACTCTACAATTGCGCCATCGCTTGTTTATGCTAAAGTATGTATTGTAGATCGGGCTATAGATATACATTTATATATATACCCGTGTATGCAGTGGAGAAGTAGAAGTTATGAAAAGAAAAGGGAACATTTTAAAAATAACGTAACATGATTGTCAATATACAGTAATTGTTTTGTGAGTGTTATTGAATGTTGCTGTCATCAAGGATTTGATTATCATTATTTCTTTCAATCAGGCTCGTATTTGTACGATGTGTTCAAGTTACATTCCGTGTTTGTCAATCGTTGTAAAGATAAGAGGTTTCATTCATCGATTAGTTCCTTACTGCATCAATAAACAGCTCGTCTTCCTTTTTATCTGTGATGTGACAAACTGCATGCACGGGTTTTTTTTTTTACGCTGTCTTCCTTTAGCGGGACATTGACTTTTTCCACCGTGTGCTTTGTTTCCACAGTAGCTGCATTTATGAATATGCTTATCAGACGCTTCATATTTTTGCTGCCTTTTCAATTGTGTAATTCGGTTTTTGTTCAGCGCTCTTTGGAACTGTTGCTTTTTATCTGTGCACTGCATCAGTTCACGTGAGCCACTCGGTGTACTTGCATCGAAGGTTCCCAGCTGTGCTGGTGCCATCTCGTGCTATGTCCATAGCTTTATTTAATGTTACCTTAGTCCTGGCACTTAAAACTTTCTCTGGCAGTTTCGCTGAGTTTGTGTCAAACACCACCCTGACCATCTCATCTTCCTCTCCATAAGCACAGTCCTTCACCCGTGAATATTTACCCGTGGCAGTTTGCTATTGGATTGCCGCTGACGGATGGCCTTATATGGGCAGGCACTAAATTACAAACGCCAGCGCAGCCTGTCTATGAACTTAATTTAAAGTGTAGGTTTACATCGTGCTTTGTTTCAAGTAGCAGAACTCGCTTCTTATTGTTTCGCTGCCTTCTCAATTATATAATGCATGTTTTCTTGAGCGCTTTTTTGAGGTCTTCCTGGTTTTCTATGTACTGCGTGATTACGTGGGAGGCGTGATGATGTCACACGAAACTCCGCCCCAACGGCGTTGAAGCTCATCTCCATTACAGTAAATGGAGAAAACTGCTTCCAGTTATGACCATTACGCGTAGAATTTCGATATAAAACCTGTCCAACTTTTGTAAGGAAGCTGTAAGGAATCAACCTGCCAAATTTCAGCCTTCCACCCACACGGGAAGTTGGAGAATTAGTGATGAGTGAGTGAGTGAGTGAGTGAGGGCTTTGCCTTTTATTAGTATAGATATATATATATATATATGTATATATATATATATATATATATATACCGGCACTACGCAGCGGAGAAGTAGTGTGTTAAAGAAGTTATGAAAAAGAAAAGGGAACATTTTAAACAAAGGGAACATTTTAAAAATAACATAACATGATTGTGAATATACAGTGTTGCTGTCATCAAGGATTTGATTATCATTATTTCTTTCAACCAGGTCCGTATTTGTAGGATGTGTTGTGTTCAAGTTACATTCATGTTTGTCAATTGTTGTAAAGATAACAGGTTTCATTCATCGATTCGTTTCTTACTGCATCAATAAACAGCTCGTCTTCCTGTTTATCTGAGACGTGACACACTGCATGCACGTTTTTTACACTGTCTTCCTTTAGCGGGACATTGACTTTTTCCACTGTGTGCTTTGCTTCCGCAGTAGCTGCACTTATGAATATGCTTGTATGTATCACACGCTTCATATTTTTTTGCTGCCTTCTCAATTGTGTAATTCGGTTTTTGTTTAGCACTCTTTGAAACTGTTGCTTTTTGTCTGTGCACTGCGTCAGTTCACGAGAGCCGCTTGGTGTTCTTGCATCGAAGGTTCCCAGCTGTGCTGGTGCCATCTCGTGCGATGTCCACGGCTGTATTTAATGTTAGCTAAGACCTAGCACTTAAAAGTTTCTCTCGCAGTTTCGCTGAGTTTGTGCCAAACACCACCCTGACCATCTCATCTTCCTCTGCATAAGCACAGTCCTTCACCCGTGAATATTTAGCGGCAGTGTTTCTATTGGATTGCCGCTGAAGGACGGTCTTATATGGGCAGGCACTAAATTACGTGGGAGGCGTAACTCCGCCTCCCATGGGCATCGAGCAGAAGTCTATTATAGTATATGGACGAAAAAATAGGTTCCAATTAAGACCATTACACGTAGAATTTTGTAAGTAAGCTGTAAGGAATGAGCCTGCCAAATTTCAGCCTTCTACCTACACAGGAAGTTAAAGAATTAGTGATGAGTGAGTGAGTGAGGGCTTTGCCTTTTATTAGTGTATATATATGTATATATATATATATATATATATATATATATATATATGCCAACAACACTCATGACAATGACAAAACAATTAATTTGTCAATCATGTTACGTTATTATTAAAATGTTTCTTTTTCTTTTTCATTACTTCTTTAACACACTACTTCTCCAATGCGAAGCGCGGGTATTTTGCTAGTATATATATAAGAATATATATATATATATAGTTTATATATATATAGATATATATGATATATATATACTGAGCATCAGAGGTGGGTAGTAACGAGTTACATTTACTCAAGTAACTTTTTAAAAAAAAATGTACTTCTAAGAGTAGTTTTACTGCACACACCATACTTTTTACTTTTACTTGAGTACATTTGTGAAGAAGAAACGCTACTCTTACCGCTACATTGGGCAACACTCAAATTGTTACATTTTTTACAACAGATAAAGTCTGACAGACAATTTTCAATCTGCTCTGTAGCATATGCTGACAAGTTGCACACACGCCTTACATTGCGTCTCAACTGCGACTTTAGTTCCCTCTCCTTTCTCTTTCTTAGATTGCTTTTCAGAAGGAAGTCAGTTTTGTAGTTTTTATGAACAGTTCAAAAGTGCCATTCTACATTTTCCTTCTTTGGAATAGCAATGATAGATTGACAGATCAGACAAACGCACTTCGATAGTGACATTGTGAGAAAAAAATCCTCTTCCAATTCCACATCCAACCCAAAAACAACATTTTTTTTAAAATCCCTTCTTTTGTCGATATAAATTGGAAGGCTAACTAGATCACTTAGATAGCTGGAGTTTGGCAGTAGCTCGTGCGTTTGATTGTGTGTGCGGGATGACCAGTGTCTTAGAAGAAAAGAGATCTCAGACTGGCCGCCCTGTTTGTCAGTCAAGTGGCAAATGCCATATGGAGGATATATGATCATTTTTTTTGAATGCAACGATCTACCTGCACTCCCTTTCCGATCTACCGGTAGATCGCGATCAACGCATTGAACACCCCTGCTCTAGTGTGTCTTGATGCTGATCAAAAACTCTGATTAGCTTCTCTATATTCTTCTAATAATGTTCTTGGGCTGTTCTACAGTGAGAATTGTGCACAAAATAATCAACCACAACAATTTGCTGCCCTGTGTTTTTATGACACTTACGGGTATGCGTTGAAGTAATGTATCTGTCGAGTACTCCTAACCAAAGTGATCTCTGTTTATACTAGTGTATTCACATTGTTTACAGAAGTATGTTTGTCCACAGTAAAACAACTGAAATGCATATGACACAGATATTCACCTACACTGGACATGTGTACCTCGCCACATTTTTATGAGGTTTTACATTTCTTTAGGATATTTTAAATGAAAATGAATATCACCCGTGTAAATGCACAAGCAATTAGTATCTCACAAGCTCTGATAAAGGAAACAGAATGAAGACCATCTTTCGCCTGTACACCTGGTGCAGCTGCGTTGTTCTTATATGTGAGTGGACGTTTCTTGTGGGGAGGGCTTCTGTTCTCTTTCTCCGATCTGAGTTCACCTCTGTTATAGCCGTCTTTATTTGAAAACAGCAGTGTCAAATCAGGGAGAGCGTGAACGCGATTGAGAGAATAAAACTGAATAAAAAAATGCTAACTTTGACAAGCACTATAAATTTACAGTGGCTGTTATAGACGCAAATCAAATGTATGTTGTTATTGTATAATATTAACAATAATAGCAGCTCTCTACACAAAACGGTAAACTTGAGAAGCTGCCAGAATCAAACCCAGAACCTCTTGATTGGGAGTCAGCAGTTCTTAGCATTGCAATAGCAAGCTGTCGCATCAACCACCTACTGTAACCTGCTTTCTTTTTCTTTGGTTATATTCTTGAATAAAAGCACACTTGTTTTGTTATACTTGTACTTTTTGTGAAAGTGTTTATTTGATATTTGGACTTCAGGCTTCACACCTTATACACATGTCGTAAAGACAGTCCTTGGGTGTGTGTGGGAACTGTTAACATTTGAATCTGATGATTTTAAATAGTGCGGAACAGACCTCTCTGTACTATGCTGTCCTCTGCATCTCCTGGAGTTCAAAAGAAATACCAACATGCAGCAACAAGATCAGAGCAAAAAACCAAACTCGGTCACTAACTACAACCGCATGAAGGTATGCAAATGAATATAATATTGCATTAGTGCAACAATGTTTTCCAAAATGTACAATACAGGTCATAAAATGAATTATTCCAAATGTCATATATACCTAAGTCTCTCTTTTTTGTCAGTGTGTCTTTGACATCATGGATCAGAAGGTGCATACTAATTCAGCGTGAGCAGGAGCACTCAAGTATAAAACTGAATAAAAAAAATTCACATCCACAGTCATTCTCAGTCACGCACACCACTCACATCCACATCCACAGTTTTCCAAGTCTCGTTCGCGCACAAGATCTGACAGGGTTTTCAAATAAAGAAGGGGTGTAACAAAACAAGTTTGTTTGTTATACCACGTCTTTATCTGAAAACGGCATCAGATCTGGGGGTGTGTGGGAGCTTGAACTGAGTGAGAGAATAAAACTGAAAAAAACCCTGCTAACTTTAACTATAAATTTACAGATGCAAATCAAATGTATGCTTTTATTGTATGATATTAACAATAAGAGCAGCTCACTACTGAAAATGGTAAATTTAGGAAGTAGCTGATATCAAAACCGCAACCTCTTGATTGAAGGCAGCAGTTCTTAGCACTGCACCAAGCTGTCATATCAACCGCCTACTGTAACCTGCTTTCTTTTTTCTTTTGTTAAATTCTTGAATAAAAGTGAACATTTTTGTTATACTTGTACCTTTTGTGAAAGTGTTTATTTCATATTTGTATTTCAGGCTTCACACCTTATACATTTCATGCTACATTTTTTCAATTATTACTAAAACATGAAAAACATTTCTATGTTAACTACGTTTTACATAAATTGTTGTTGATACATAGCACACATGAAATGTATGTATTCCAAATGATAATGTACTGTTTTACCCTATAAAGGTGCAGCACTTCACTTGAAGAAAAACTTCTTTGCGAAATGAACTGCAGCAGTGGATGGGGGGATGGGATGCCAGGCTGCTTGCTGCTTATCGACACATTTACAGGACAAAAGACACTGACGGAGAGGTGAGAATGGATTTAAGGTGGGTCGGATTTACAAGCTTTCTCGTAGGGTCTGGTAATTCTAGTGTTAAACTTGTGTCCAGAGCATTTGTCTATTGGGTTTTCACGGGGCAACAGTGCCCTCAAACATCCACAAAGTAAATCAAAACAATTGACATTTCTGAGTCTAATATGATTATGGTGATGATTTGGATTTAATTGTAATATAAACCATTTTTACCATTAAATGATCAGCCATAGTACAACAATAGGAAGCTTACAATCTTAAGAAGTAACAAAAAATACTTAAGTCACGGTCATTTATTATTTGAGGTTATTGTGTATGGTTTTGAATCTTAGGAGATTCCAAAATGATATATAGCATTGCTGGTTAGCAGTTTTCCTACTGAGTCTATTCATTCTTTTTCTGGATTTACTTAGTCCATTACAAGTGGGAGCTGGGGGTTATCTTGACATACACTGAGCACTTCAATGGTATAAATGACATAACTACATATTATCATTAAGTTTACTGTAAATATTTTGGAGGATATTTCATGACTTTACACAGAGCAGCTTGCTGATGCATCATCTTGTGCTGTTGTCTCAAAACTTCAGAGATGTTTTGCAGGTTTAATTGGATTTTTCCAAGTCATTGTGTTGCCTTCCATAATTTAAATACATCCATGCAAAGTTTACTTGGGAAATGTGTTGCAGTGGTCAAGGCTTAGGACTTCAAACCCTGAGGTTGTGAGTTTGAATCCTGACAATGTGTGACCCTGAGCAAGTCACTTCACCTCTGTGTGATCCAACTGGAAAAAGAAATGTATCCAGTTGTACCTCAAATGTTGTAAGTTGCTTTGGATAAAGTGTTAGCCAAATAAATAAATACATTTGCCTGGTGTGAGTATGAATTTATGCCTGAATGTGTTCTTCAGTAAGATGAAATTCCTTTTACTGTTGTTTTCTTTTCTGAATCCAGTGCTTGCTAGACAAGGTATAGGACTTGCAATGTTTTAATTGGTTTACAGTGGGATAGATGGAGAGACACATAATGAAACATTAAACTTAATTAAAAGTAAACATTTTCTCTGCTAAATACATATAATGTGTTACATGACAGAAGGCATAATCAAAAATTAATTCTGAATTCTAAAAAAATAAAACAACAGAGCTTCTGGAAGAGGTTTGCATGAACTGTCCATGTTCTTTCAAATGTCAAACCTTAATCTTTTGCACAATAGCTCCACACAAAGTTGATTATATACAGTATATACCCACATATTATTGCAACAGCACTGGCATTGCCATTTTTAAGTGTGTGGGTGGTGGTCATAGATTGATAATGAAAGTAATTATTTTCAGAAAAACAAAACAACCGTAATATTAAAAATGGGTAAAAGAGTCATAAATCAAAATAAGATGCAAATTTGGGTCAAAATTCTGTAAGGTCGATCAAGATTTCAGAAAAAGCAAAATATATTTTTCAAGCAACAATACTCTTTTTCAAAAAAAAATAGTGAGCAGGTCCTAATTTTAAGCATTTCTAGGAAAACTTTAAAATATACTGTACTTTTACTAACATTTGAGGAAGTGTTGCATGGTACGTCTAAGTTCTTGAGTTTCTTTTCAGTGTGTAATATTCTTTTAACATTTCCCTGTCCAGATAACTCTGCATACTTCAGTAATTGTGAAACTCAGGTGCATTTTGGGTGGTTTCTGCATTCTTTGTATGTTCTTTTATTACTTTTTGTCTTGTACTCTAGTTTCATTCCATAATGTGAAGAAATGTTTTCTGGTTAATTGGAGATGACAGATTGCTTCAGTGGGGAGTTGTGTTGCTGGCACAGTGAACTGGTGTCACTTTCAGGTTAAATTCCTGTCTTATGCTGACTGTAATTCCTATAATAAGATATTGCAATAGATTGAGATATGAGTATTGGTTATTCTTTTCCTGACTTTGTTGTTATCTTTGCAATTACTTTGAAATAGTTTGTGTGTTTTGTGTTTGGATTTCTCTGGCAGCAATCAATAGGATATTTGTAAATTTCACTTTTCCATCATGACTTAATGATTTGTTCCTCCATTGTTTCCTCTTCATCTGAAATACTGCCTTCTATTCTAAAATGTACAATAAATTAGCAAAAATGAATGTCATCTATACAAATTGTCAATGTTTCTTGTTCCATAACTAGTTTCTGTGCATATCATAACATTTAAATTTTGTTGAATCTTCTTTCATATGGGTTTCTTGCCACCACGTGTTCCTTATGTTTTTATTTTTAGAATGAGCCTTTCAAGGCAGCCTAGACATAGCTTTATTTCGGAGTCTTTCTTCAAATACATTACAGTTGATTCTGCCTTGAGCCCACTGGTGTTAGTATAATCTCTGGTCCAGCTGACTTCCTGTATTGAAGTGAGGGGTTTCAGAAAATTAATGAATTAATGATTTCTTTCTGGCCCTTCTGTAAGTTCAACCAAGCTTAACAGAAACAGTTCTGATTTTGATAATTACTCCTAACGTATGTCTGGTTCTCATATCCTTAAAGCTCATAGTTGATTCTTCCTTATAATTGTTAGCTGAGTATGTGGCAAAATGAAAATATACTAGGAAAAAAACACTAGATGTTGCTTTTAGAGCATTTTTTGTTTTCTAAATATTTATGGATGATAACCTCTGAATAAATCTATGAATGTTGTATGTCTGCATGGACTATGGAAACTATCTGCTTTGGGGCATGTCAGCCCTACAACCACACACTCGGACATAATTGCACATAATGTACTTTCAAAAGAACACTAGTAAAACAACAAGCCAAAATGAGGATCACTACTCACATTCTTTGTAATATCAAAAAAATCATGAAAGCATGCCTCCAGGTTTAAAATGCACACTTTGCTTTTGCTCCATCCTGCGTCGTTTGTTCCACACAAGGTTAACAAGCAAAATCTTCAAATTCACATGACAAGAACTTGTACAGCATTTTGTGTTGACTCACTCTCTTGTACTTCTTTGATTTCTTGAACACAACAGGATTGTACAGTTGATGCCTTAAACTTTGGATCTCCAGCATTTGAAATTCAGGAACAGAAGTGGAATGGACCAGAAACAGTGGAAGAAATAGCTGCATTCTCATATGCAGCAACAGAAAACAAAATGGGCTACACAACACAGCGTTCTTTGGTTTTGTTGGCTTAAACACAATCTGTAACAGATTTGTAGTGCTTCATTTTGGTTTGAAATGTCTCTATTAATTTTGTTTACTTACATTAGTTTTTTATCATGCAGTTGAATGAAGTGAGATCAAAATTACAGGCAAGTAGCCAATTTCATTAGCGCCTATAAAATTTTAAGATTTCGATATGAAAATTAGTAATATATTGTATATAGGTTCTGTGGTGGGCTGGCACCCTGCCCGGGGTTTGTTTCCTGCCTTGTGCCCTGTGTTTGCTGGGATTGGCTCCAGCAGACCCCTGTGACCCTGTAGTTAGGATATAGTGGGTTGGATAATGGATGGATGGATGTACAGTATATAGGTTATGTAAAATATAATAATAAAAAATACAATTTTTAAACTGAATAGACTATGATTTTAAGGTTTAAGATTAATAATTTAGGTTCTAAGGGTTTAAGGTTTTGAAAACCTGAAAAATTATGTACATGTTATGTAAAATTTAACAACACAATACAGTTAAAATGAATAGGCTAAAAGTAGCCCAGGCTGTTCTCACACCATCTTGTCCATCTATTTCTGCTATCCAACAGAGTATGTTATATAATTAAACAATTTCAGATTAGTGATTCTGTTGCTACATATTTGTGCACAGCTACCATAAGGAACAATTTTGAGCAAAAAAGTAAATTTCTGTATTAAGAACATCTTGCTTGAAAGACTTTGGCTATTTTAAGCACAATATATCATTGATTAAAATCCTTTGAGAATTTTGTATTACTTAAACCTGCTAGTAAATTGACCTTAAATGTGGCAGTGGATTGCTACACTTCAGCAATAAATAATGAGATAATTAGTTACTGGAGCCAATTTGTTTATTTACTTTTCTCATAAGATGCTGCTTTGTATTTTTTTCTGGTTTCAGTAAAATAATATAGCATTTTGGGGCAAATATACAAAAAAGCAACCCAAAACTAGATGAAAGAATTGCAAATATTTCCACTGCAACAGTGTATTTGCCAGGTGAGCTGACATATGCTGGAATAAATGCCAACCACACAGAACAAAAGATGAGCATGCTGAATGTTATGTACTTGGCCTCATTAAAGTTATCAGGAAGTTTTCTTGCTAAAAAAGCCAGAACAAAACACAGACAGGCTAAAATCCCAACATAGCCTAAGACGAACCAAAAGGCCAGAGTAGAGCCCACGTGACATTCTAATATGATTTTAGAATTTTGGTATTTAGTATTTTTCACAGGGAAAGGAGGTGTAGAAATCAACCAAATTGCACAAATAACAATCTGAATAAGGGTACAAAACAAAATCATCATTCTTTGCTGTAAAGGTCCAAAATATTTCATGAGGTTGTTACCAGGTTGTGTGGCTTTGAAAGCCATTAAAACAACAACTGTTTTGCCAAGAATGCAAGATATGCATAATGAAAAGGTAACACTAAACACTGTGTGCCTAAGCATGCATGACCAACTGCCTGGCTCTCCTATGAATGCAATGGAGCACAAGAAGCAGAGTGCCAATGAAAAAAGAATGAAGAAGCTGAGTTCAGAATTGTTCACCCGGACAATTGGAGTACTTTTATAATATAGGAATATGCCAAGGACTCCAAATGTAAGACAGGTACCAAATAAAGCAATCACGGCTAATGAAGCTCCGATTTCATCATAAGTGAGAAATTCAATCTCTTTTGGGATGCATTCAGTTCTTTCAGCATTGGACCAGAAATCAGAAGGACACTGAGTACATTCTACTGAATCTAAGGGAAATATAGAAAAACAAAACTTCCAATTAAAAACATTTACTACACTGCATTACATTATTTCATACACACATGTAGTTGAACAGTAGCACAAAAAAAGTATACCTGTTTGATTACTAATTTCGCCATCAGCACATGGTAGGCAATCAAAGCAACAAAGAGGCTCTCCTTGACGTACCCCCTTCCTTGTGCCAGACGGGCACGCTTCAGAGCATAATGACTGGGGCACCTGAAATATACATATAAGGTCCCACAGTTGACAGTTCAAAAAAGTCTCGAGGCACAAATCTGGGGAAGACAAACTCCATGCCATGTTCACTTTGAACTCTTAATGATATTTAGCACTTTACTTTAGCTTAATATATTTTGTTTTTTTAGTAAATATGTGTGTTATAATCTATCTATATATATTTAGTTTGATTGTTCTATATGATTATAGTTATTGTGTAGGTATGAAAATCAGATTTCTTATAAAGACATTACTAGAGGCTCTTTGCACCTTGCCTTGATTTTGTCGTTATTCCAAATGACAGCATCCTCATTTATTATAAGCTCTTTTCCTGCACCAGCAGAGACATCATAGAGTCCAACAGTAACAAACCAGATTTTTCCATCTACTCCTCTTTGCCAGTTTATAATATCATATGATGGAACTGGATCACCATTTTTATCAAAATAGATGGTTTCTCCCATGTTACTTGTAAATGATACATTTTGAATATAATGCTGAAGCTACAATGTAATCAAAAATAAAGAGTGTTTTTACAATGTAATCAAAAACAAAAAAGTATTTTTTAATAACACAGTAAGTACTATTACTGTTACTGCCATTGTACAAAGATATTTTCTGAAAAAATTAACATATGCAAACTGCAATTTACAAACAAGCTCAAAGGAATTAACTTATTTAGTCCAAATCTATGGTCTGTTTATAACTACTAGAGAGCTATGTTTTAATTAAAACAGTTTAAAAGTATTATAAATCACAAAAATAATATTATTCCACACTAACAGTCAAGGAGAATTGTTAGATTCTACAGGTTTTGTGCCTTACTATTAGGTTCCACATTATTTTGGTCATGATTAAGTAAAAAAGAAAATCAACAGCTTTCTTTCTTTCTTTCTTTTTTTCTTTCATGTACAATATATATCCAACATAAATGAATATGGCAGATTTAGAATACTGAAAAATTTAGGATGGCAGAGCACTTCCTTAATAAACACAGCACAATCCAAATTAAAGCAATAGCAAAAATATTTACTGATTTATTTTATCTTATCTTTATTTCAATCTTCACTGAAAAGTTTTTTATGTATTACTTTTGTACATTTTCCACTGTTTTGAAAAGCTAACTTTACTAACACTTTCATTTAACATTTTCTGACATTAAAATAATAAAATAAAAGAATAAATTAAGAGGAAAGCACTTTTCAAAGATTTCCTAGGACAGCTGTTCATAGCACATTTTTTTATTAAATCACTAACCGTGCCTACCTGTCTCTACTAACTTTAGTATGTTCTTATATTGTGTAAAATTACCTGCCAAGGTTCCAAGTTTGTAATATTTGCACAAGTAAAATTATGGAATGGCCCGTTGCCGGGCTTGCAGTTGATGATATTTTGCAAAGAATAAGCAATAGCATAGACTGCTTTGTATACATTGTAAGAAACTCGAAGACTTGATACATCTGTATATATATTGTATTTTTCTTCTAAAGATTCTTTGCCTGTACACTTAGGAGTCATTTGCCCAGAACTACCAGTTAAGTTGGAAATCTGAAAAGTGCAGCCAAAAACAGAGGTCCACAGTTCCTTTACTAAAGCACTTTCTGGGTATGCCAGTGGAGTAACTTGAAGCAGAAAATCTTTTAAAGATGGGATTTCTCCTTTGCGAATGGCAAAGCCTATTGTCCCACCAAGAGATGGATAGAACTCACTGGAAGAAAATAAAGAAGCCGTCACCCAGACTTCACTCGCTATCCACTGAATACCTGTAATATTTTGCCGTGCATATTCTGACAATAATGGATAAAGAGCTCCTTCCCCAGCAAAAGATATAACAACCTTTGCAGAGGATGCCTTCATGACTTCTAAAATTTCAAGAATTCTTTTTTTGTTGTACACTTTTGGGATAACTTCATAATAAGATAAACATACTCCACTTATTTTGAATTCCTCAATAAGTGCTTGAAAAGCATATCTGCCGTAATCTCCATCCTCTGAAATTGCTGCCACCCAAGTCCACCCAAAATGCTTGACAAGCTGAGCAATTGCTTTTACTTGGTATATATCGCTAGGAACAGTTCGGAAAAAAGTTGGGAATTCTTTTCTGTTGCCAAGGCAAGAACATGTGGAAATGTAACTTATCTGTATTAAAAAAAATAAATAAAATAAAAAAAGGTTTCAACATGTAAAGAAGTAATGCAGTACTCGTAAATTAAGACATTGGGATAATGTTTACTGCAAGAGGTGCCAGACTAAAGAAATATGATATATATTATCATGAATATGCAACAGTTAACTTTGTATAAAATACCACTGTCTTGGTTTTTAAAAGGTTTCATTTAAAATATATCTGATTTTCTGGGTTTAGTGCACTTATTTCATTCAGCAAATAAATAAACAAATTAACATAGAAATGGGGAACATCTATCTATCTATCTATCTATCTATCTATCTATATACGTGAGATGTTACCCCACTCTTCCACCAAGGCTCCTGCAAGTTCCTGGACATTTCTGGGGGGAATGGCCCTAGCCCTCACCCTGTGATCCAACAGGTCCCAGATGTGCTCAATGGGATTGAGATCCGGGCTCTTCCACTGCGAGGATGATCAGCTGTCCTTCCTGTTTCCCTGTAGCGCTGTCTTAGGCGTCTCACAGTGTGGACATGACAATTTATTGCCCTAGCCACATCAGCAGTCCTCATGCCTCCCTGCAGCATGCCTAATGCACGTTCACGCAGATGAGCAGGGACCCTGGGCATCCTTCTTTGGGTGTTTTTCACAGTCGGTAGACAAGTCTCTTTAGTGTCCTGCGTTTTAGAACTGTGACCTTAAATGCCTACTTTCTGTAAGCTGTTTAGGTCTTAACGACCATTCCACAGGTGCATGTGAATTAATTGATTATGGTTAATTGAAAATGCATGGAAAACATTGTTTAAACCCTTTACAATAAAGATCTGTAAAGTTATTTGGATTTTTAAAACATTATTGTTGAAATACACAGTCCTGAAAAGGGACGTTTCTTTTTGCTGAGTATCTATCTATCTATCTATCTATCTATCCTACATTGTTATCTGTTTATTTCTCTATTTGAATGAATTGTTAACCTGTGAATTTTTATATAGAAATTCAGATTATACTGTATGATTAAATACAAACACCAAATTTTTAAATTTGAATGCCTCACTAGTTATTTTTATTTGGCCTAGTACTTCTAAAACTACTGTATATGAATTATAAAAGCATACCATTGGCACTTTAAAAGGCTGCAATGTTCTTGACACAACAATAGATTGAGATGATCCCGAATCTCCAATGATGGCTTTCACAGGCGATGATCCCAGACAGAATTCACTTTGAACATTTTCAGGTCCATTAAGTAATGTGAGAGTTGCTCGAAGAGCAGCTACATGTGTGGCACAGGAATCATAAATCTTATATCCCAAAGTTATATTTGGAAGGAGATGTGGATTTTCATTTATTTCCTTAATCGCAAATCTCATTGTCTGGGCCCAGCGAAAAGACCTAGGGTCAAAGCTGAAAAACATTTAGAAGACTAGTAATTAAATGACAACAAAAATGATGTTTGTTTATTTTTATTTAATTTCTATCATTTGCTTTAGAGGTGTTTTTGAGCCATAATTGAATGCAAAACAGCACAGTGGTGCACTGTTTATCACTGCTGTTTTTCAAGCTCCCAAGACTAGATTCACATCAAAACCAGGTTCATGACATAGCCGGTGACTGTGTGGAGTTGGCGTGTTCTACACCTTGCCAAGTGTTTTTTACCAGTTGTTTCATCTTTCTCTCACATCACAAAACATTCCATCCATCCATCTATCCATTTTCTAACCCGCTGGGATAATTGGTCTTGTGTGAATGATTGTGGATAATTTTCTTCCATGCATCATTTTCTGCCGGGATAGATCGCAGCTCCCATAACCTTAAAATTGGACTAAATAAGATTTGAGAATAGACAGAATGAAAAAATATTTGCATGCAAATGCTTACATTAAATTATGAATGATTATGTGTTTTTATCCATCCATCCATTTTCTGAAAACATGTTTGAAATTAGAAGAAGCAGGAGTGTGTGTGACATGGCTGTGTAGCGCAGAGCACATTCACATACACTCAACTGCATAGCAAATAATGGGTCATCCAGCCATTTATTCTGTCTGACTTTCCCTGACTTTCTCTGATCATTACATGGAAAACACATACACACACAGGCCAATTTAGCAACACCAATTCTCCTAACCTACATGTCTTTGGATTGTGTTAGAAAACCACAACACCTAAAGGAAGCCCATGCAGTCAGAGGAAGAACATGCAAACTCCATGCAGGGAGCACACAAAACATGAACACCAGTTTTATTGTTGCATGGCAGTAACACTGCCACCATGTCACCCTGCCACCAGGCAATGGGTCAATCTTTTCTTATTATTAACTGCATGTCACTGAATGAAGTGAGATCCATTCAAGTTGCATGCACTCACTCTATTTTTTTGTCAAATGTGCACATTATTTGAGATCTTTTAAGGCTTGCAATTAGAACAGTAAAATTAGAATATTGTAAAGGATGTTCCCTTCATATGCCTAATTACCAACTTGTAAACGTGAATAAAAGCAGCACCTGTAAACTGCATGAGAAGCCTGTTGAACAATTAGGTGTTAAGCATTTAGTTAGCTTCATTTCCCATTTCAAGGTATATTGAACCTGTCAGCGTTCATTACCTCTGTTTACAGATCACTCTGTTGGAAACCTGGCTCAAAGGTAAAGCTTGTGAAGAGTTTTTAACAGATTTCACCCACCCCCCCTTGCAATTAGCTAGCTTGGTGTTATTCACTTATCAGACCGCAGTAAAGAGCTGAGAGCTGTGCAAGTGAAAAGACAGTTAAAACCATTTAAAAAAAATGATTTTTCCTTACATAAGTAATTCAATTCTTAACTAGATAAGAATATCTTATTCAAATTTGTATTCATATTTGAAATGTTTGCATTTGAATAAAAAAGTACAAATGCAGCCTTTTGGGTAGCAATAGACCCACTCACCCCAGGCATTCTGAAGTAGCAGGTTTGTAGAAAAATGACAGATCTTGTACCAGTACTCGATAATGCATTGGGAACAGTCCTCCAATTATAATGTCTCCATCTTCTAAGAATCCAGAAAGATTAAAGAGACCCTGAAGTGAGCAATCAGCTATTGTTTTTTTACTTGTGGCCATTACTGCCACAGAGTTAAAAAGGAAATAAGCAACAAGAAGATACATTTTAGCCCGAGACATACTGACCTGGCACTAGTTAAAGTGTGTTGTCTTATTATTTATTAATTTTTTTCATTAGACCCATGTATATTGTGTTATTTTCCAGATGCACCCTGGGATAGGCTGTTAAAATAAGAATGGGCCTGTTCTTCAATCCCAGTAGATATGCAAAACTCAGTCTTAGCTGAACTAAACGTAGAGCAAACATGTAGCCTCCTAATTTCCTCCTTCCTATGAGTTTATTTACCATTTATGGATTGTTGCATAACCAGTGCATTCCAAAGAAAAACAATTATAACTCCAGATCACAGCATCCACATATTACACGCCTTGGGAAATGCATGGGGAAACATAAACAAACCGATACTATCCATACATCATTACATGTATATTTATGCAAATAAAAAGGAAGAAATATAACAAGAGCATTATTTATGTAAATACAAAAGTGTAAATGTGCACATACAACATACTGTATAAATGTGTGTGTATTATTTTATCACTATTTTGAAAAAGAAAAAATATTTATTTAAATATTTATTTATTTCATGGGTCTTTTGCAAGTGTCAATATGAGAGAATTTTGTGAACTTAAAATTATATATATCAAGTAGCATTACTGCACCTAGTGGGTGTCTAGTAATAAGCTTCTTTAGTCTTTTTACTTACTATTATTCATTTAAGCCTATGGGACTTTTAGGCATTTACTTCAAGAAGAATTAACAGATTGATTAACTGTACCCACTTGGATTGTTTTGATGCTATATTTTACAGTTGCATGAATTTACCTGATGCTAATGCAATTACATTACACTTGTTCACCTTGCAGAAAAAGGCAGGAAAAACCTTTTGTTCTAAAAGGATCTCAGGTGTATTCCCTTAAGGCATAATCATTAAAAGTATTAGCCTATGCTGCCTGATTAATGAAACCATGGAACTTTAATATTGTTTTATTCATTTAATGCTGAGACTTCATAAATACTGAAAAGCAGACTAAATAATTTTGTATTAATGTAGCAAATTTTAAAATAATTTGCCTTTGATTGTAATAATTCTTATAATGCATACTTGTTAATCTGAATGAACAGCACATCACTCCTGGCTCCAGACTTTTAAAATGTGATGATTTGAGATTGGTATTAGCATGTTCATCTCAAAACGAAACAGCAGAGGATTAAGTCATTTAATAATGAAAGTGGGTCTATTTTTCAGTTTTTTAAAATGAGTTGTATAATCAGAATATATGTGAAATAAAACAAAAAGAAAGTCTTGTGTACACAACACATTGTAAAACAGATCCTGAGATTAAAAATGCAGTCTGTTCTGAAAAAGATCCCTTTAATACACAGTAATTATACACTTTCTTTTTTAATTATATATCTTCTGTTCTTCCATGGGAAGCTTTGAAATTCAATCCTTACATTTCTTATTTAGTGTGTAGGCACAAGCTCCAGGGAACTGAAGTTTGTGTTATTATGTAAAAGCAACCTCTAGCGTATGACTGCCTGAACAGCAGCTGATGAGTTTTTATTCCAGGGATAACATGGCCATGATCAAAAAATTAAAATATTTACTGTGCATTATTATATAAAATTATCACAACCAGTTAGTTTCAAAGTATAGTTATAATACTTGTTTTAATGCATTATTTTCTAATATTAGCATCCTTTCTAGATGCCTTCAAGAAAAAAAAAAGCCCAGGAATTAAGCAAAACGAGAAAATGCCGTAAGAGGGTCTATATTATAAGAGACTTTCAGAGGCTTTGGTGGGCTGGTGCCCTGCCCGGGGTTTGTTTCCTGCCTTGCACCCTGTGTTGGCTGGGATTGGCTCCAGCAGACCCCTGTGACCCTGTAGTTAAGATATAGAGGGCTGGATAATGGATGGATGGACTTTCAGAGGTGAGGGAGTAGGAAAAGCAAGGTAGCCCAAGGGATGGTATCCTGATTACATTCAGTCTGTGCCCGTGGAACACCGGCTTAAAAAGAAAGTACTGGAGATTGGTATTAGGCTAGCCTTTGTCGAATTTACCTTCTACAAACAGAAGGAATATTTGAAAGGAAGTATTTGACTCTGTGATGTAAATTATTTTGATATACTTGCAGCATTTTTGTTTGCGTACATATCATGTGCAAAAGCCCTATTGTGTATGTGTGCTTGTGCGTGTGTGTGCATTCACTCTGCAATGCAGAGGGGGCACCCTTGTTAACAAAGCCTCTCTTTCCATCCATAATTCAGGAGAACATTGGCCAGAACACTAGTGATGTCACTTCCTAATACATGTCATTAGGACCTGCCAATTCTGGGAATCAGCTCTATAAAACCTCCAAGAACCAGAAGGAGTCAATCAGTTTGGTGACTACCAGTGACTGGGATGGACCTCTCAGAAGCAGAACTTTTCTTTTGATATTTCAGCACCCTTGTGTGCTATTTATTTTGTCACTTTTTCCCATTTCCTCTCTTGATTAAATGGGGGTCTGCTGGCTCCCCAGCACTCTTTATGGGTCAAGGTCTGCTGATATCATAGGAGATATTGAAAGATAAACCATTCTTTTGTTGAACCCACTTTTTCCATCACATGGCAGAGTTGACTAATAGCCTCTCACCAACGTTTGATGGAAGACTAGTCTTATCAAATTGAGTAGTCACTTTTAAAGGCCCAATTTACAAATGTTTGGGATGTACAAACTCGAGTAACTATCTAATGAGTGAAAAAATTCCTTTATTGCAAATGGCATTTCTCATTATATAACTTCATTTAAAAATGTGGGTTATCTCTTCACTCAGGATTATTTTCCATTAATTTTGAAGACGTGAACAATTTTCTGAATCTTGAGAATATGTAAAGGAGGAAACCACTCTTTCATACTGTAGGAGGTTGTGGAAATAAAACCTAGCTAAAAGGTTGCAAGCAAATTTGAACAGAACCCATACAACTTGATGAAAAATAAAATGAAGTTATTATTGTTATGGTATGGCTTGCAAAATGAAAAAGGAACAGAAAACACAAGAATAAAAAGTACATATATTATGGATGTATAGTCCTAACCAGCAATAGTCCTAACCAGAATTTGGCAAAACGTTTTCCATATCAGGGGGCACAGCTTTGGAAATATTAACTTTCACTTGGAAGAATTTAAAAACACAGGTAAACATAAAATAAAATATTGTGTATCTGGGATAGTGGGTCATGCTGTCAGGTCACAAAGCTGTGTGACAAAGTAAGTGAGTGAATGAGAGACAGAGTGACAGAAAGAGAGAGAGTGAGAAGTGATGCGAGTGGCCTACACTGCATGCACAGTGCACTTCACCAATCCCATGTCTTATCTGCCAGGTCAACTCCAACCATCCTAACCTAATTAAGTAGCAAAGTGAATAATTAATAAACAGGAGGAGAGCAGAACCAGAGGAAATATATTTAAAAATAAGAAAAGGTGACCTTAAAAATCACTCTTATAAGTGGCATCAAATTTTAAAAAAATTATCAAGTTAGTTTGACTTGGGGTTATTTGTACAATGGGGTTAGTATGTAGAAATTCTCTGCGTATTAATTGGTTTAATCTGACTAATTAGAATACCATGCAAACCAAGACCATTTTTAAGTGCACTCAAATTATTATTAAGCAGTGGCCACAGTGGTGAAGGGTAAGTTAAATGTTTAGGAACATGGTGTAAATGTTAAAAGAGTCAATGTCAGTTAACAGACTTCCCCTTGATTTTACTTCCCTCTGGTTTATTGTACGAACTGTTTCATGCTTTATTTTACAGAAATATCAGCTTTCAAAAGCCATGTAGAGTGGAAGATTTATTGTTATATTTGGGACATTGTGAGCAAAGGACTTGCTATGTGATCTGTATAGATGCCATTACATAGATGCCTAATTTTTCATAAATTGTGTTGTCTTTGTTCGGCATTTAAAACATTACTACAAACTACATGGGGCAAGTAACATATAACAAATAAGGTGAAGTAAAGTTAGAAAAAGCTGCCAAAGCACTGAGCTGAAGTACAGTAAATCAACGTAGTTCTTTGAATGTGTTCAGTTTCTTCTAATGATCTAGTATGTTCAGTTTTAATTTCCCTAAGGCATTTTATGTGAAACCCATATTTTATGTCTTAAGTAAAATGTGAATCAATA
Organism: Polypterus senegalus; assembly: GCF_016835505.1. NCBI lineage: Eukaryota > Metazoa > Chordata > Cladistia > Polypteriformes > Polypteridae > Polypterus > Polypterus senegalus. Next base: position 125,160,143 of record NC_053154.1, on the reverse strand, counting down.
CAGGCTGTATAGTGCCATCACATCACAATCAATACCTTTTGAATACCATTTCTATTCTATTTTGTTAGTAAATTAAAATTAGCTCATGAGAAAGATTTGTAATGAGACAGAATAGAGAAGATAGTGAAAGGGGTGGATGGAAGGAGCAGAGGTGAGACAGAGCTGGGCAAGAAGGTGGAGATCAGTAATGAAATAATGTGTTTGTAAATAAAAACCCCAAACCAATTTGACTTTCAAAATAAAATGTGTCTGGTAGGGTTTTCAGTTCTTGTATAAAATATGTAAAGTAATGAAAATATTGTTTAAGCAATCACTTAATGATAATGAGATGCTAAGCTTAGGCGGTTATAACTATGCCTGCCTGTCAGCCTATTCATATCAATGTATATATCTGAACAGATGCAAATAGTCAAGAGGAAGTATCTAATCAATCTAAATATCTCAAAAGACTACAGTTCTAACTTATGTATTTAAACCAGTACATATATACCAATGTATAATTAATTATAAAACGTTACCTGGTAAGGTAACATCCAAATAATCAGATTGCATTTGCGTGTACTTTTGTATTATTTGGCAGGTACTCTATCAGACACACACACATATATATATGTAAATATATATAGTCAACCACAAGTGCTTAGTTCACATCTTTTAAACTCCGAAAAGGTAAGCAATATCATCTTGAGTAGAGAAGGGGTGCTGTTGTTGACACCCTCTCCCCTTTCACCTACAATTCAGAAGGAAGCCAATCAGATGATGAGTGATCTCATTTTCTCCAGCTCTGTCAAAGTTTCTTACAGGAGTGTACTATAAATTCTAAGAGGTCATCGGAAGTAGGCATTCATTACAAACGGCTGCCAGAGACAATCAAAACTTCATTAACATCATTAAATGGGGTTACTGCAGTGGTGCCCCATCTCTTCATTTGACTCCTCGTTTTGCTGGTATTATATATAAATATATATATATATATTGTAAGAAACAAGACAGAGACTATCAAAGTGTTGGGGCACCCTTAGGCAAACCTTGTATAATGAAAATAACAAGGTTTCAAAATAAACACGTGAACTACGTAAAAACATCTTCTCAGACTGCAGTCTTCATTATCAATTGCCCAAGATGGTGGTTCTTCCGGTAATATGGCAACTGGGCAGGAAGAGGTGGGTTCAGGTGAACAGGTAATGCAGGAGAAGGAAAATAAAAAACATTATCACATAACATCATCCCCTACAGCAGCAGAGACTTACGATCACCAAAGCCCATAAACTGTCTCATAGGTGCACGTACATGACTATACAGGTATACACATGCATATTTATATATTTATGAATCAATGTATGCCTTTATGATCCATTTTATTTTCAGAACAGCACACCATATATACTCTTGACTAATACATGTGCAGCAAAAGTATATAGAGGTTAACATAGCTTCTTCACAACTCCAGGGTACTAGATTGAAAGCCTGACCAGACACTGTATGTGTGGATTTTGCAAGTCTTTCAGTATACTCCTATGCTCAAAACTATGCCTGCAGTGCTCTGACATTTATTCAGTGTAGGTTCCTGCTTTGTATCTACCAGAACAGGCAGAACAGGCTCTTAGTCTAAGCAAGCCTGTATTAGAATGAACAAGCTCACAAATGTATGTTTAACAAAATATTTTAAAATATTAACAAAAAGCTTATGTCTAACTGGTGACTTAAGAACACATAAATCTCAATTAGAAATGAAGCAAACAATCTGATACATGTTTTCTATAAAAAGAGATAAAACAGTAAAACTAACTGAAAAGAGAGCAGTGAATCTGAGTACACACAAGAATAAAGCAGCATGGGAAAGTTATATGTGGGCTTCTGCCAATGTAAACTTGAGTGATTTGATGCCCTCCATTAGCTAGAAGAATGATACTTTTCAGTTCCTGAATTGTCGCAAATGTATATGAGCAGTCAATAAAGCAGTTGCCATACAGGCAAAGCAATTCCTACCTGAAAATGTCCTGCTTATCTCTGCAAACCTACCCAAATGAGTAACTTTCTTTTACAATTTCCGTAAAATACATTGCCTAATATTATTAGTGAGTTTGAATGCCTAGGTACTATATGGTATATTGCAGTGTCAGTCTTGCTGTGCCAACAGCTGCCAGAGCCTATCAGTGATCAACCTTTTTTTAAAAAAGAAGGAAAAACATCATTGATACCTTTAAATAGTTCAGCTCAAAAGGGCCCCCAATAAATCATGATTATGAATGCAGAATACTTAGTAATAAGAAAAGGAAATCATTGTAAAAGTTTGCTTGCCTAAACAAGGTGATATTTGAAAAAAATCATACCCCATTTTAACCATGTCTATTGATAAAATGACTAAAGCTTGATATCAGGGTTCTCATGTCAATATTTTTTCAAGGGTATAATTTTTCCCAAAGGCTTTAAATGATCCTTGAAGATTTCTGCTAATTAAACAGTTCTGGTAATAAGCTCACTAATAACTAACACCAGATGTGTCAGAAATCCCTAGGATGGCAAAGCAGTCAGTAAAGAGAGCAATGCCACCTTGTGGTAAAATACCATTACTACTGCATGCAAGACCAATTTTGTGGGAAGCTTCTACCTACATCACTCTGTACATTTTACATTGACTCTGGAGTTCTTCTCATCTTCAGTATTATTATTTATTATTATTCCTTAACAACACAGTTAGTAAAAGTAAAGATTATATTATTATTGTTACTAAAGCAACTTTATTTGAAGTTTATTTAATATTTCAGTGCAATGTTTCCAGTATACTCCTCGCAGTAAGAAGACCTGGGTTTGCTTCCTGGGTCCTCCCTGTGTGGAGTGTGCATGTTCTCCCGTGTCTGCGTGGGTTTCCTCCCACAGTCCAAAGGCATGCAGGTTAGGTGCATTATAATAAAACATTCAGTAGTTGACCAGTTACACCTCTCTATCTGAGAGGTAAATGACAAAAAGCCAACAACTTCACCGTAAACCCTAAAGATTCAATTAAAGATTCAACAAAAAAATTACATCCCATAAAACCATTAACACAATATCACTATAAGTCCATTGATTAATCTATTTTTACAGATAACCTATGGAAATAAACAGTTTATTCAAAAGAAGAATGAAGTCTGGTTTAGAAGTTGACGGTTGTGAATGTGATATGTGAAAGGCCAACAAAGCAGAAGAAACCTTTTGCACCTGGCATTATACCCAACATAAAAACTGACTTTATCATATGGGAGGTCCCATTAGCCACTGTCTAGAATGGGTGATTCTCCCGCTGCCCAAGCTGTATATTTAATGTGCCACTTGAGGTGGCCACCTTTCCCACTGCAAACCACTCCAAAATGATAATCAGACGCTCTTTTGTCCTCTGAAGAAGTTGCTGCCAATGCAACTTTTAATTTTGCTTTAGAGCAAATAGGTTTCCAAGTTAGGTTTTCATTGTTGACTTTTCCTCTTTCCTTTTGGTTCTGTAGTCCTTTTAAAGGGCTTCCATTGGTAACAAACCCACTGTTGATGGTAACCCTTAACATCTTCCCCTGGAACAATTACAGGAAAGGCTGTCATTAAGCACTTCTTTACTTTCTCATATTGGAAGAACGAAACAACACAACAGCACAGGTAACAGAGAACAATGCATTATGTGGCAGTACTACAATGTTGCAGCACAATCTCTTCCTCAGCTTCCTTATATTCTTAACTTTTTAAGACCTCTTTCATACTACAACTCTTGACTAACCTAACTGGAAATGTTACATTTCAAAATTAAACAAGTTCAGCCAGATATAGTATAGGTTTTATGTTTATTTATTCACAATTATTGCATGTAGAAAAAACAGTAAACGTTTTACTTGGATGTTACTAATCCATATGCAACTCTTCATGCAAAACAAGACCAAACTTTGATGGATTATTCTCTCTATATTTAAAATCCTAAGCCTAAAAGTGTAATGATTTTGTGCAACAATTTTATGTGACTTTTTATGTCATTTTTTTGTCACACTTTAAATCGTGCTAATTTAAAACCTACATATACATGTTTGGTATCATTCTTTTCAGAATTTGTCAAACTTTAATGTGATGTCATTAGATTCTTATTCCATTTTTAAATTATAAACTAAAATATGGACCTCATTTTAATGGGAATCGCTAAGAAGAGTAAATATTTCATGATTTTTACTCCGTTCAATAATAATACATTTTTATTTTACATATTTATAGAATTTTGTGATTTTGACTCCAATAAATAATAATTTTTCTTTTGTACATTTACAGATTTTACTACTATTCTGGTTGCAACTGGGTGTAGGAGATTATAATGTGAAAAAGACACATTATGTATGAATGACAGTGACATACTGAATATATTAATTTGAGACTTTTCTTCAGAAATGATCCTCTGAAATTAAAACCATTTTGGAGAAAGATATTTATTTAAGTATCAAATACTTTTGGATTTACAATTACTTCCTAACCTCCAGGTTAACCTTAACCTCAAACAAAAACAACTACTGCAAGCGTTCTTCTAACTGTTGCTCATGCACTTTAAACTTCTTGCCGAATTTATTTTTATCTTTTACTAGACTGCTTTACACTAGTCTGTTTGATTAAATAATAGACTCTTCGCAGATTCCTTTTTTCTTCTAAACCAGCCCAACTGTCAATCCAATAACTGCTTAAATGCCTTGATATGCTCTTTAAATAATGTTTTCACTTACTTACTATAAGGGACATTCAAAAAAGTTTCTGCACTTTTATATTTTGTTTGTAACTGGTGAAGGCGGGAGGAGTAGCTCTTGGACATTAAAAAGTTTGTATGATGCTGGGAAAATTGCACCACAATGGAAGGTGACTAGGTAGAAAAGTGTTTGTAATTTGTTTTTGAAATTCTTAATAAATAGAGTTAAAAAAAAAGTGTGGAAACTTTTTGAATGTCCCTCATATTAACAGAAACAAAGATGATTAATTATTTAATTATTTTCCTACTGCTGAGCTGTACTAAGCCTGCTGCTACCAACACTTAACTGTATGTGGGTCTGAAATGCACAAGCGTTTCACTCACAAAATGCTTTTGCTCCTGGGTAGCTGAAAATAATGTTATAAAGGGGAAAAAAAAACTGTTAAGGGATCTATCTGGTCCTTAGAAAAAACTCTCTTGTTTTGTATTTTAATCAAATTTCACTCAAACACAAAATCCAGCACCCAGATCTCAACAAAAATTAGGTCAGCATTTATCCAGATGAGGCCTCACCAGTGTTATAAAGCTTGAGCATAACGTCCTTGGACTTGTATTCCACACATTGTGCCATATAACCTAACATTCTGTTAGCCTTCTTAATGGCTTCAGAACACTGTCTCATATTTGGTACCATCAAGTTCACTACAACTTCTAAATCCTTCTCATATGTACTTTCAATTTCAGACCTCCTACTGTGTATTCAAATGTATCAGTTTTATTTCTTTTGTGTAGTACTTTACTTTTACTTACATTGAATATCATTTGCCACAAATCTGACCAAGCTGGTATGCTGTTCAAGTCTTTCAGTAAATATTGCATGGATTAAAAGTTATCTGCCAATTCACCTAGCTTGGCATCACCTACAAACTTAACCAGCTTGTTACCTCTCAGGTGATACCATATCAAAGTCAATCTGAAAGTCAAAATAAATAATATTATTATGCTCCACTTTGATCATATCCTTTTGCTTCTTCTTCACAGAATTTCAGCATGCTAATAAAACACAAACCCATTCTGACTTTTCAGTAAAACTCCTGCTCTTGCCATGTGTTACTCAATCTTTTCTTGTATTATTCCTTTCATTAATGTCCATGGATGTCACGTTAAGCTTACTGGCCTTTTGTTGTTTGAATCTGTCCAACCACCCTTCTAATATAATTGGATAATATTTGCCATAGACCAATTCTTTCGAATTTCCTAATTGCATAGTGACCTCCTAATAATATGTATCAAGAGTTTATATATGTACTCTCTACCTTCCTTACTCATTCAAGGATTTGCTTAAATGGGTAAACATTTTATGCAATTCAATTATAAAAAAAACTCTAAGAAATGGTTAAATGAAATCAGGTTTACATAATAAGCTAAAAATATGTAAACTGCTTTAATATGCCATTCCACAGCTTTCTGAAAGAAGATCTTCTTAAAAAAGTGAAATGTCCATTTCAATTCTGATTTGCTCTTCATAGTCTTATATGGCCTAAATCTGAGTAAGTGATACCACCATCATCCACCTGGTGTGAATATTCACTTTTCAAGTACTATACCTTTAAAGGCAGTGGCAGTCTTGAGTCATTTGGTGTTGTAGGTGAGATTGTAAACATTGTAGTCATGAATGTTCGAACACTGTGCCATTAGTGCCTGGTGAGCTGCAGCAAAATCTTTCAGAACAAATACAAATAAATAGTGCAGTAGTATGTTTCACCTATTAGACTGCAGTCTCTGTATTTTGTCTTACAATAAATAATAACACAACACTGAAATAGGAAGAAATAATGCACAGCAAAGTATAAAGAAAGCAATAAATAAAGACAGTGCCTTATCTTGTGGATGTAAAGTCATCTATGACATCACCATAAGATTTTTCCTGGAAAGTACATGGTTGATGCTAATGACAGCAAAACCACAAAAGTTATCCTGTGTCAAGGTGGACCTTAAGTAGGTCTTAATGTGTTTGAGCTTAAAGGAGCTCCACTCTTCTCCTGCTACCGTCACTGTAAGTACTGTATAAAAGCAATTCTGAGGGCAGTCCACTGGTTAGAATATATTTATGTAAGCTGCATTTCATGAATGAATGTCAGAAGCTTAAGTGATTAAATGTTGTACATGAAAAATCAGGCAAGTTCTTCAACTCCTTTGTGAGCTCTCTGCAATGTATGTTCAGACAGTCCCCCAGGTTTTGTCTGGGAGCAAAACCCTAGCCTTTAATTACCATTTCACTTTATTAAAACTTGTTGTGATGTGAGATTTTGCATATAACTTGATAAATGTTTTGTATGTCTTTATTTGTAATTTAGGCAAAGCAATATAATTCAGTGTTACTTTGGTGAGAGACATTTGTGTTTGCCCAATACCCCAATCCGCCCCCCGCCCTCATTCCTGTTTACAACTAAGTTTGCTTGTAATTTTACAACAGGATTTGGGGGATGTGTCTGAAACCAGTTTGATTTCCAGTATTTCTCTGCTAAAGTCTTTCAACACCCTCAAAGAAGCCAGGTTAAGTTAACATATGGTTTGGGGACAGATGTTAAGATGTTCTATCTCCCCCATTGGTCTGAGGTATGGCTGTTTGGAATTGGCTTGTCTCAGAGGCCTTTAAGTACCATGATGTCCTATTGGCTGTAGGGGTTGGACAGAACATCTATAAATTTACGTGCTTAATCTCACAATCTCTCTCTTACTAACCAACATATGATGAAAGAAGCATCTCTCTTGCTAACAACTGAAGAAGACAATCACACTTTGAACTGAAGACAACACAATGAAGAGCACAGCTTCGGCTAAACGCTGAGCAAAAATGATGCCTTAACTAGAGACATTAAGTAACTACAAATCTGCGTTCCACCTGAATTACACATTACCATTTTATCAGGTTGTATGGTTGCCAATATTCAAATGTACTTTGCATTTTGTTATTATTTATAAATATTATACTCCGTGGTTCAATAGATTCATCCCCCGCTTGGGAATCAAGGGGTCACGGGTTCGATCCTGCGCCCCTCCGTTTTGAGAAGTAAACTGCTCTTAGTCTTACTGTTTTAGAATAAAAACATACATTTGATTTCAGTCTGTAACAGCCGGTGCAATTTATGATCTTTGTAAAGGTTAGCTTTTTTTTTTTTTTATTCACTTTTCACTCTCTCAGTCGCGTTCAGAATCAATCCATACAACCCCATCTGACACGGCTGTTTTCACTAAGACGCGCTATAGCTCTGCAGTGTACCACGATGCATACTAACTGCATACGCCCCCTCCCTTTTATTCAAGTGCACTTTTCCATCGCCTTTTCCTGTAAGAAGCAATGTACACACTTCTCTCTATGCTGTGGTTTCTATTACACACCTGAAAGAAAGAGACAATACATATGAACATATCCAGCATACAGCAACATGCGGGGACTGGCAGGAACACTCAATAAAACTGAATAAAAAGAAAATCAAGTGACGGTGAGATACGAAGAAGACAGCTTCGCCAGCGTCTGTGTGTCAGAACCGGTGGGGGCGTTAGTATGCATCGTGTACAACGCAGAGCTATAGCGCGCCTGTATTCTGTTTCTTTTGTACTCCAGGGCAGAGGAGAGAATAGTAAAGAGCAGTAAGTTTGGCGCTATATGCAATCATCAGACACTCTCCATCTGCCCGTTGTTTTGTTATACTTTTCAATACTTTTATACTGCTCAAACGGGCATGCTCAAAAATACACGTAATGCCACGAAAAGTGCACGCAGACACTTCATTTCGCAAACAAAACAAGTGCACTTTTATTCAAAACTACCTGTATAACCGAAGAAAAAGAAAGCAAGTTACAGTAGGCGATTGATACGACATCTTGCATGGTGCAATGCTAAGAAGTGCAGATTTTCATTCCGTGCTATATAAAATCATCACATTCAAATATTAACAGTTCCCACACACCCAAGGACCGTCCTTCCTACATTTACGACACGTGTACTTGTTGCCGTGTACACACCTCTCTGTGCTATGGTTTCTATTACACTGAATGAGCACCTGACACTGTACTTTCTTCCCTGGGGAAGGTCCGCATCAGAGAATTTCCAGTTCCTGCATAAATTCACACCCGATCTTGCGCTGTTCGTTTTCAAATAATATTGCATTAGTGCGATTATATTTTCACATATATTGTCTCTTTCTTTCAGGTGTGTAATAGAAACCACAGCATAGAGAGAAGTGTGTACATTGCTTCTTACAGGAAAAGGCGATGGAAAAAGTGCACTTGAATAAAAGTGCACTTTTGTTATACTTTTACACCAATATATGTTCCTGTGTTTGAGCGACACGGGCAGATGGGGAGTGTCTGATGATTGCATATAGCGCCGAAGTTACTGGTCTTTACCATTCTTTCCTCTGCATGTCCTGGAGTACAAAAGAAAAAGCATACAGCAACATGCGGGGACTGGCAGGAACACTCAATAAAACTGAATAAAAAGAAAAGCAAGTGACGGTGAGATACGAAGAAGGCAGCTTCGCCAGCGTTGGTGTGTCAGAACCCCTTAGGGGTGTTTGGCGTTAGTATGCATCGTGGTACACTGCAGAGCTATAGCGCGTCTTTAGTGAAAACAGCCGTGTCAGATGGGGTTGTATGGATTGATTCTGAACGACTGAGAGAGTGAAAAGTGAATAAAAAAAAAAAAGCTAACCTTTACAAAGATCATAAATTGCACCGGCTGTTACAGACTGAAATCAAATGTATGTTTTTATTCTAAAACAGTAAGACTAAGTGCAGTTTACTTCTCAAAACAGAGGGGCGCAGGATCGAACCCGTGACCCCTTGATTCCCAAGCGGGGATGAATCTATTGAACCACGGAGTCAGTTATAGTAAACTGGTGTCAATGTCGCATGTTAAGCGGCTTTTGTTTCTGCAGTTATATGATTGAATAAAAGTGCAATTGTGTTATTCTTGTGAAAATGTTTCTTTGCTATTTGGACTTCAGGCTTCATACATTATATAGTTTATGCCTACATTTTGTCATCTACTACTAGAATATAAAAAGTTTCTGTTTTAACAATGTGTTGACACAGATTACTGTAGAAACGGAACAGACATGAAATGCGTGTGTTCCAAACAACGATCTATTATTTCCACTCTAAAACTCCACTTCACTCCCAGATACTCAATCAAGGCATGAGCTGAGAGAAGTTCGTGCACGTTCTAAATTGGTGGGGGATGGAATAGCCGGCTGCTCCTAGCTTCTCTTTATCAGCACATTTAGAGAACAAAGGACGCTGGCGGAGAGGTGTGAAGGGATTTAAGAAGCAGTTTAAGGTGGGACAGAATTACGAGTTTTTTCGTAGGCTCTGGTAATTCTAGTGTTAAGTGATACAATGTTCTACATGAAAAATCAGGCAACTTCTTCAACTCCTTTGTGAGCTCTCTGCAATGTATGTTCAGTCCCCCAGATTTTGTCTCGGAGTACAACCATAGCCTTTAATTACCATTTCATTTTATTAAAACCTGTTGTGATGTGAGATTTTGCATATAACTTGATAAATGTTTTGTATGTCTTTATTTGTAATTTAGGCAAAGCAATGTAATTTAGTTACTTTTATTTACTTTTTACTTATTTACTTTTATTTACTCTTATTTACTTTGGTGAGAGGCATTCGTGTTTGACCCATATGAAATCGGGTAACTACTAAGTTTCTTTGTAATTTTACGACAGGATTTGGGGGATGTTTCTTAAATCAGTTTGATGAGTATTTCTCTGCTAAAGTCTTTCAACACCCTCAAGGAAGCCAGGTTACGTTAACATATGGTTTGGGGGCAGATGTTAAGATGTTCTATTTCCCCCATTGGTCTGAGGTATGGCTGTTTGGAATTGGCTTGTCTCAGAGGCCTTTAAGTACCATGATGTCCTATTGGCTGTAGGGGTTGGACAGAACATCTATAAATGTATGTGCTTAACCTCACAATCGCTCTCTTACTAACCAACATATGATGAAAGAAGCATCTCTCTTGCTAACAACTGAAGAAGACCATCACACCATGAACTGAAGACAACACAATGAAGAGCACAGATTCAGCCATTTTGAACAGGCATGTGGCTAAAAGCTGAGCACCAATGATGTCTTAACTAGAGACATTAAGTAACTACAAGTCTGTGTGCCACCTGAATTACACATAACCATTTTATCAGGTTGTATGGTTGCCAATATTCAAATGTAGTTTGCATTTTGTTATTATTTATGAATATTATCAGTAATACATTATTTTATGTGTAACTTAACTCCTGCTTGTCTTTTTGCTACATCTAATTGCCTGAGGTTGTAGATATAGAAGGGAATGTGTGGATAAGGTATTATATACAATAATACCTTATAAACAGTGGTGTGAGATTAGGCATTCTCTGGCTAAATATTAATAATACAATAGGGGAAAGTAGAGCAATATATATATTACTCTACCGAGATAAAACAAAACTATAACAACAGACTATTTATTAAATAAAAAAATCCACACAAAGCAACATTAATATGAATAACTTAATTACCATTTTGAATAGTTGTAACACTCCGCCAGTTCAGTTCTTCTCTTCCAAGACCTTCAATATGGCCTTATTAAATGTTAGAGCATTAACCAACAAGACCTTTTCCATCAACAATCTTATTAGTGATAGGAAAATCAACTTTCTTACATTAGGTGAAATGTGGCTTAGCTCTGATTGTGCGGCTGTTTTAATTGAATCTGCACCTCCAAATTACAGCTTTACTCATGTGGTTCGTCAAGGTAAGAAAGGAGGCGGTTTAGCAAATATTTATTAGAGTCAGTTAAAATGTAAAGATGTCACCTTTGGTCTTTTGATATCTTTCCGTTGTTATTCAAGGAGTTTCTCAGTCTCTAATATTGTCCGTGTATAGACCTCCTAAATATAATGTGCCTTTCTTTGAGGATTTCTCAGGCTTAGTGTCAATTATAATAAATAACTATGACAGGTTCCTAATCGTTGCCGAATTTAATTTTCATATCGATAATCAGTGTGGCCCGAAAGCAACGGAATTCATGAATATCCTTCTCACCTTTGATCTGAGCCAGAACGTTAGTCATATTTAGTGATTACTAAAGGATTAAAAGTGAATGTGAGGCAGATCATGGATATCGGTTTATCAGACTATTTAATACAGAAATACTGATAAATAAAAAATGTTTCTTTGATTCATCTGCAGCTTTAAAGTTTACTAACATTGTAAGCAACCAGTCCGTTTGTAGTGCTTACTACAATAGTGATAATAACGTAAATAGTAAGGTGGAAAATTTTAATGCTAAAGTGAGAGATGCTGCTGACATAGTCACTCTTGAAAAGACAGTTAAAAAATCCTCCAGCACTGTTACACCATGGAAGACCCGAAGAGTGTCTGATTTAAAGAAAACATGCTGAGAGATGCTGTGTAAATGGAGAAAAACTAAATTGAATGTCCACTATGAAATATTGAAGGCTAAAATACTACAACAACATAGTCCGTCTTGAGAGGCTGTGCTACTTCTCTAAAATTATAAATAACAATGCTAGTAATCCGAGAGTTTTATTTTCTACTATTAATTGTTTGCTAAACCTGGGTCACTCAATGGAATACCTCCAAAAAACTTCTAGTGAAACTTGTGAGGCTTTTGCTATTTTTTTACTCACAGAATTAATAATAATAATTAATAATTTCTCAACTGAGATTTTTCAAAGAAGTATCCGGCATGCTAATTGATAGTGTGCTTGTAAATTCTTCATTAGATATGGGGGTCTTCCCAGACTGTCTTAAAACTGCTGTTGTTAAACCCCTGCTCAAGAAAAATAATCTTGACTTCTGTGTTTTTGATAATTTTAGACTCTAACCTGCCTATCTTAAGTAAAATACAAGAAAAGACAGTCATGATCACTTAAATAAACATTCTATTCTTGACAAGTTTCAGTCAGGTTTTAGAGCAAATCACAGTACAGAAACTGCACTTGTTAAAGTAGTAAATGACTTGCTGGTTAATGCAGATAGAGGCCGTTTATCTATTCTCATCCTCTTAGATCAGAGTGCAGCATTTGATACCACTGATCACAAAATTCTTATAAATCACCTTAGTCAGTGGGTGGGCCTACTTAACAGGTAGAAAATTCTTTGTAGTTATGGTAATTATAATTCAATTCCACATGATAATCAACTTATATGGTTTTCCACAAGGATCTATCCTGGGTCCACTGCTTGTCTCAATCTCAATGCTTCCATTAGGTCAGATTATCTCAAGGCATAACGTGAGCTACCACAGCTATGTTGATGACGCTCAACTGTATTTATCAATAGCGCCTGATGACCCCAACTCTCTTGGTTCACTGATCCAATTTGTTACTTGTGTTTCTGAATGGATGTGTATTAATTTTCTCAAACTAAATAAGGAGTAAACAGAAATCTTAGTGATAGGCAAAAATGGATATAGTAAAGGTATCTATACTAATTAAAGGCAAAGCCTCACTCACTGACTCATCATTAATTCTCCAACTTCCCGTGTAGGTAGAAGGCTGAAAAAAGTTAAGCAGGTTTCATTTCGAACTTTTACACTTAATGGTCATAACGGTCGACAACGTCCGCCATGTTGAACTTTCTTTTTTATGGCCCCATCTTCACGAAATTTGGTAGGCGGTTTCCCTGGGCTAACTGAAACCGATGTACGTACTTATTTCAGTGGTATGACGCTACTGTCGGCCGCCATATTGAACTCTCTAACGTGACTAATTCTCCAACTTTCAGTGTAGGTAGAAGGCTGAAATTTGGCAGGCTCATTCCTTACAGCTTACTTGCAGTTTTCATTTCAAATAACGGTCGTCTTCTTCCGGCATGTTGAACTTTCTTATTTATGGCCCCATCTTCACGAAATTTGGTAGGCGACTTCCCTGCGCTAACCGAAACCAATGTATGTACTTCTACAGACGGCTGGGGTTCTTACCCGGCCGGGATGCCTAAAAGGACCGGAAGGGGGCAAGAATAGCTTCCGGGCCACGAGGGGGCAACCTCCCTGGAATAGGAAAGGACCACAAGAAAAGAATATAACCCGTTGGGACCGTGGCCACCGCCAGAGGGCGCCTTAAACCTTGTGGGACCTGGAAATAGTTACTTCCGCCACACTCGACAAGATGGTTTCCAGCCAACCTGGAATGCATCTGGGCGGGAATAAAAGGGCCCGCCCCCTAACAGTCGGGGAGCTAGAGTCGGGAGAGGGAGCAGGACGAAGCTCCCAGAAGGAGATTGGTGGTCAAGGACAGTTATTAAAGTCAAATTGTGGTGATTATTGCTGTGTGTATTGTGTGGTGTTTTGGGACTGTGTTTATTTTTGATTAATAAACGTGTGTCTTTTATAAAGATGTGGTCTCCGATGGTGGTGTCCGGGCATGTCTCACAGTACTTATTTCGGTGGTTTGACGCCACTGTCGGCCGCCATATTGAACTTTCCAACAGTCTTTGTTACTTATGGGCCCATCTTCAAGAAATTTGGTACGCGGGTTCCCAACGCTAACTGAATCCTACTTACGTACACATATACGTCCATAGCCTGCAGCTCAGTCACCGTGTGAGGCGGCATTGGGTCCCCCATCCCAACGCCTCCTACGTTGTTGGCTGCCTGCCTATATAAGGTCATTCATCGCTCCGGTCACTACATTCCTTTCCTTGCTTTGCCATGACTTTCACGTCTCCCTGTTGATAACTACAGCCTTTTTATTTAATCCACGGCTTCCCCACTGTTTTATTGGTCATTTATTATGATTATAGTTATTATATAGGTATTTTAGACTTACTTTACGTTGTTCAGGTACCCATTTCCTTTATCGTTCCAACTGTACCCACATTAACATGTCTATCGAGGTGATCACCATCGATCAAAGAACTGTCACTTACCGAGTGGTTTCCATGCCCGGAGATGGCACCTGCCTTTTCCATTCTCTTTGTTACATATTGCACGGCCATATCAGGCTCACTCTTGATATCCGGAGGAACATTGTGTCTTATGTATTGAATGAGTGGGACAGGTTCAAGGTGTGAACTGATGATGGTAACGGAGATAATTATACTACACAGGAGCACTATAAGAGTGAAATGCTTAAACCCTTCACCTATGGTTCTGCATGTGAGTTGATGACTGCCGCTGAATTGTTCGGTTGTCGCTTTCAAGTGTACCGAAATGGCCAAATATTTTACACCTTTTGAAAACAGCCAATGCTTTTTAAACATCTTAGATTCACAGGTGACGATTTCAGTAGTGGACACTTTGATGTTTATGAATGTTTAAACTCTCAAAAGCTGGATGTGAAGTTATTGATGAATCTGGTTGTGTGCTTACAACACTTGACAGATGCGGAATGTCACTTCAACACAAGTCCTGCAAATACTGTCGTAATTGAAACAAACCATGAAACTCAAACCGATTATGACAGCAGCAATCCAAGCTGTGAGATTTGAGACAAGATTACTTTTCACATGGCCAACTGTACGTTGCATGCTCAAGAGTAATCTCAGCGCACAGCTTGGTCATATTACAACCGGAGGGCCGAACTGACAATGTGGTATACAAAGAGATCCTTAACATATAATTATTGGTATATTTTCCCTCAGTTTAAAAAGGTTTCATTTTCTTCTTAATAAAAATTTTAAGGCAGTACTTCGCCACTGCGAAACGCGGGTATTTTGCTAGTTATAATTAAACTTCATCCATTAGGCTTAAATGTCAAGACAGAGGTAAAGAATTTAGGGGTAATTATTGACTCTGACCTGAATTTTAAATCACATATTAATCAGATTACCAGGACAGCATTTTTTCAATTTAAGAAATGTACCAAAAGTTAGATCTCTTATAACTTTGCAAGATGCTGAAAAATTAGTTCACGCTTTTGTTTTTAGTCGACTAGATTACTTTAATGCACTCCTCTCAGGACTAACCAAAAAATACAGTACATCAATTGGAGTGCAGCTGCCAGAATCTTAACTAGGAAAATAAAATCCAAGCACATCTCTTCAGTTTTGACAACACTACATTGGTTACCCGTGCCATTCAGAATTGACTTTAAAATACTGCTTTTGGTTTACAAAGCCTTAAATAATCTTACTTCATCCTATATTTCGGAATGCCTTTCACCTTACACTCCAAATCGTAATCTTAGATCTTCAAATGAATGTCTGCTTATAATTCCAAGAGCTAAACTTAAAAAAGTGGTGAAGCAGCCTTCTGCTGTTATGCACCTATAATCTGGAATTCGCCAAGCTAATACAGTGGAGTACTGCTAAAACCCATTATTTTAACATGGCTTTCTTATAATTTCATTTTAGTATAACCCTGATATTCTGTATATGCATTTAGTTAACATTTTTATCATGGCTTCACAATCCATTCTAACCCTTACTTTCTCTGCTGTTCAATTACTGGTTTTCTGTGGTGGCGATTTGTGCCACCACCACCCTGATCAAGGCACCATGCAGTCCCTACATTGATGGATTGAAGGACAGATGTCCACATGACCATCATCATCTAATTCTTCTATGTGAAGCCTGAAAATCATGAGGACTGATTTAGATCATTTATATTAGGTAGAATGCCCAATGGGGGTTGGAAGGTCTCGTGGCCTCGGAACCCCTGCTGATTTTGTTTTTTCTGTTGTTTTTTCTGTCCTCCTGGCCATTGGACCTTACTTTATTCTTTGTTACTTAATATTGCTTAATCTTATTTTATTTTATAAACTTGTCTTGAGCTACATCATTTGAATGAAAACATGCTATATAAATACATGTTGTTGTTGTTGTAGCCTAACCCTAACCTAAACCTAAACTTATCTTCCACTTAACTCTTGACTTATCAGGAAACTCATATAATAAGTCCTACTTGTGCATCTCATTATTTTTTGCTATACGACTGCCTTCACATATGTCCTTTACTGGGGTTTGTACAACTTTAAAGTCTATTTTCTGGTGGTTCCTAAGGGCTGTTTCTGACTTTCTTAGAGGACTGACTGCAACATCCATCTTCTGTACATTAAATGATATTAAATTGCTACTGGTCCTACTCTCATTTAGCACTACCATTATAAATCTAAAAACCTAGCATAAAAATGTGTATGATGATATTGTGATATAACATACCATTGTTTTTAGTGCCTTTCTCTTCTTCTTCCTTTTTTTCTTCCTAAAATAAATGCTTTGACCTTTTCCTAATTGATTATGATAACTTTTGCTGTTCAATAAACACTTTTTACTTATCATAATGGATACATCAAAAATGCATCCTCTCTGGGTGTTAGCCCATCACAACACCTCTGTCAATCAAAATCACATCCGTCTGTGTCTCACTGTGTTTTGTCCTCTCAGAGCCCAAAGAACTGCTGCCTTATTCAGATTATGCATGGATAGGATTTATGTTGCCATGAGCCTGCAAATAATAGAATGAGTTCCGTTGGCACGTGTCTTATGTTTATAATTAATACTTTGCCATTAATGTGCAATATTTTGAAATCATTAGTACTTAATTTATTTTCCAAAATGTTTAATGGCATGGAACAAAGAGCTAAACTTCTATACTGCAGCACTAAATGGCATATCTGGTTTACTTCTAACTGTTTTCATACACATTTTTGCGCAATGTCCATATTTTCCATGTAGGGTGAATGATGAATACATTTTTCACAAAATTAATTGGTTAGAGCTTCCTTCCTTCACTCTTTCCTTCTTGACTTAGATAAATTCACTAAATTCTTTTTTCATTTATAAAACTTTATTCCCACAGCAATAATCAAATCATGAATTAGTGTCACAGTCTCATTTGTCACTATAATAAAAAATATACCCTTAGATGCTTGATCTGTGTGAGATGATTTAAAGATAGATACAGTAACCACAGCTTCAGGAAAGACTGACATTGATAAAAATCATTTTTTTAAAGAGTGTTTATTACTCACTCTCTTTGAGCATGATACAGCATTTCAGCAGAGCAATACTCTGTTTTAACTTTTAAAACCTGATGCAATCACTGTATTGCTTCATGGCTATTTTTATTAATTTACTTATGGAAGCAGAATTTAGGTTATTACTGTATCATCTTCCTCCTTTTACACTTCAATGAAGCATTTATATAGTTTTATGCCTAGTACATTCAACTGTACATTATTAAGTGGTTTATGAATACCTTTGATTATGCTATCCTTAATTGATACACACATTTATTCAGATGTCATTGATGTGTGTCTGTCTAAGATGGAACAGACAAAATTTTTAAATTAAGAATGCAGTGCAGCGGACTTGAACATATACAGTATGCAAGAAAAGCAGCCACTGAGGGCCTAGCCCTAGAAAGGGGCCCCCAAAAGACCTAGTTGTCAATGAAAGGTACACATGAACTGGTGATTATTATACATTTTCTGGATTTATTAATAATAAAATGAAACAAAAGCGCATGTTTTAGTACTTGTTTGAATGCACCTTACCCCTTCCTTAATGAAAAACTCAAAGTCATCCCTCTGACAAACAAAAAAAAAAATAAGAAATGAAGACATTTATAGAGAAGTTCCAGAAACTGGTCTCTTTCTGAGTCTGGCTCACAATCTGTTAGCACTATAGCTGGATGTGAAGTCTCAGATGCAGAGGAATATGAAAACAATAGCATTGCTGGTACCCCTCACCATAGCAAAAGTAAAAAAACAGGAGAAAATGTTGGTGAGCCTCTTCCGCTCCACCAAGAAACTTTTTTTTTTTTAAAGTTATATTATAAATGACAACCTCACTCTCTGGCGAAAACAGCTATAAGATAAAGTCTGCTGATCACTGGTGAGGAGGGGTCAATTCAGATGAAAAATAAAGTTTACCCTATAAACAACGATGGGCACTGATTTACTAATGCTAATTATTATGTACAAATGAAAAACTGAGAAAGAATAAGTAGATCATGGGTGGTGTACAGTGAGAAAAATTACTGTGTGGTGTGCTTTTGTTGCTGTCTTTTTGGAAGTGAGAGTAAAAATCAGTTCAGTGGAGATGCCTGCTAAGGCCCAAACACATAAAGTCTAGCTTTAATCAGGTCTTCTGTCTCACACACACAAAAACATACACTTATGTTTTGCTGTTAGGCTGTTCTCCTAATGATTATACTAAAAGTTCTTTTCAATTTGAAAACCTGCTGTGTGTGTTTTTTACATCAGGTTGTTCTATTGTTGATTATAACAAGAGTTGTTTTAAACTTTCTGTCTGACATATGATTTATGCACTACCTTTTATAGTGAAGAATAGTTGAGGTATACCACATATACTCTGTCCTGTATATTTGGTGTGGCGGATGACTGGGACCCATGCCCGGCCCGGACGCTCCTTTGACACTGGATCCGATGGAGCAGCCATGGGATGCAAACTACGTTCCCTGGAACTCTAGGCCACTTGAGTGGAACAACGGAGCTCATCCCTGTTAGGCTCTGTGGCCATTGCCAAGAGGAGCTGCATGGCTTAACGAGCCTGTGTGGACTGAATGCAGCCACATCCAGAAGTGCAGACTGAATTAATTTAATTACCACCTGAAGCACTTCCGGGTGGGCTATAAGAGGAGCCTACACCTACTACTCGAGGTGCCAGAGTCAGGAGGAGGAGTACAAAGCTGCCCTCTAGGAGTAGAGGAAGAGGAGTGATTTTTGGGGTGTTTTTGATTTCTGTGTGCTTTGGGGACTGTATAGGGCCTGTGGGACACAGGGAAGACGTGTTCCACGGTTAAAAACAAAAATAAATATTTTTGTTTTCTTTTGACCTGTGCCTCTGGTGTCAGCCTGTGTCAGGTCAGCACCAACTAAGAGCTTCTGCCACAATGGTAAATTAAATTTGACCTACATAAGCCACAAAAATATTTGGGGGGGTCAGGAGACCCCTGTTTAATTGTGAAAAACAGAAAAAAGTCAAAATAAACAAGCACGCAAGGGTGCTAAAATACAAAAATGAAAAAAGAGCTCCTGAGGGTTCAGCACAGGTGTGAAGGTTGAGTCAATTGACTGTCTCCTCCTGGTTCCTAGTGGATTTAGAATGCTGATTCCTGGAAGATCGGGGCTTGGTGGCACAGAACCAGAAGTGCCTTCAGTTGTCCTGTGGTCAATGTCCCTCTGAGCTACAGATTAAAAAGAAGGTTGTGTTAGGAAGTGTGCTCCCTCTTATTCTGGGGCTGGTATTGCTTACCTGACCTACGCCTTGAATATGTTCCTTGTTTGCATGGGAGAGGGCATTGGTATTGGCATGAAGAAGACCTTTCCAATATTGAACCTTCAACTTGTAAGAATGCAAATCCAGGAACCACGTAGGACTTGAAGCACCAGTACTACCCCATCCATCCATCCATTATCCAACCCGCTATATCCTAACTGCAAGGTCACCGGGGGTCTGCTGGAACCAATCCCAGCCAACACAGGACACAAGGCAGCAAACAAACCCCGGGCAGGGCGCGCACACACACCCACACACCAAGCACACACTAGGGACAATTCAGGTTTGCCAATGTCTTGTCAATGTCAAAATAATGTCTTTTAGAATAATACCTATGTCATTGTGATGAATGGCATGGAGCACAGCCAAAACATGCATCAGGTGTTTCTTCCACATGCTGGAATAGATGACTATGTCATTTAGATAGGCAGCACTATAGGCATTATGGGGGTGTAGCAATTTGTCCACCATGCATTCAAGAGTCGCCAGTACCCGATGCAGTCCATATAAGAGGCCTCCATAATGTGAATGTCCACTAGAGGAGATAAGCATGTATTCTTTCGCAAAAATTGTTTTAGGGAATCTGCTAATAACTCTTTGTCATATCGGAATGGACAAGTACTGTGCTTCTCCCAGCCATTCAAGGAGATCATCCAGTTTTGGCATGAGAAAAGCAACAAATCCGGAGACTTGTTTGAGGCATCGACAATCATTACGAAATTGCCATCTACCAACAGCTTTTGGCACTAACACAATACAGGCCAAAAATTTCTTCTATGACCCACCTCAGCCTTTTTTGGCTCTGTGAGGCTACACTGATATCACGAGCAGCTACTGACATCAGGCCTGACTTGATATCTTCTATTTCCCAAACTGGCAAGATAGTAGCTTTCAACTGTCTCATTTGCATGGGGAACAAGCTTTTACCAAAACTTAGATGAATCATCTTTAAAAAGAGTGATCTACCTGTTCCGAAGGAGGATGCTGCAGCATTCCAATCCTTCCACAACTTTAACAAATTTGATATGACAGACATGTTGGAAGGTAGGATGACTAAGTAAATCTACCAAATGACATTGTTCCTTAATTTTGTAGGGACTATTAGCTAATGCATTAATAACTATGAGTGAGTACTAGGAATCAGTACCACTACACGATTTCTGGCTCAAAACAACTGTATACAACTTGGACTGTTCTCTTTGTGCATGCTTTTTGTATTATTTCAAAAAGATTGGTACCTTGGCAAACCTTTCATGCAACTGAGTGATGTATTCAATAATGTTCACTGAGGACAAGCTTTGTGATTCCTAACCCTCCTTAAGAATATCAAGGAGTCCACTAGGTTTACTCCCATAAAGTAACTCAAAAGCAGAAAATCCCATAGAGGCCTGAGGGAGCTCCCAAAAAGACAACAGAATCAAGGGAATAAACTGGCCCCAGTCTCTCCTGTCCTCTTATATGACTTTCTTATCATTTGTTTTACTGTTTGACTGAAATACTCCATTAACCCATTTGTCTGGGGTCATATACAGATTTTTTGGGATATTTACTACGTAAGATTTTGGCAACCTCTTTGAATGCATCTTAAATGGACCTTTTCAGCATTAAGTATAGAACACTAATGGTCTAAGACACAACTGTTCCAGGAAAACATGTATAACCATGAATTTAGTTTAATGAAATCTTAACATAATCAAGCATTGTCAATATACAAGCTATTCAGAATAGTTCTGCTGGCATTCAACACCTACTGAAGATAATGGAGAGCATTGAGGTGAGGTGGTTTACAATTCTGTCTGCAAGATCCAAAAACCTGAGGCTGAACTTTCCTTGTATTCTAGCTGTGTGAAGTTTGGCCATCTAACTATTTCTGCATGCATTTTCTCCCCATAATGCAAGGACAGCTGTTGGGTTAATAGGTGGTTCTAAATTGGCCGTGTGTCTGTGACTTTGTGTGCGAATGAATACTAATATGGATTTCTGCTGCACAGAGGGTTTGGTTCCTGCCCCCATAGCACTAACTTGGATTAATCAGACTTGAGAAAGTTATAAAATATTATGTTATGTTGTTTGGGTCAGTGGAGTAGTCATAGACTAACAAGAATACACTACGCATCTGACAACTAGTTGAGGGAGGGAAGGGGCCGACCCAAAATTATGTAGGTGTGCCTAACAATCTGGATTGTGTGTGGTGCCACATGGATGGTATGTTAATTCCATTCCTTACAGCTACAAGGAATTGGGTTTGAGTCCTGACTTAGTCCATGTCTATGAAAGGTATGCATACCATGTGTCTATATCAATTTCTTTATACATCCCAAAGACATACATAACAAATTAATTTGTAATTTGTAATTGACCCAGAATGAGTGGGTTTATGTGTGTGTATGAGTAAGCTGACCCAGCAATGAATTAGGATGTCTTGCTGGTTTGGATACTTATTTCCTTCCAGTGTTGCTAATATAGATTCCAGATTCCTGAACTCATGTAATGAGAAATTGAGTTGCAGAAAATGTATAGAGGGATATATAAAACAAGCAACATGCCAAATAAAGTCCATACATATATGTTACAACTAACTTCCAAGTTTTCCTTTTTTAATAAATACCACATTTTACATTTTGTATCATTGTAGCGTATACTGTATTACTTTGCCTTTTCTTCATGAAACAAACAAGTGTTTTTTTTAACTGCTCCTCAAAGGATGCCAGGGAGCTTCCTTAATTCCCCAAATGGCATGTGAGCTTCATTATACCTGTGAAAATTATAATACGTTTCTTCTAATTTACTCAGCTATACAATGCCTTTAGGCTAAGTTCCATGCTTATTATTTCTTTACTTTAATTAAGTCAGTGACACTGCACTTTTTATGCATTAAGCATGCTTTGCGAAACATTTAATCATCTCATTGCAATTTAATTGATTTGTAATAAGACAGCTGAGCATGTATTCCCGATACCAAAAGTCACAAACCTCTCAATCCCTATGACACAGTCCTTCCGGAACACAGCCACAGGTGGTAATGGTTAAAGTGAACACAGCTACCTGCTGTAAAAGAGCAATTCTGAAAAGCAACACCTGTGTCTCCCTTCAGGCTATGAGTAAATTGGAGTTTTGTTAGTCTTTTGTGAGCAGCAACAAGTTAAAGCAGACTTCTTATACCATTGTGGTTTATTGCTTGGATGAATTTGCTTATGAAATATCTTTGCTACATTTCTACCATTGTAAATCAATGAATTTTATGCATTTTAAGTTTAAAAGTCAGATTTAAATGTTAGCCTTTTTTAATTGGCAAAGTGTATTGAATTGCCCCCTTCCAGTCTAAGGGCATAAACAACATGAATTGCTGTTCCTATTGTAATGTAATTTCATTTCACAGTAACTGAAATTTTCCACACTTCGATGATTTTATGCAAAACAAACATTCTGGGAAAAAAACAATACCTCTATTATTGTCATATTGTAAAATAAAAATATGAAACAGAGATAACATATAACTGTAATTCTTAATTCTGTGCTTCATTACTTAGCAAACTATTAAAATCTTTACTTTTTTATAGATTACATGTACACTTGCTTCTAAATATGTTGTTCACTGAATACATAGAATGCACATTCATCATGATAAAGTTGAAAGATTTGATCAAAAAGGTAGTATCCAGAATAATATTTTTTCTACTGCACATTGGCATATTTTGTAGCACTTGTGCATTAATATTCTAGGAGAACTGATTTGAATGCCGAAAAAAGGCCCTGCCTGTAAAGAGTTTGTATGTTTTCCCCATGTCTGTTATTAATTCATTTCCAGTTTTACTTCATAAGACATCTGTTTTGCTTCAGTGGAGTCTGGCTCACAATGACTTGGTGAGGAAATGCATACACCGGTACCTTGCACAGGAATATTTCCTGGTATCTGTCCTTACGTCTCCCTTTATTTCTGAAAATTGATTAAATTGGTTAAGTAGAAGGTTACAGGGATGGGTTTATTTCTTAGATCTGGATCATTAAGGGAATATTTTAATCATAAATGCATTTTTCAATATTTCCATCCATCCACCAATCTAATTGTCTTTCCCACTAAATCCAGCTCAAGGATGTGAGGACCATACTTTTCATGTTGATATGGGACAGGACCCGCTCCTAAAAACAACAGCCATAGGGTGTGTGGCAGCCAGCCTGGACACAGACAGGCGGACATGTCAATGTCACCCAACACACATTTATTTATACTTCGCTATGTACAACAAGTGCCACACAACCCCAAAGTCCACTCAAGTCCAGGTTACCAGTCCAATGCCTTACACTCTTCAGGCCGCCTCCTTGCCTCCTCCCAGACATCGTCCTACTTCCACCCGACTCAAGTCACTGAATGAAGGAAGGCGGCCCCTTTTATAATCACCCGGATGTGCTCCAGGTGCTTCCTGGCAATCTTCCACCGGCACTTCCGGGTGTGGCAGAAGTGCTGAGGTCCAGGGCTTCACAGGCAGTCGCCCCCACATGGTCTGGGGAAGGCATGAGCCCTCTTCTGGTCCTCCTGGGCGTCCCTGCTGGGTTGCCCCCCCAGCCATCTCTGACAGGTGTTAATCGGGCCTGGATGAAACAAAAAGCACGCTAATGTGTTTACAATATACACTCTCAAATCAGGCCAAATTAGAGATGTCAGTAACAAGTTCACATGATGTGTGCCGTTAATGGCTGCTTAACACTGCTTCTGCTTAAATCCTCTCCATTGTTTGCTCAATAACTAACTGCTCTTGTCACCTAAAAGAGTTAAAAGAGAACATGAGCTATGACTTACCATGCTCCTTTATAATATAATTTCTTCATGGAGAAGTTCCCATACTTCAATTTGCAGTCCACTTACAAAGTCATCTTTACATGGCATCATCCATCCTGCAGTATCACGCCACACTTCAGGCTATTTGAATGCATTGAAATCTGACTTTAAGATGCTTCAAAAACATGTATTTGTCAAATGTTTCAGAACACCTCTTTGTATCAATGTGGTTTATTTCTGTCTTTTAGTGGGTACAGATGAGGAAGCCCATTTCATATTTTCTGTGTAAACATGAACAAATAAAAAAAACCTTGACCTTGGCTGATACCATATTAAGGAGATCACTAGCATCAACAAGAAAGTGGAGCCATTAATAGCAAAATTTAAAGAGGTGGATGGCCATCATTGCCATAATAAAAGATTAGTTGCCATTATTGGTCCTGAAGTAAAGGTGTACCGGCTTTCTCCTTTTGCTGTAGCTTTTCAGGTCTCCCCTCTGTTCAGCTCTCTAGAGAAGTGGTTCTTAATCTTAATTTTTTTTCACAACCCATTTTGCCTAATGGTTATCTGTGCAACACACAACTGCTGCGATACAGCATTTGATCATGCCATTCCCCCAAACATTGTCCATCCCCAATGGGGGAATTGCCACGGAATATCATCCTGGACCCCTCAGACAACTGCTGCCACCCACTGACTTGCTTCAGCCCAGCAAGTAGGGACCCATTGCAGGGCTTTGCGCAAACCGTTTCACATTGAATTGTAATTCATGACTCAGCACTACCCAATCAGAGAAGTCTCATGACAACCCATGGTTTAAGAAACAAACACTGCTCGAGAGGGAAAGAGATGATGCCTTCGTGAATGATAACTTGATTTAAAGATTATCAAGAAAGCCAGTATGTAGTTTGTTAGGCACATACGTTCCAATGCTTCATTTTGAAGCATATAGAATTAATTTTAATCAATATTTTAGTGCTAAAATAGCCAATTACTGAATAAGAGGACAATAATAATATGGGTCAACTTTTTTTTGTTTATTCCTACTTATCTCAAGGTCTGTTTTGGGGGTCAAAAATTTTTGGGACACTCCAGCTGAGGCAAGCAAAACTTTAGACTATTCTTAATCACTCCGTAATTCTGGAGCATATTGATCTTCATATAACAGGGATTCTTTTGTCCACCTTTTTCTCTTGTGACCCAGTTTCGCCCTTCATAATGTCTTTGAGACCCAGTCCCCTTGGAAAATCAGCTGTGACAGTCATAGCAGTGGGAATCTGCCTTATAGAATTGCTGCCAATGGCTATAGTAGGGGATGGATCTCCTTTGGAGAATCACAGCTAACATGGCAGAGCAATGATGATTTCTTAAACAACACCCAACAACCTATCTTGAGAAACTCTGCATACTGTACTCAACCCATTCCCATTAAATACAACGTGACCAAACAGTTTTTATTCATTCTTGATTACTATTTTTCTTTCTATTTTAGATAATGGTTTATTACAATATAGTCTATTGGAATGGCAGTCTTTGTCAAGCCCGGAGAATAAGCACTGCCTTGATCTTTCTTTTTTAAGTACGTGCTTTTATTGAAACTAGATGCTATGTCTTTAAGAGCTTCATTATTTTCTCAAGTCATCTTCATATAAATGTGGAGTTGCTACATCTGTCCAGTTGTCCTTTTAGTCTAAGATTCTAGGCCGTGGATATGAAACTTATGATTTGTGAGATTTTTTATATAGTTTTTATTTTTTTTTACTTTTTTGGCATTTACATGTCATGTGATCATGAAATACATGGAACTGCAACCGGCATGTCATGTGATCCAACTTTGTCACTTGGTTATCGAAGCACCTTGGTGTATTGAGCTTCCGGATTGGTAAAATCCTTTGTGAGACCATGAGTCAACCTAGGTGTCAAGCCAATTACCAACAGTACATGTGGTATTCCTTAGTGGATAAAACCAAAACCTTTAATCATTAGTTAGTGGCTATTTCAGTGAAAAAAACAGGCATTTAGGTGTTGAACAGTTCTGTTGGCTTCTTAAGTCTCCTTTGGTTTTTTCAGTTTACATCTCACAGTTCCTGCTTCTTTTTGTTTTGGTTGTATGGGATTCATCTGTCTTCTGCTTGGCTTCTAGTTTCTTCTTTGTACCTTACACTATTCTCTGGCAAAGTGTTCTTGATATACTGGCAGTCCTTAAACTCACAATAACCCCATGGGACATTGTCCTCTATCAGATGGTGGGTTCTGTTATCTGGTAAGAAGTGTGTATGCCCATACTCAACTCCCAACCCTGACACCTCCTTCGTCTAAGATAACCAAACCCTTAAATTTCATGAAACATGAATCTGTTGCCCAGTCCCTTTTCTTATTCTTTCTTGTAAATTAAAGTACCAATATGCTACTGTTGGCTCCATTATATCTTATGTCTTTCAGACATGGAGATATGTTGAAAAATTGATGGACCTATTGCCAAGATGGAACCCTCATAATTCTGTTTCACAATGCAATTAAAATTATTCAGAGCTGGAAACTTTTCAAAGACATTGTGAATCAATAGTAACTGATTCAAGTTTAATATGCAGTCATTTCTAGGAAAATGTTACTGGATATTTTATTTCACAATAACATCATTCTCTTTATTAACAGTTTTAATAGATGGTTCCTTTTTGCCTTGCTCCCTGCCCCTTGAACTGAATTGTCCTACTTCCTGGAAATTACACTACATTGAACGCACGTTAAAGCTGGACATAAATGAGCTATGGTATAAAAGCCCAAATTCTTTGGGACATCACCTTCTTCTGTATGGATGAAAGAAAGAGAAATGATAAACTTCAAGTTGAGTACATTTCATGCTTTTTCTGTGTGCTTTTTTATTTCGCTTTCTTTATCTTTTGTTATTTCCATTGGCAGCTGATTTCCTAATGTTTTCTAGCACCCAAAATGACTGTGACATAGTGAGGCCAGATGTTGGGCAGGTTCAGTGCCACAGTAGGCTTAGTCATATCAGTCACTGTGTAAAGAAGCAGTGGTTATTGTTTTAAATTGGTTTAATTACTACTGCTGATTAATTTATGGTCCACCTTTTTGTAATTTTGTTTGCTACTTCTTATCTACTCTGCTTATTTTTTATTCCTTTTTGCACATTATTTTTGCTATCTTTGGATTTAATTTTTTTGTGTCTTATTTTTTTAAAGATTTCATGTGTTTTATTTTAGGACTGTGATGGTTTGCATCCAATGCAAGCTAGTGAAAATATAGGGGTACTCATATTCACTTTGCAATTTCCCAAAGTTTCTACTTTTAGGCCAGAGTTAAAGCTTGTTTTTCTCCACCATATATTGCATCCTTAGTGTTTCTTTGTTGCATTTCAGTATGAGTGGCCCAGCAACACACTGGTTTCATATTAATATTTTTATATTTTATTTTTATATATGTGCTAGTTCTGAACTGGCTACTTTCTATTCCCTGTCAGGAAATAGATTTTCCCTTATAAACAGTCACCATAAGGTTGCATTCATCAACATTTTTTTTTCTTTGCATAATCATTGCAGGCACAGAGAGATATGAACAATTCTCTCTTAAAATACAATTATGTAGTAGATAATACTAATTATTAAATACAGAACTTGTATGCAAGTTTGTTAAAATGCAAAAATGAACAAGGTAGAAAAAATAAACATAAATGGAAACCAGCAATATCTGTCCATTAATTAATTGCTAAACTATGTTCAGTTGACAACCATGGAGAATAAAATTGTACAAGAGAAAGCCAAAAATAGTCAAAAAGTCAGTTCTGGAGACCTCAAAAAACAGGCCGCTTACCCTCTCCAGGGTTTTTAATAGTGGAGTCTGTGCTGGCTGTCCAATTTGATGAGAGAAATCTTTACATCTGAGAATTCCAATGCTCCTTTGTTCAAGATGAATTTTCCACATGCAGGAAGGCAGCCTGGCAGTACAGCAGTTACAACAAGTAACACATCCAGATGGTGCTCAATGAGCATTCGCTGTGAAAGCCTTTTTTAAGAATGGTGATAGTGTGACTGCTGCGTAAAGGGAATTTCAACATCATTACCAGTTAGGTCATCATGATCGTGTCTCGTCTGATCATGCGATTAAAACATGAGTGTGTAATTTTGAAGAAATAGGTTCAGTCTAAGAAGTCCCCATGGTGGAGCCACTTGACATACTACCCGACAATCGATGGCAGCTATTCAACAATAGTTTGAAAGGCACATCATTTCACGCAACAGTGACATTCCATGGCTTCCGAGATCCCCAGATCTCACTATTTGTGATTTTTTTTTTCTGTGGAGACATCTTAAAAG
Organism: Polypterus senegalus; assembly: GCF_016835505.1. Taxonomy (NCBI): domain Eukaryota; kingdom Metazoa; phylum Chordata; class Cladistia; order Polypteriformes; family Polypteridae; genus Polypterus; species Polypterus senegalus. The sequence goes on along the minus strand of NC_053154.1, from coordinate 125,131,087 downwards.
CCAAGTGTACCGCACACATGTGATGCAACCATTGCTGAACTGAAAAGGAAGTTTGAAGAGGAAATCGTTGACATTCCTCTTGACATGTTACATCGAGCAATGCAACATTTCCACGACAGGCTGTCAGAATGTGTACTGAGAAATGGACAACACCTTCATGATGTTTTCTTCAAAACAGAAAATGAATATTCAATGAATATTGAGTACCATCATTAATTGCATATCCTGTACAAAACATTTCATCATTAAATGTATTTTGTAATGTCTTTATTTGTGCATTGAATGTCAATTGAAAATTTCCCCGTTTCCCTGCACCACTCTGTGTATGCTGTGTATATATATATACTGTATATATATATATATATATATTTATATATATATATATATATATATATACACATATATATGTATATATATAAATGCTGCATAAAAATTTAAATATATGCTCCATAAAAAGTCTTTAGAAACACAACATTAAATCTAAGTATTGTAGCTGCGTTTTCCCAAAAATTACCAAAGGTTTGCAGCTTCAACTCAAAAAATGGGATTCAACAAAAGCCTGATGCGCAGAAATGATTCCACAGACAAAATATCTTCATTTTTGAAAGTTTAGTTAAATTTTAAAGTAAGACAGATCACACAAAAAAAGAAATTTAAAATAGCAAAAAAGGGAAAATTAATGTTAATAAAAGTTCAATTCTAAGCTTAAATCTTGTTACATCTCAAATCGTTACTATTTACTTAACATTTCTGAACCATTTCAAAACTGTCAGAAAACTGTATGCTTATCCCATTTCTAAGCTTAAAATGGATCTTTCAAGTCCCTATTTACTGGGACCTGTTCCAAACAAACTGAGCTTATTATCACACTGTTATTCAGTTATAGTAAGAAGGTTCTATCTCTTGTTAACTATAGGGGGAAAAGACTATACCATAAGCTATGACTATGAAAGACATTAATATTCTATTCAAATTAAGCAAACATCAATATGAGTTTAACTCAAAACTTTAACTTTCTAAGATTGGCTCTTACATTTCCGACCCCTGATTGGCTATGCAGGAGCGGAGACAATTATTTTACTTTACTTCAATATGAGCCAATTACTTTTATATTAACTATTATTTTCAAATCATTAGAAATAACACTGCAAACAAACATTTTAAAAAATTCATATTTCAAAAATTGTCTGTTTCTAGAAGCAGGCACAGTTTATTCACGGGTCTGTCCAGTGTGCTGGTTTTGGTTTGCACACAAACTCCTTTGACTGCACCTTTAGCATCTGGCATTGTATTGATGACTTGACTCGTTAACCAGGAATTGTGAGGTGTAGCTTTGTCAAAAATTATGGAACAACGCCCCCTGGATCGAAGTTTCTTCTTGGTGCAAGCCATTTTTGAAATTCTTTAAGTATAGCGTTGCTGATTTTTTCATGTTCTAATTTTTTAGTAGCTTCTCGTAGCTCTCTTGCTGCTCCAACAAAATTTGTTCCATTGTCTGAGCGCATGATTTTGATCTCATCCTTTTCTTTCCAGTTGCGCTGTAAAAAATCTGTGTTATACTGTTGCAGCAGCATATCTTCAATTTCTGTTATTGAGACACGATTGATTAAATGTTTAGGTGTCTTACCACTTTGTTTTGCGAGGTCATCTACCTCTTTGTATGGTCCACCAACTACCCATCCAAGTGCAGTCTTCATGGCGTGAGGTCCACCTCTTCGGCCTGGTATGATTCGTGACTGCTTGAAGATTTCTGGATAGTTGATTCCTATTAAAAGATCAACTTCAGAGTCAATACGAGACAGACATACCTCTTTAAGATATGCCCACTTATCGATATCTTCTTGTAGTGGAATACTTTCTCTGTTCACTGGAATGGAGACCTGTGTGAAGACCTTTGTCAAATCAATATATTCAACGTCATTGAGACCACAGACTTGTAAATCTGATAAGACAGAATATTGGGTTAGCACTTTTGAATTATCATCGTAATTACTCATAGTTTCGAGGAATACTTGCGTCCTTCTCCCTTGAAGGCTCAATTGTCTTTGGAGCCTTTCGGTGTAAATTGTTACTTTACTGCCGAGGTCTATAAAGGCGTATGTTTCTACATACCTTTCACTTTTCTTGGATTTTACCTTAACAGGAACTACTTGCAGTGCGCATTCTTTTCCGGCCCCTGTAAAGGTACAAGTTCCAGTCTCGGTTTCCGTTTCAGTAGATGTTGCCACTCTAGCCTTAGCTTTAAATACTGCTCCACTGTCCCCTTTAATGTGCAGGATATCTGGGTGCTGTAAGGAACATGTCTGACATTTCATTCTTTCTTTACAATTCTTACTTAGATGACCCTGTTTGAGACAGCGAAAAAATAAACCTTTAGATTTTAAAAAGTCAATTCTTTCTGTATGTGGCAATTCTTTCATTTTTCTACATTCGGCGAGAATATGCTGATCACTGCAAAATGCACAAGGTTTTTTAAATGCACATGTATTGTTAACAGTATTTTTGACAGAGATTTCTTGAGTTTCCTTTTCTGCTTCATCAGAAATATTGGTGGTGAAAATACTTATCGGGTCACCTGAAAATAAAGGGACCTGTCTATGCGGTACCTCTCCACGCGGTGCTGGAGATGCTGGAGAAGGTGTTATCCTTTGATCAGCTATCGATTTAGTCATTTCAATAATTGCCCTTTGACATTCAGCTTGATTCTGCTTGATAAATCAATATGACCGTGTCTGTACAACTGTTGCTGTGCCGAGGTTGTTAGTGACCGTATTTGCCTTTCAGACTCTAGTTCATCTAACCTTTGTAGGATTCTATCAAGTGTCGATTGTTCAATTAACACTGCTGTAGAAGATGATGATTCGGCAGCGGTTTTCTGGGCTAAAGAATCAAGATTAATATCGAGAGCACGTCTTAGCTGAGGAGACGTCTTTCCCGTTTTAGACTTTGAGTGATCTCGTTCTTGAAATTGCATTTCTTCGAATTGATTAACTAGCGGTTCGTTTGCATCTTTCAGCCATGCCGTTGTAGCGGAAGTAAATTCATTCCATTTCTTAGAACTTTCCGCGAATGACGTTTTCTGTTTCTTAATCGCTACCTCCTTATTTAAAGTAGCTAGTAGCTTTTCGTGTAACTCCTCTATCTCTCTGTGCGTCGCAAAAAAATCATGAAATCTTTCTGCTACAATTAAGCGGTTTCCTGGAATGTCTTTAAGACTTTCGATTTCTGTTATGAACACAGAAAGCTTATCTTTCCTCTGACTTATGTGATCTTTAAGATCTCTAATTATATTTTCTGACTTCGAGTCTGTACTCAGATCACTGCCAATCTCACTTGAGCTCTGTTTAGACATTGCCATGACAACAGTTCGATCAAATGACAGGACGTTTCTTGACAGCAATTTCGTCACAATAGGGACGTTCCAACAAGGCAGATTACTTTCTTGAAACAAGGCTCCAATAACTCGGGCAAAAGCACATCCAATCATCCAAAATGTCTTTTTCCAAGACGTTTTATAACATCACAATCTTTCAAATCTTCTTAAGGTACAACGACCTTGCTTTCATTAATGATCATGCGAAGATAGTAGATAAGTGCACAGTACCTTCTGAATGATTCAGTTCTTTTCCTTCGTTGACGAGTTCTGTAGCAGAAGTGTCTTCTGTTCTCGAATGGTAGATTCCAGTTCAGGCCTTAGATAGCTAGCCTAGTTTTCTGATGAAATGTAGCTGCGTTTTCCCAAAATTACCAAAGTTCTGCAGCTTCAACTCAAAAAATGGGATTCAACAAAAGCCTGACGCGCAGAAATAATTCCACAGACAAAATATCTTCATTTTTGAAAGTTTAGTTATGTTTTAAAGTAAGACAGATCACACAAAAAAATAAAATTAAAATAGCAAAAAAGGGAAAATTAATGCTAATAAAAGTTCAATTCTAAGCTTAGATCTTGTTACATCTCAAATCGTTACTATTTACTTAACATTTCTGAACTATTTCAAAACTGTCAGAAAACTGTATGCTTATCCCATTTCTAAGCTTAAAATGGATCTTTTAAGTCCCTATTTACTGGGACCTGTTCCAAACAAACTGAGCTTATTATCACACTGTTATTCAGCTATAGTAAGAAGGTTCTCTCTTGTTAACTATAGGGGGAAAAGACTATACCATAAGCTATGACTATGAAAGACATTAATATTCTATTCAAATTAAGCAAACATCAATATGAGTTTAACTCAAAACTTTAACTTTCTAAGATTGGCTCTTACAAGTATACATTAAAATATTATAAAATTTCACAGCATTTATTGACACCAGATACATTCAAAGTAAAAAAATATAGCTTAGAATTATCATGATAAATGTTAGCACAGTATTTATAATAATATCCTTAAAGACATTTTGCAAAACATCAATATCTTTCTTAACTTTCAGAGTATTTCATCACGTAAAAGACCACTAACACCTGTTCTTGCCTTGTTCGCAGAGTAATCAATGAGCATATGTCCAAATTATCATTGTGGATTTGCAATTAATACTGATCAGAAAAATAAAACAAATTTCTTGTTTTGGGTCACAAAACCAGTAGTGTTTGAGTGGCAGTTGTTAAGTAATCTACATATGAGACACTGCAATTGCCAATAAAGCAGGCAGTTGTTGCAAATAGCAAACATATGACAACAATTAAATAGCTATAAATTAAGAGTAAACCTAAAAACTTTCAAAGTAAAAGTAAAATAAGGGCCAACACAACCTTTAACAGAGATCTTGCAAAGAGTGCAGAATCCAAAGCTCACATTATATTGAATGATGTGATCAAAGCCCTAAAATCAAAACAATACAGCCCAGCAGCAACAATATTAGCTTCCGTTTTTCGCAGTTCCAGGCCTATAACATTTCTTGTGCCTAATAGCTAATCTCATTCCTGCAAAGGGATAGGTTTATCTAACGTGTTCAACTGTCTACAATGTTTTTATATATTTTTTCATTTTTTTAAATATGTTGTTTAGTTTATAACCAAATTAATTTTTTGATGTTTAATATTTTTTTTTCCTATCATCAAGGAAAATAGACTGTATGCGTTTTCCTAGTCACCACAGGCACTCCTTTTATTATTTAAAAGGAAAAAGCATGACGTCAATTCACAGGCGCCTTTAACATCATTTTTGTTTCCAGACTGAGAGTTTGACTAAATTCAAAGACCTCTCCTGGAGCACAAGCTGACATCTCCTAAAAATTATTTGTTCCATGTAAGATAAAAGAAGAGGCTTAAGTTTTTTTTTTATTAAATGACCCTCTAATTATAAAAATAACATTTTTCATTTCCAGCCCTGAAAAAGGTGACTACTTACCTAGCAGCAGTTTCAGGAAAGATGAAAATGTCACAGTGCCATCTCAGGAGCTTTGCACTCAGCTAGGTTTCCTAATTCACATGCAAGATTACACAGGAGGATGGAAGACAGCTTCAGGCATTATTAACAAATGAATTTCTGGTAAAAGAGGTTACACAGAAGGTGGAAATACTATAAATGTTACATAATTTATTAAAATGTAATATATACAGTATGAGTGATGAAATACCATGTTTCTTTTTGATATTTAAAATCATACTTTCTAGAATGTCACATCAGGAGCTCATGGTATACCAGACAAATAATTGGTTGAAAGAGATTGTTAAAACAATAAAAAGAAAGAAAAATTTGCCTTTTTATTCAGTTAGTGTTAGATCTTAATTTGCGAGGTGCTCCAGTGCACAAGGAGTCCAATCCTTGACCCACCCAATGATCCCTGGTCCTATAGCCATATAAGTATGTGGTCTGTCACTAGAAAGTAGTCCTCCATCCTGATGTGGATTGTCTCTCCTGTCTCCATTACCTCATGGCCTGGGCTGTCCTTCCCACTGGGGACAAGATGTGGGGGGCTGTGTCACACGTGTGATTAAGGATCACCTGACAAGCTCAGGAAAGCACCCCAATATCCCACCATGGCAAGAAAGGACACCATTGTTAACAATATCTTCTGTTTCCCCTACAGAACTGACTAGCTTCCGGGTGATGACGCTTAGCCTCTGCCCCAACAACAAATTGAATTGTGCACTTTCCAGGGCCAAAGGCCTATAACCAGAGGACCTGTCGGAAAAGTGCATCTTCTGACCAGAGAAACAAGAAGAGATAGAGCTCTGGAAGAAGTGCTTTGACACTTGGATTTATTTCGTTTAAAAGTGTGGCTTTATTGAGGTCATTTTCTGATTAAATGGGTTTACCACTGGCTTGGCATTCCAACATTTGCCATCATGTTGGATGATTCTTATTTGTATATAGATTCTTATCACTATATAAAATATATACAATATATATACTGTATTTATATATTTTACTTGTTTGCATTTTTGTAAATAATCTTTTATTCGTGATTTTAAGTCATGATTTAATATCAACATTTCCACATGGTTGTGGTGCATGTTTGATTATAAACTTGAACATGAACTTCAATTTTATTAGTATCTTATTTTACAAATTTAATGTAGGAAAATAGGACTTAATACAATATCATTATTTTGAAAGATACTATTGGCTTATTGCGCAGGTAAGTCTCCTTACTGAGCAGTGAGTCTTGACCACAAATGGAGTGTTTCTTTGATGCAATACAATGTGACAAAGCCACACAGAGAGCAAGGAACCGGGGTGTGTCTGCCGAAAACATCAATCTTAGTGAGTACTATCTAGATAACAAACCATGTAAATAAAGAATGAGTGAATTTTGCAGGTTTTCTCAAAGTCCTTTGTTATTCAACATTTAATAAACAAGTTTAAAGTACTGTTGGACTCCTCCTTGGTGTCCATGTCATAAAATATATAAATGAGCTGAAAACATGACATGGCATCCTTACACAAAAGAATAATGACAATTATATAAAAAGGCACAGAAGAGAATTAAAAAAAATTATATTGTAAGTACATAAAAGTAATAATGTTGTTTTCCAACACATACTGAAGCCACTGAGGATCTTCCACATGCCCACAGCAAACTGTACAATGGTGCATTTGTACTGGTGTGTGGTGTCCTACCTCTCCTCAGCCACAGTTTGGGTATTCAACACTGGAGTTAGCAGGTATTCATGAAGATGACACCCACTGTTTCCCAGTAGCCAGCCACCAGCAAGCTGCAGTATCTCTGGCTATCTGACACACTGCAGAGTTGGATCAGATATACGCATCATGTGTACTCCCAGGCTGATTGACCACAAGGTCTATAAAATGACTCTAATGGTTAGTTACAGATCACCTGAACTTTTAGTGCCAAGAGGCCAGGAGTGTGAATAAGAATGATCGTTTCATCCACTGCATTCACATTGGCAGGTATGCCATCAATGGCATGAAAACCAAATGTAATGTCTTTCAAAGTACTGTATTATATAATATATTAATGATATAATTTACTATTTCGCTGACTCCATTATCTGAAGCAACTTACATTTGTGATGTGACTGGTTGTATTTCTTTTGTTTTTCCAATTGAAGCAGAAGCAGGCGAAATGTCTTGAACACATTTGGTCACACAATTTCAATAGCAGGATTTCAGACCACAACCTCAGGTATTGTTGCGTGCTAGGTGCAATAGTAACGTAGTCACTGCATGCACAGATCTGGACACAGCAGCCTTTCTGAGGTTATGTGCATCACTGATGGTCTGTAGTTATCCACTTACTATATGATGTAGAAAAGGAGTGCTATCTGCAGTTGCAAAGAAGTACTGAGAACCACATTCCACTGTGTTCCTCAATCTACTTTGTCCTGTACCAGACCAAGGCGGGTTATTATTACACCCCTGGGCAGCCTGTATTTCTCTATTAGGTGTTGACTACTCAGATGGTTCAAGGGGTTCACATCCACCTGCAAAGTGCATTTAAGTGCTTCTTGGATGCTGCTCTCTCAAATGGATATCCTGGTTGAGATGCACAGTTCTCTGCCAGCTGCCATGATCATTTCTGGTACTAAGGGACCTTTTAATTTTTTTTACTTTAAATGGCGTGACTAATGCCATGGCAAGTTTTATTAGTTAGCTTATTATGTACTTAAATTGTCTACAGGTGTTAAAGCTACAAAGAGCTCCTTTTGGTTTAATCCATAGCCTACGGTATAACTTGATATTTATATTACAACATTGACCTATTATTATTATTATCATTATTAGTCAGTCAGTCATTTTCTAACCTTCTATATCTTAACTACAAGGTCACGGGGGTCTGCTGGAGCCAATCCCAGCCAACACAGGGCGCAAGGCAGAAACAAATCCCGGGCAGGGCACACACCCACACACAAAGCACACACTAGGGACAATTTAGGATCGCCAGTGCACCTAACCTGCATGTCTTTGGACTGTGGGAGGGTTAGAAAACCGGAGGAATCCCACACAGACATGGGGAGAACATGCAAACTCCACACAGGGAGGACCCGAGAAACAAACCCAGGTCTCCTTAATGCGAGGCAGCAGCACTACCACTGTGCCACCGGGCTGCCCTGTTATTATTATTATTATTATTATTATTATTATTATTATTGTTGATGTTGTTATGTTGTCCAAAAATGTGCATCAGTGTGTTTTTTGTAATCTACTTAAGCTGTCTCTCTGTGACAGAATTGAGGGCAAAAATCCATATAAAGAACATTAAAAATAACAAGTGGGTCAGTTCACTCAATAATTTTCAAAGGAGATTAAGTACTAATTTAGTTATAAATATTTTGGAAAACACTTGCTAATTAACAAACAAGATAACAAAATCCATTACAAAAATTTTGGTAAATGCTAATCCCAAAGAAATCATAAGTTTAACATTAAAGCTTCCACACATGTTTTGGGCACTGTAGCCATTGATGCTATGATTATCTATGAGATTAGACAGGAGTCCCCGTGGACTATGATGTTTGCTGATGACATTGTGATCTGTAGCGATAGTAGGGAGCAGGTTGAGGAGACCCTGGAGAGGTGGATATATGCTCTAGAAAGGAGAGGAATGAAGGCATCTATCTATCTATCTATCTATCTATCTATCTATCTATCTATCTATTTAAGGAACTTCTGTGAAAAAGCCAAAGTCCCCTCTGGGGAAAAATACATTTCTATCAGTCTATATGTTAGAGAGGGACGGTCCACTGAGAACGCTGCCAAGACACTCGGACAGAGCACTGGGGCTCGTGGGTAGACGAGGGTACCTGGCCGGCATGACGTGAGGTGCAAGGACAGCAACACTTACTTCCAGGGAGGAAGAAACAGCTCTACAAGGAGACGGCGGTTTCGGGTCCAGCGAGAGAGGGAAGCCGCATGAAAGGACCAAGCAAAGCTGGCAGACGAGAAATGAGGTGTGCCTAGGTCACAGCAACACAAGGAGCCCAGAATGGAAAAAAAAGGAATGACGAAGAGACGCTGACAGGGATTCAACAATTTCACACAACTTCTGTTGGGAAACGAGTGCATCGGTGGACAGTTGAACGATTAAGGGTTGGGGTAACACAGTGCGCAAACTGGACTCTGCACCACTAAAGGTTGTATCCTCCAATTCTGTTTTTGACAGACATTTAGATTGTAGACTGTGTGTTTTCCTTTTTTAAAAAAAGGAAATTCGTTCTTGATATTGTTAGATTTTTTTTATGTTCATTTATCTTTCTTTTTAATATACTTATGATTGTCTGGTGTAATATAAGTTACTGTTGCTTTTCCTGAAATTACTGTTGTGTCTCTCATTGTGTGTTTACTCACCACCCAATTTAAAGAAACCTGTGTGCTATTATTGGTATATTTCAGGAGTTCCCAGTCTCTTAATAAAACTGGGTGGCGTAGTCTGATATTTAAATGGTGTCTAAGTTAGATTACCTGTAAGTGTGACCAGACACCTGTCACATATAGAATCAGAAGTATATAGGAGTCCATCTCATTATAGTAGTTTATCCGGAGTTCCTCAATCCTGAACGAGTAGAGGATAGTCACACGAAAGACGAAAAAATGCCTTGGGTTTAAATTTTTTGGAGTATGTGAAGAAGGCAACTGCAAAGCAGAACTGCTTATGCATTTCAAGACTAACTGTCCCTTTTTCAGGACCAAGCAGTATGGTTCTACAAATTACCAAACAACCATGTACAAAACAGAAGAAAAACAGGAAATAATTATAAAATGAATAATGCTGATTTAATCTAAAATACTGAATGATAGTTACAAGCTTTTTTTTACAATTTATCTTAATCATCTTATTATTCATACATTTCTTGTGGAGAATAGAATATAGATCACTGGAAGAGTCATAAACCAAAGGACTGCATAAACACATATAATTAAAGTAGTTACAGGCTAATAGCCTATAACTGTAAAAAGAGTAAACCAGAGAGAAGGGATTACCTCAGGTAGTATATAAAATATGCAGGAGTAGGTGAAGACCAGACAAGATGTGCTCTGAACGAGAACATCAGCATGCATTAATCTTCAATTGCTTTTTTTTTACCTTTCCATTGGTAACAGTCTTATTCATTAAGGTCTTTGGGTGATAATAAATTAAAGTAAAGTACCTTTTACTAGAAAGTAAAACAAAGGCATGCAACTGTTTATAACTCAAGTACAATGAACTTTTCTCAAATATGACTGCCTGTCAATTTGTTGATGTACTAGGACATCCAGATTACCAGAAGAAAAGCAATGTACACATGTATGTACTTTCTGAGAAAACTATGTTTTGCTTCTTTTCTCTCACTGCCAGCACAATTTATAGAAGCTACATAACCCATAATATAGGAAAGCATTTGATTTAAGAGACAACTTTCCTGGCAAATGTAATTTAATCTGAAAATTGTAAAACAAATTTGTATATATGTGACATTACTTCATATATATTTTTCCATAGCTACAAGAATTTATTTTTACATACATTTCTCTTCATCTAAAACTTGCTTAGGGAGTTGCATCTACTAATCTGAACATTTAGTCAAAATTAATTTAGCAAGCAAAAAGCATACAGCCCAAATTTAGATAAATGTTTTTCTTAACACATCTAGAGATATGAGATTCACACCCTTTCACTGTTTAAATCTAGGTTAAAAACATATTTGTTTAGTCAGTTCAAAATTCACATTGAAATCTAAATTCTACTTGTCTTTTTATGTTTTCATTTAAAGTAGATATTGTATTTGTATTATCTTTATTGTATTAATTAAAATTTGTGTAAATATTACAGCAGAGCTTTCAATTTATTTATTAATTATCCAGTTCTGGCCAAATCATTCTAGGATTTTAAACTAACCTTCCCTATTACTCATATGTTAGACCTTTTTCTTTAAGATTATCTATCTATCTATCTATCTATCTATCTATCTATCTATCTATCTATCTATCTATCTATCTATCTATCTATCTATCTATTTACTTTGTCTTTCTGTTTGACAGCATAATAGAGATGCTCCTATGTTAATCTCTCCAGAGGCACATTAGAAATAAACTTGTTGCTAAAGCAAATTAAACAGCTGTTGATCTGCCAGCATCTATCTTAATAATTGCCTTAAGGACTGTTATAATTAATTGTTCATAAACATTAGTGCATAAGATGTCATGTTAATCAACTAATTAATCACTTATTGACAATTACATTTGAATGGCAAGGCTCAAGATACCAAATCATATATTACTGTTAAAAATCTTAACATGAAAATTAAGGAAGAACAGTACAGCTGAATGGAATTATACATTGTCTTAGTTTTGATGATTCTGATTTTGGTTTGCTTTAGTTTTCCGGTGTTTTATTTTGGCACAGTGTCAAAATTAGAAGAAAAGAAACATAAGTAAACAAATATCAGTTTCTTAGATACGTATTTAATGGTGACACGGTAGCTGGCACTCCTGCCTCCTAGCAGGCTTGAATCTCAGGATAGTCATCGTCTTTGTGTAGTTTGCACATTGCTCCTGTGTACAGTATATGTGATTTTTTTCCCAGTTACTCTGTTTTTTCCTTGCACATTTCTAAAAAGTGAATGCCATTGGTAACTTTAAATTCACCCCATATGACTGAGTATGTGTGTGTGTGTGCGTATGTCTGAGTTTTTATATATGGGTTCAGAAAATGAAAAAATAGATGTATAAATAAAATTGTTTTAAATGTTTTAGTCTTAAAATTTCCTTAGAATGTATATTATTTAAAATAACTATATGTTTCAGCTATTAAAGAGGCCAACAGATACAAACACATTAAGAAAAATTGGTCTTTGCTACTGTGCCATGTGATTAAAGATTGTGACTGCAATTTAGCAGACCTTTGTTCATAGCAAAGAATGCGTTCAGTTAGAAATCTTTACGTTTACAGTATGTTTCCAAGTAAGCATTTGCAGTACAGAATTTAAAGAATAGGTTTGGTATTTTTCAAGTTGAAGTTATTCTTTCACAATCATGGCATACATTAATTTCCCATGAAAATGTATATTGTTTAATGAAATAGTTTTTAATAAATTAAAAAAAAAATAACATCCCTGTTTGAGATTTGAAAATGTGGTCCTCATTCATTGGTGCAAACATAATAAAAAAAGCCTTAAAACCTACCAGATATGCCCTCTTTGTACCAATAAGAGTTTTAATTTCACAAAAAAAATATCTATCTATCTATCTATCTATCTATCTAAAACATGTCTGAGGTGTTTTTGGCAACAAAACAAAAACATTTTTTTACAGAGTTTTGGCACTATTTTTCTGGAACAATTTCCTATTCTTTTGTCTATTCAGATACAGCATATCAATGGAAATGTTTTTCTACAAACAAAACGTATGCTGTATACATACGAGGTGTGGCAGAAAAGTAATGAGACTGATTTTTTATTTACCAAAGTTTTTATTTTTTTCAAACATCAATGTTATCCCCTTCAAAGTAGTTCCCTTGGGCAGCTACACACCGATGGAGACGTTGTTCCCACTGTTGGTAGCAACGCTGGAAGTCTTCAACCGGTATGGTCTTCAGCATGTCTGTTACACTCTTTTGGATGTTTTCTAAAGTCCCGAAATGACGTCCTTTGAGGGCATTTTTCAGTTTAGGAAAAAGTCACACGGACTGAGGTCAGGTGAATAAGGGGGCTGGAGAACCACAGGAATGCCTTTTGAGGTCAAAAATTCTGTTATGGAGAGGGCAGTTTTTCGGCACCATTTTGGCACAGACCTTTCGCATTTGCAAATGTTCAGTCAAAATTTGATGAACGGTAAATCTGTTCAAATTTAATTGTTCACTCAACATTCTTAATGTTAAACGACGGTCTGATCTCACAAGAGTGTTCACACGTTCGATGTTTTCATTGGTTTTCGAAGTTGAAGTCCTCCCTGAACGGTGTTCATCTTCAACGTGTTTTCTGCCTTCCAAAAATGATTTGTGCCAGCAAAGAACTTGAGCTGGTGATAAAGAATGTTCCCCATAGGCCTGTTTTAACTTTTCAAACGTCACACTTGCCGTTTAATGGCACAATGTTGCTCCAAATTCCTCTGTTCCATTTTGCGTGACGCACAACTAAAAACACAACTTCGCTAATAGCAGTCACAAAAATCACGTAGTTAATGGAAGGAGTTGAAACTCGCACTGAGCTATGGGAGGGTACTGATACACATGCTCTATCAAGGACAACAGCGCAGCGTTGCCAGATCGCTTGCAGTGTTGCCAGATCGCTTGCAGTGTTGCCAGTCTTCATTACTTTTCTGCCACACCTCAGCTCTTATGTGCCTGAGTGTTTTTGTATGAAATTTGCATGTGAGTGAATGTAGGGTTGTCTCACATATCCCAAATATCATATTAGGAAGATTGGCAATTCCAAATTAATGTGATTGGGAGAGAGGATAAGTGTATGTGCAAGTGAATATAAAATGGCTAAATCATGACAAAAGGTTTGCCCAAAGCCAAGCAAAGACTCTATCTTTCAACCATGTGTAAGGTGGCACCTGTTAGCAACAAGGACTAAGACATACAAAAGACCCACCACACAAGACTGTATTATTTCATAAAATAGAAGATCAGTATGATAACTAAATAAATACATACATGCATATATACATACATACATACATACATACATACATACATACATACATAATTACACAAAATAAACATAGCCATACAATTAAAGAATTAATTATCAATGGCTGTGCCTATTACTTCAGGCAGCTAGCTAGGCTAGTAAAATAATGTTATCGAGACACTATATTAATATTTAGGTAAGAAAACATCTCGCCATAGATAAAGCAAAACTGCACCAAGGCTGATGTCTGATACTACAAGGTTAAAAGTACTCCACCTCATTAAACCACTAAACTTACAGGCTGAACAGTTGAACTTGATAAGACAGGAAATTCAGTTCAGTTTTTAGTATATCAGTTTTTAACATGTAAAACACATGTATCACATCTACATATGCAAAATCAATTTTTAACAAATTATGTTGAGGGGGTGATGACTAGGCACCAGCTGTACCTAAAGAGCTCAAATCACTGTCAGCTGAAACAGTAGTTACAGCACTAATGAGCCATGAATCTCAGCCTTTTTGGGGGGAGAGTAAAAGTTTGCCATGGAGGGAGACAGGCAATGAGGTGAAGAACAGAGCCTTATTTCTTTTAAAATGGCGTAAAAATATATGTATAAATGCACATTAGAGGAACACCATTCCAGATCATCACAGGTACACAATATTCTGTTAGGTTTGTTTTTTCTTTTCTCTGTAGCAGTGAAAAGACACCCCTTGAGGGAAATTAACAGTGCCCTACCAGAGAGATGTATAACTCTTAACACCGTCTGACATCAGCGTTTCCTTTGGACCCAGATCTGATAAAGGAAGGAGCTTTCCATGATTGAACGCTGTCAAGAGCCAAGAATTCTAGGAAGCCAGGCTGTGCTATTATTATTTCTGTTTTATACCTGTGAGTGCCGATTTTGATTTATATTTGTTTACAATTGGAAGGGGCAACCCTACTGGCACCCCAACACTTTTTGAAACTCGCTCTGTATTTATTCACTTGTCCATTATATATATATATATATACAGTAATCCCTCCTCGATCGCGGAGGTTGCGTTCCAGAACCCCCCGCGATAGATGAAAATTCGCGAAGTAGAAACCATATGTTTGTGTAGTTATTTTTATATATTTTAAGCCCTTATAAACTCTCCCACACTGTTAACATTATTAGAGCCCTCTAGACATGAAATAACACCCTTTAGTCAAAAGTTTAAACTGTCCTCCATGACAAGACAGAGATGACAGTTCTTTCTCACAATTAAAAGAATGCAAATAGGTCTTCTTCTCTTCAGGAGCAAAGAATTTCAGAGGAAGAGAGAGAGAGAGAGCGCTCGCAAAGAAAAGCAAACAATCAAAAAATCAATACGTGTGCTTTTAAGTTTGCCGGCATTTTTTAGAGGAGCGTCAGTATCTTCTAAGCAAACAGCTTCTGTGCAAACAGCCCCTCTGCTCACATCTCCTCCATCAGGCGCAGAGAACGTCAGAGAGAGAGAGCGAGATTAAAGCAACAATCAAAAATCAATACGTGTGCTTTTGTGCTTTTAAATATGCCGAGCACCGCAATAAAGCGGCATTTTTTAGAGGAGCGTCAGTATCTTTTAAGCAAACAGCCTCTGTGCA
The DNA here is from genome assembly GCF_016835505.1 of Polypterus senegalus. NCBI lineage: Eukaryota > Metazoa > Chordata > Cladistia > Polypteriformes > Polypteridae > Polypterus > Polypterus senegalus. The sequence continues at coordinate 125,115,458 of NC_053154.1, read as the reverse complement.
CACAGCACCTCTGCTCACAGCCCCTCCGTCAGGCGCAGAGAATGTCAGAGAGGGTGAGAGAGAGGCAGAGACAAGCAAACAATCAAGCTCCGCGCGGGACGCATATCTTATAGCATTGAGGAGTTTTAGTTAATATGTAATACATGCTCTGATTGGGTAGCTTCTAAGCCATCTGCCAATAGCTTCCCTTGTATGAAATCAACAGGGCAAACAAACTGAGGAAGCGTGCAGCATAAATTAAAAGACCCACTGTCCGCAGAAATCCGCGAACCAGCGAAAAATCCGTGATATATATTTAGATGTGCTTACATTTAAAATCCGCGATAGAGTGAAACCGCGAAAGTCGAAGCGCGATATAGCGAGGGATTACTGTATATATATGTATTTTTTTTTCCAGTATTGCTTTACAATATTTGTGCACTCTCAAGACAAAGATCAATGCTTGTAAATCATTCTTGCCTTATAAATGGACAGACTGTGTTTGGTACATTTTAAGTTTTTTTTTCAAGTTTCCACTAATGACTCTATTTTTAATGATTAGAACTGGCAAGGGAGTTTAAAAAAAATATATAGAAAATACTTTGCAAAAATTTTAATAAGCAAATAAACGTGCCATGATTGTGAAAAAATAACTTTGACATGAAAAATGCCAAACTTATTTAAATAATTAAAATCATATCTTCAATAGTTTATTTTTCCTTTGCACTTACAAAATTAGCAAAAGAAGGTCCAGTCATCCATTTTTATAACTGTATTTTACATTTCTGTCCACCCTGGCCATCGGACCTTACTTATTCTATGTTCATTAATGTTGACTTATTTTATTTTCTTACTGTGTCTTTTATTTTTCTATTCTTCATTTTGTAAAGCACTTTGAGCTACATTTTTTGTATGAAAATGTGCTATATAAATAAATGTTATTGTTGTTGTTGTTATTTCATGGTCATGCTTGCTTAAAATTAAGTAGACAAGTTACATCATAATGAAAATTATATGCAAATAATGAATTTTCATTTTTAATGCTGTTTTTTTATTTATTTCATCCTTTATTACCTTATATATCCAGTTGTAATATACATAACTTAACAGCAATATGAGGTAGACATGCAGTAAATTTTCTTTCATGTTTCAGTAACTAAGTTGCAGAATCTTCTCTGCTAAACTATTATTGTCAATGTTAATATATCAGAGACTGCAGGACTAGGAACTGAAATACTTTAATAGTTCAGTATCATACTGGGATGGAATGGTGGCACAGTGATTATCCCTGCCGCCTCACAGCTCCAGAGTTAGGGTTACATTTCACTCTAGGTGCTGTCTTGTGTGTACAGTTTGCACATTTCTGCCTTGTTCTCAATGTTTCATTTTTGACTAAATCAAGCTGAATAATTTTAAAATGAATGAAATGAACTAATTAAAGTGCAGCAAGAGAGTGCAACAGTTAGAGATGCTTCATTTTATGATCAGGGACACAAGTTCAAGTTCTGTCCCTGCAAGTGTCTGTGAGAAGTATGCATGTTTGTTTACTGAACTATTGCCCAGGCATTCCAGTTTCCTCTTAAATTCAAAATTAGAAAATTCAGTCATTCTGACTGTTAATAGTGAATGGACTGGTCAGATCATGTGCCTTCAAATATATTATATTACACAGTATGGCCCCATTCTGGGTGATTTTCTGCATTTTTTTAGCTTTATTGCCTTGGACATAGTTGTTTCAGCAAAATGAGATGTAGATAGACTAATAATGTGCACCACATTTGCATATGTGCTCAGCAGTTCTTTTCTAATTTAATTCTACTGCTAGGTTGCCTTCTATTTAGCTTTTGTCTTATGAAGTTGAAATTTAAGTCTATTAAGGGGCAATTGCAATGCTTGCTCTATGGGGGGTGTCTTTACAGTGTTCCAGTATCTCATGAAGTGGACTGGTATCTCACCAAAGATCAGTATTTTACCCATTACTAAAATGATAGGCTTTGTCTCTCCATTGTCTTATTATGCAAATCAATACAACAACTGTTTTAAATAAGATTACATCAGTATTATTCAATTAATTGTATGTTGTGTATTTCCTAAATAAATTAGAGGGTTAAAAATGTTATTTAAGTTTTTTTTTTCATTTGAATTGTAATTTTTCATTTATTGCATTGCTGCACAGTGGTATGATGTTAAAAGCACAAATGTCAGACATATTTATTGAGATAAAACAGTTACTACTCATGCTTTAATTGTAATTTTCTTATTAATTATGTAAGGTTCATGAACTAAACTTATTTTCTTGCATGACCAATCAATATGTCAAATTTAAAAAAAAAAACGTATTTCAAGGGTGAAATTAAATTTGTTTTCCATGATAATCACAAGGGAATTCATCAGTCAATTCACCCGCCCTGAACAACAGATGGAAGGTGTAAAAACTATAAATACATGAGCATATAACACTGCCAAGACCATAACAGAGTACTGAAAGCCTAAAACATGAGTTTGTTTCTTATTTTATATTTTATACTTCATTTCATTCCTGCAGTTATTTTAAACTCTGCTACATCCTGCAAAATTTTGGGTAACTTTAATTTACCTGATATTGTAATAAAAGGTGACATTATGATTGGTGGATTATTCCCAGTCCATGACAAGGTTTTAGACCCAGACCTGTCATTCTCTTCTAAACATGATTCAAGTCAGTGTGCCGGGTAAGTTAGAATCACTCAGTTCACCAAGTTAATAGGAGCACTGTTCTTGAAATGTCCTATAAACTTCATACTTTGTGTGAACTGAAGAGATTATTTAATTGATCTTTAAAATATACAAAGGTGAGCTAAAGCATAGAATAATTACGGGTTTTATGAGCATTAGATGGGTTTCTAACTTTACTATAGGAGCATAACATGGAATAAAGCTGGCAATCTTTTCTGTAATAGTAATTTTATTCAAACATTACTATTTAATTAATCAATAATGATTAAAATGTGATTAGGGTGGAATTTACTGTTTTATCATTTAATGCCACATTTGTTTCCTGTATAACTTTTCTTTCCTTGATTAATTTTTATCATGAATTAATGTTTTTATTTTATTTTTTCAGACTTGTACAATTACTTTACATTGCTTTATGATTTTTCTACAACTACAGCTTTACTTTGTAATTATGTTCCTAGCTTTAATTTCCGGACTTTTCGTTGGCTACAAACCATGATTTTCACAATTGATGAAATAAACAGAGACAATCAGCTCCTTCCAGATATTCAGTTAGGTTATAAAATTTATGATTCATGTAATACCCACTTTCATGCTTTAAAAGCTGCAGTTACACTCATAAATGGAAGGAATGATACAGTCTCTGATCTCAACTGCTCACCCAGTATACCTGTAATTATTGGTGATGGTGGATCCACTTTGTCGATTGCAGTAGCCAGACTTCTAGGAGTTTTCAAAGTCCCACAGGTAAATAAAATTCTTTTTAATCGGTCGTGCTTGCCATACACTGTTAAGTCCTGTAGAATGAATGTCTCTGTCTCTCTCTCTCTTCTCCACACACACACATATATAATATATATGTGTGTGTGTGTGTAATTTATTGAATAGTCCATCTTTCTATTTTCAGCACTCATATGTCCTAGAGCAATTGATACAAGGCATTTAATTTGTTGCACAATAGACTGATAACTTTTCACCACTTCCAGTTATAACCAACAGTTGAATAAGCATATCTGTGACGATTTTCTGCATACAGATACTCTAGCATTAGAGAAAACAGACACATTAAATATCTATTTAACTAAATAAAGCAGTCCACATATAATCAGGAAAAAAATCTACCTAAAGGATACATTTCCAGATGTTTTGACAAGATATATATCCATCCAACTTCTTATTAGCATCATTCATTATAGTGTAATATTAGCATCCACCACAAGACAGAAACCACTTTCAGGTGAGATAACAGTCACCTTCATATACACACAAATTTACATATAATGGATCAACTTAAAATTGTCAACTATTCTAACAAGTGCTGTATACATCTTTTTGATGAGTATACAAACTGTGCACCTGGAGAAGACCTACTCAGATAGGAGAACAACATCTGCTGGCAGTGGCTAGGCAATGAATTACACCTCAATAATTACAATACCTTTGCCTTGCTTTCTAATCTCAGAACCAAAGAGGGTGTAGCACTTTACACATTGCCGTCCCTCTTCCTCAGAGACATGTGTTTAGTTTAACACTCAGGGAATGTTTATGTTCTCTTCGATTTACTAATATGCCACAGTTGTGTACTTATTAATGAGTTTGTGTATGTGTGTGAGTGTGCCCTGTGATAAATGTTTGTGTGATCCAGAGGTGGTTGTTGCTTTACGCTCAGTTCTGCCACAATCGTCTCATTTCCTTTAATCCTAAGGCAGAATGCATGTTTAGAAATCAAATGCACAGATGAAGCAGTTACCTTAATGCATTGATATTTGTCTGTTCATTCCTCCATCTATCCATCCCTTTGCTTAAGCTATTTATTCCATTAAAGGTTTGCCTGGGGGAAAAGTCTTTCACTGCAGCACTATGTGTAAGACAATAAACAATTAGAAATAATTAATTATTATTATGAAAATGTTTCATTGTAGATTTCTGTTTTTGACAGATCACCAATGCTGTGTAGCTTTACTTTTTCAGATCAGTTATTTCTCTAGTTGTGCATGTCTGAGTAATAAAGAAGAGTACCCTGCCTTTCTGAGGACTATACCCAGTGATTTCTTTCAAGTCAGCGCCTTGGCTCAGCTTGTGAAGCACTTTGAGTGGAACTGGGTTGGTTCAATAGCAGGTGATGATGACTATGGTCGAATTGGCATTCAGATATTTAATGAAAAACTGAAGCAGTTTGGAGTGTGTTCTGCTTTTACTGAAATAATTCCAAAGAATCATGCACTTAATAAAATTGTTCAAATTGTGCAGACGATTAAGTCATCTAATGCAAAAGTCATCCTTGTGTTTTCTCTGGAACAAGATGCTCATGCCTTGTTTCAGGAGGTCTTGCAGCAGAATGTGACTGGAATTCAATGGCTAGCTAGTGAAGCGTGGATTACAGCTGCCTTGTTGTCTACTTCTGAATACCTCAAAATTCTTGGTGGTTCTATAGGATTTGCAATTCGAAGGACTGATATTCCAGGATTAAGGGAATTTTTGCTAAAGATTCACCCATCTGCTGCAAATGAGAATCCGTTCATTATTCCCTTCTGGGAACAAATGTTTGATTGCACTTTCCAAGACATTAATAATAAAACGGCAAAAAAAAAGACTCCATGCAGTGGATTTGAAAATTTGACTTCAATACACAATATTTACTCTGACGTGACACAGCTGAGAGTATCATATAATGTGCATAAGTCTGTGTATGCAATTGCTCAGGCGCTTCACAATATGCTGTCTTGTGAAAATGGCAAAGGACCATTTGTGAATAACACTTGTGCAAATATGTCAAGTATCAAGCCGTGGCAGGTACAGAAATTTTTATTCTAAAATATTCTATTATTTAAATCTATGGTGTGAAGTACAATATAAGTGTATTTAATGTGACTGATCTGATGAATACTTCCTGTACGTAAGTTAATGTATGTGTATTGTAGTTTGCCCTGTGATGGGATGACGATTTGCCCAGCTTGCATAAACTGGAAAACGATAAGATATCATAATACAATAAAAATACTGATTTAAATAAAAAACATGTATTAACAACTTTTTAGACAATTAACATTTTAGTTATCATTTATTTTTTTCTTTTTCTTACTCATTTATATATAGCTGTTGTATTATTTAAAAAATATTCACTTCACTAATAAATATGGAGAAATAATCAGTTTTGACAATAATGGTGATCCAGTCCCAGCCTATGACCTCATAAACTGGCAGGAAGGAACTGATGGCTCAGTACATTATGTCACGGTAGGAAGGTTTGATGGAACTGTTAATCTAAGCCCCAGACTGGAAATCTACGAAGAGAGTATTATATGGAATGGACAACAAAGACAAGTAACTTTTCTATTATCCGCATGACAATTTTCAGTTTAATGTCTCTTAAAGTTGGGTTTAAAAGATAAAATGGAGTAATTTACACACAACAGAAACTGTGTAAATGTTATATTGTGTTCATGTAAATAGTTCACTTAATTAAGTAGAAATCTTTTATATTTCAAAATTCAATCTCCAAGCATTTTGATGTTGTAGAGAGTGTTTTGCAGGACTAGTAAATATTATTATAACATATTTTTTTTACATTTAAGATTTCTCATTTAAAGATTTACCAATGTTGTTTCTTGTCCTAGTGTGTATATGAGCACAGGGAACTCAACAACAACAACATTTATTTATATAGCACATTTTCATACAAATAATGTAGCTCAAAGTGCTTTACATGAGGAAGAAAAGAGAAAAAAAAGACAGTAAGAAATAAAATAAGACAACATTAATTAACATATAATTAGAGTAAGGACCGATGAGCAGAGAGGACAGAAAATTTAAAAAAAAACTCCAGACGGCTGGAGAGAAAAAATAAAATCTGCAGGGGTTCCAGACCATGAGACCGCCCAGCCCCCTCTGGGCTTACTACCTAACATAAATGAAAATAGTCCTCATTGTATTTAGGGTTCTCATGGAAGGACTTGATGATGATGGTCGTTTAGACTTCTGGCTTTTAATCCATCAATGTGGGAACATCATGGTGCTTTGATTAGGTGGTGGTGGCGCAGGTCGCCACCACAGAAAACCGGGAAAAGAAACAGAAGAGAGAGTATGGGTTAATACGGATTTTAGAGCCACCGTGAATAGTTATGATAATAAATTAAATATACAGAGTATCAGGATTAAATTAAAATGAAGTTATGAGAAGGTCATGTTAAAGTAATGAGTTTTTAGCAGTGTTTTAAAATGCTCCACTGTATTAGTCTGGTGAATTCCTATTGGCAGGCTATTCCAGATTTTAGGTGCATAACAGCAGAAGGCTGCCTCACCACTTCTTTTAAGTTTAGCTCTTGGAATTCTGAGCAGACACTCATTTGATGATCTAAGGTTACGATTTGGAATATAAGGTGTCAGACATTCTGATATATAAAATGGAGCGAGATTATTTAAGGCTTTGTAAACAATAAGCAGTATTTTAAAGTCAATACTGAATGACACAGGCAACCAGTGTAGTGACATCAAAACTGGAGAAATGTGCTCAGATTTTCTTTTCCTAGTTAGGATCCTAGCAGCTGCATTCTGCACTAGTCACAAACGGTTTATGTATTTTTTGGGTAGTCCTGAGGGGAGTGCGTTACAGTAATCTAGTCGACTGAAAACAAAAGCATGAACTAATTTCTCAGCTTCTTTCAATTATATTAAAGGTCTGACTTTTGCTATGTTTTTTAAGTGAAAAAATGCTGTCCAAGTGATCTGATTAATATGCGATTTAAAATTCAGGTTACAGTCAACAGTTACCCCTAAGTTCTTTACCTCCGTCTTGACTTTTAATCGTAATGCATCAAGTTTATTTATAATAACCTTATTATATCCATTATTGACAATCACTAAAATTTCTATTTTGTCTTTATTTAGCTTGAGAAAATTACTATTCATCCATTTAGAAACATAAGTAAGACATTGTGTTAGTGAAACAACAGAGTCGGGGTCATCAGGTGCTATTGATAAATACAAAAACTCCAGTTTCTATATTACATATTGTAATCTTTTTAGTTAGCCAATAAAAGGTGTCATTTTGCTTGGCTTTTCTATAACATATGATAAATTTTATTAGGTACCTTTAGTGAAATACTGATGAAGAGAGTGTGTTAACCCAAGATCACAATAACTGGTTTAAAATGTGAAAATATGTTTTAACTACAGACTGCAAATGAAAAAAGGGAATTTAGTAAGTGGATGTGTTTGTGTGTAAGTGTGAATATATGTATATAAGTCAGTATATCTGTTTTGTGTGATTACATAGATAGATAGTCATCTAAGTCAAACAGTTGGTATTCTGCTTTTTTGACAGATTCCAAAATCTGTATGTAGTGAAAATTGCCTGCCAGGAACAAGGAAAGGTATCAGACCAGGGTTTCCTATTTGTTGCTTTGACTGTATACTTTGTGCAGATGGGGAGATTAGCAATGAGACAGGTAAGACTGTTAAAAATGTTACATGTATAATATTGTACTGTACTTACAGAATCAAGCACATTTTTACTGTATAAAATCTAAATGTGTAAAGAAAATCCATGTACAATGGACAGAGTGGAATTGCACTTTGATGTTAATAATATATCCACTTCACAAAGAATGAGTGATTTCAACTAATAATCATCTTTTCAACCCTCTAATATCATTTTAATATCACAATGTATTTACCACTGGAGATCTGAAAACGTCATACTTAATATAGCTGTATTTTCTCAATGTTTCGAAAATTCTTTAGTGACTGGAAAGGATTAGGGATTGAAATTGACATTTACACCAAAAGACAAGTGTCTTCATTCTAAAAGATTTACTTTGCACAAAAATGAAGATAAAAATAGATGAAACACAAAAAAATCTTTTTGCATATGCTGTTTTTGTTTAAAGCTTATACATTTTAGCTATATTTCTCTAAGGTGGAATATTCATTACTATCTATTAAATAAGACAGAACTGCATTCCTCTGAAACTTTGCATTTGCAAACCAACTAACTAACATTACTGATTAACTGATATTCTGTTGTTGTATTAGTTACTGTATATGTGAGGTTTTTTTTTTTACATATTAGCTTATAGGGAATCATAAAGAATCTTACATTATTAATATAGCTATGTAAAACTAACATACTATTCTACATAAGCCAACTCCTATGTGAATTTAACATGAACTTACTTACACACAGGACTCTTATCTAGATCTGACTAACAAATATTATGTCTCATATCTACCAAGTAATTCAATAAATCTTGCAGCCTATAATGATGTATTGTAATTTTGTTTTTTACCATGTTCTAAATGTTCTTGTAAAATCGTGCATAACAATAGTCACAATGGATAGAGAAAAGTAATTTATATTGATATGCATTCATTCAGAGTAAGATGACCAGGAGGATGAGCATCTCTCAGTTTGGATATATTTTAATATAATGATCTTCTCTTTTTTCAGATTCAGTAACCTGCATAAAATGTTCTCCATATTATTGGTCTAATAAGAAAAGAGACCAGTGCATCCCAAAAGACATAGAATACCTTTCATTTACAGACACTATGGGCATCTCCTTATTAGCAATTTCACTGTTAGGATCCTGTTTTACTATTGCTATAATTTCTGTGTTTGCATATTATAGAAACACCCCGATTGTTAGGGCGAATAATTCTGAGTTGAGCTTTCTGATTTTATTCTCACTAGTATTGTGTTTTCTCTGCTCTGTAGCATTCATTGGACAGCCAACAGTGTGGTCTTGCATGCTACGTCATACAATATTTGGAATTGCATTTGTGCTTTGTATTTCATGCATTCTTGGGAAAACTATAGTTGTGTTGATTGCATTTAAAGCTACTCTTCCCGGTAAAAACATAATGAAATGGTTTGGAGCAGTACAACAGAGAGCTATTATCTTTCTCTGTACTATGATTCAAGTAGTGATTTGTACCGTGTGGTTAGTTGTCTCTCCACCTTCTCCTGTCAAAACAATGAACTATCAAAGTTCCAAAATTATATTGGAATGCCATGTGGGATCTCTGACTGCATTTATTTTAGTCCTTGGCTATATTGGTTTTCTTTCCAGCTTGTGCTTTGTTCTGGCATTTTTAGCAAGGAAATTACCAGATAATTTTAATGAGGCAAAATTTATTACATTCAGCATGTTAATTTTCTTTGTGGTATGGACAGCATTCATACCTGCTTATGTTAGCACACCAGGGAAGTACACAGTTGCAACTGAAATATTTGCTATTTTGTCATCCAGCTTTGGTCTTTTGGTTTGTTTATTTTTTCCTAAGTGCTATATTATTTTAATTAAACCAGAAAATAATTCCAAAAAACATTTGTTAGGCAAAAGAGCATCTGAGAAAAGATTTTAAAAAATGGTCGAAAAATGTATTATTTTTATATGAAGGTTTGCATTATTTCTTTAATTCTTTTCTGACACTGACAGAACAGGGACACAGACAAAGTATTGATGTCCCTTTGTGTGAATTCCATGCCGAGGTATTATCCATGTGGACTTTGCATTTGTTACATGGGTTATCCTTCTGCTACTCCAGTTTTCCTCTCAAGTCCTCTAAAATGTGTTCTTTAGGCTACCTAGCACCTCTAAACTGGCTAAGTATGAGAGTGGGTGTATATGTGAACAACCCTTGTAATACACTGGTGCCCTATCCAGGTTTGGTTCCTGCCTTGCGCCTGACACTGCAGGGATAGGCTTGAGTCTTTCCACAACACTCTGTTGGATTAAACTGATTTGAGAATATAATTTTAATTTCTAACAGGTATTTTAAAATTAATCACGTTGAGATTAGAAGGTCTCAATTTGCTGCTTATAGGTAAACTACTATGCATATTGTTTTGTGTGAAGAAATCTATCAACCAAACTCAAATAGAGAGCTGACCTCAACCAAATGTACAGTATGCTTAGGCCAAATACATTGAAGTACTTCAATGTTTCCTTCATTACTCCTTGTCTTTAATTAGGAAATTAGATAACCAGTACTTCTGTAGTACTCTTATCTTCCTCTTTTTTACGGAGATGAATTCAGCTTAAGATTAACCCTTTATCACATGTACTCCATGCAATGCAGTGCACAACACAGCATCCTATAAATATTTTTTATTGCTTCTATATGATGTCTGGTAGTGGACAGTAAAATCTTAGGGTGCACTCACACCATGCATATTTGTTCCGTACTGTGCCCAAGCACAACTGACCCCCCCTGCTGGCCTACACTCTCACTGCACTTAACATTCTGGGCCTGTACATGCTTTCATCATGACCATGCAACCTCATGTAAAGCCAAAACAAGCCCCAAACACGGAGTATTTAGAAGATTTTTATGGTGACAAATGATGTTAACCGAAGAATTTGCAGCTTTTCTTGCCAACTACAATTCACGTTCATCTGTAAGGTGAAAATAAAAACCTGTTTTTAACTCAAAAGATATTGAATGAAATGAGAATTGCACTATCTGAGTTGTTCCATCATTGACGTCATGTCTGTTTTCCATGCAATTACACTGTTCCCAAATGCTACTGAGTCATGCTTGGGCCCACCTCTTCCAACCAGGCCAGAGCACGGAACAGTTGGCCTGGCACAATGCGATCACACTAGTCAAACGAACTACACTTTGTGGACAAATGTGCTTGGGCACAGAACAAATTGCCAGTGTAAGTACATCCTTAATTAGCTTCAAAAATCTACTATTCCTAATATTTTTACTTCCTGTTTGTAAATATTTCTAATAATTACATTAAACATGTCTTGTGATGGTACTCACTGTCAAAAGCACTACATAAAATAAAGGTTGATTACTAAATATTTAGTAGTTTTCTACTTAAATAATACATTTAATTGTTTTTTGGTTGGGAGACAGTCTGAGAGGCGAGATTGTGTTAGTTTGAATATGTGCAGAGGAGAGATGCTGGGTATATTGGGAAAAGGATGTCAACGATAGAGCTTCAGGCAAAAGGAAAAGAGGAAGGCCTAAGAGAAGGTTTATGGATGTGCTGAGAGAGGACATGCAGGTGGTGGGTGTAACAGAGCAAGATGCAGAAGACAGAAAAATATGGAAAAAGATGATCCGCTGTGGCAACCCCAAACAGGAGCAGCCAAATGAAAAAGAAGAAGTTCATATTATTATACTGCTGTTTTGGACAACAAATTAAAAGCTTGCAGAATTGTGATCTTTTAAGCTACGTTCTCTTTTTGGTAATGACTGCTCAATAAAAAAATAACTATACATATTGTAAAAACTGTATGTAAGATAACTAATGACAGAGTAATATCTTCTTATTGAAATATATTTACCTGATAATTACTTTGAGTGTAATTCTCAAAACTGTGGAAGTGTTATTGTTGGTGTTGTGTTCTCACTGTTACTGTAGGTGAACAGGATTCAATTCTCAGCACATTCACTATTTGGGTAGAGTTTTCACTTTCTTTCCATGTCTGAATTTATCTTCTCTGAGTACTGTATTTTCCTCACATATCTCAAAGATGTGCATATTTGCTTAAATGGCAATTATACATTTATTGACCTGATATGAGTACAAGAAACCAGTATTTGAAACGAATCCATGTAAAGGGCTGCTTCTTGCTTTGCACCCAAATGATAATTGAGAAAATGTGTAGATCTCAGTGACAGTGAATTGTACAAAGGGGGTTCAGATTTAATCAAACCTGGTGAATGTATGGCAGTCACCTTCACCCATTACTTTTTGTGATGTGAAATGCAACAGGAGTTCTCACAGAAAATACATTCAGATGCAGGGAAATTCTAATGTTGATAACAGGAAAAAATCAAAGAGGGCAGGGGTAAGGCATACAGGAAATACAAACCTCCCCTACAAAAACTAAAAATTACATAAGCTACCTTAATTTCTTTTCTTGGTACAGAATGTAAAAGTCCTACCTGTTGGGCAGTGCTTGTGTTCAAATATTGAAAATGCCATTAAATGGCAAACTGCTGTATTAAAATATTTTAAATTACTTTCCATTTCTTTGTATATTTTACTTAAAAATAACACACTGCTGTGGATATAAGAGTACCATATGTATTACACATATTTATTACACAGCTGTAATTATGTAATATACCCACTATGGCTGTTACATACTACACAAATAAAAATGAACAACACAAATAGTATTTATTTACGTTATTACACCTTCTGGTTAAGATTATTTAATGTGGATCATTCACACAGGGGTGCATTTCCTGACAATGAATCGTAGAGAGTAACATGTGACTTCAGAATGCACATACTGAAAGTGTGAGCAATGTTTGAGTGTGTTTCCTGAAACCCTTCTCAGGCATTCACTTCACGAGTGAGTATTACTTAGTCAACTCTTTCCCTGAGGTTGCCTACAAAAAAAATATCAAGTTTGTTATTTTCCATATAGTAGCTCTGCCTCTACCCTTCGTTCCAGCATACTACTGGTTTGCTGATGTGTTGTATTTTATTGTCTTGTTCTTTGATCGCTACCTGAAGTTTAGCAACAGACAAGCAGGAAGGGAATATCCGCTAACACCCCATAGCTATTCACCACTAAATTGTCTGTTCCTTTCTTTTTGAACTGGCTCAGATGAACACAGTTTGAGTACTCCACGGCTACTTCGCCAGAGTATCTGTAAAAGTATGAGAGGTATTTTCTCCAAAACAAGAAATGAAAATTAAAACTATAAAATGAAAATGCAGTCTTTCTTTTGCAATTTCATTTTCATATTCTATGTGCAAGAATGCTGCAAAATTAAAAATAAAATGAAATAACATTACTGTATATGGAATTTCATTCTCAAATCTACATGCAAGAAGACTCCAAAAATAAAATGAAATAACACTATTTGCAATTTCATTTTCAGCCTGAATAGCAATTAGAGTGCAAAATGAAAAATAAAATTCAAATAAGGACTGGTGCCACCTGCTGCTCATTGAATTTTTATTTTCCACTTTGCAGTTTCATTTTCAAGTTCTCAACTTGCAAATAGTGCAGGTCAATGGGTGGAGCACCTCGATTTACCACAATTCTTTGTCCTCCATAGTTGCAGCTTCTTCGATCGATAGAATACTTCTCACTTCAACTGTGTTTAATTGTGTTATTTTGATCTTTTCACCACCAAACTGCAAGCTTCACAGTGGAACCGCCTTGCAAAATCCAAAGACCATGCCTAACTTTATTTCTGGCTTTTCCAGTAGTCCTGCTTCTTCAGACAGTTGAGGAAGTGTATGAAATATAATGAGTTTGCTGTTAGTAAAATAATGGTAAGCCTTGGGATGTTTTTGATTAGAGACAGTGTGCCACCACAGAAGAAGAGATTGGGAAACACTACTGTAAAGGGTTAAATTCTATATAATACTACAAAAAACAAAAATACAAAGCATCCCGTTTACACTTCAGTGTAAATAAATGATAAATTATGATGTAAAAAAGGCTATTTTTTGTCATGTTAAATATCATAATTGAATAGCACACTAATTACTTCAGAACTACAGTTATGCATGGTCTTCAGATTTTGTGAGACGGTTTCACTGTGAAGTTTGCAGATAGAAGGTGAAAAGATCAAAATGATGTGAATTAAACACAGTTTTAGTGAAAAGTATTCTATTTATTGAAATGGTTGTAGCTACGGAAAAAAAGGAATTGTGGGAAATCCAAGTGCAAAGCCCCACCCATTGACATGCACTATTTACATGTTGAGAACTTGAAAATGAAAATGCAAAGTGGAAAATGAAAATTCAGTTAATAGCAGTTGGCGCCAGTGCTTATTTGCAATTTACTTTTCATTTTTGCAGCTTAATTCCAGTTCAGGCTGAAAATGAAATTGCAAATGGTGTTATTTTATTTTTCATTTTTGCAGCCACCTTCCATGTAGACCTTGTAAATTAAATTGAAAGTGGTGTTATTTCCATTTATTTTTAAATGTTTGCAACATTCTTGTGCATAGACTTTGAGAATGAATTTGTGAAAGAGAGATTGGATTTTCATTTTATAATTAAAATTTTCCTTTTCAAGCGGTGGGCTGGAGCCCTGCCCAGGGTTCCTTCCCTTTGCCCTGTGTTGGCTTGGATTGGCTCCAGTAGACCCCCGTGACGCTGTAGTTAGGATATAGCGGGTTGGATAATGGATGGATGGATGAAATATTCCTTTTCTACAAAAAATACCACGTATATAAAAAGACCTTAGTGACTACAAAGTGACACACACATTTAATGCAGAGAATCTTTATTAAAGATGTAATGAGGCTCCAAGAGGCTGGGTGCAATGGGTATCAGCTAGCGCCCACTGTTTTAATTTAAATAATTATCTATCCAAACATATCATCCCCAGCCTCTGTCCTTCCTTTTTCTCCTCATAAATAATTACAATGCATAAAACGTCTGTGTGAAAGTAAAGCTATCTGCAACCTTAGAATACTGAGATTTCAAAAATTTTAAAGAACATAAAAATATTATGAATTTGTAATTTTGATACTCTAAATAATATAAATGAATTTAATGAACTTATCAGTAAAATATACTATACATGCTTTATTGCACTTCATCATGAAAATGCTATAATCTCAACATAAATCTTAGTATTCTAAATGTCTAAAGAGCTATCATAATTTGAAAGTATTTTGTGTGTTGATCACTATGGTTATGGGCAGTGCAAGAAGGCGCCCATTTCAGTAGCTTGTAGCGAATAACTACTAGGTTGGAGAGCATGTAGATCATGAAGGATTTAACATGCTACATTAGTTACAACAAAGTTCGAGAAATACTTGTAAATTAACGATTGATCTGATGGAGTTTGTGATGTTCTTAGCATTACGATGCTTTTGGGAAACGTACCTCAAAAGAGTAAGTAAAGATTTTATAAATATATTTATCCATCCATTGATTTCTTACAGAAAGGACGAAGGGAGCTAGTGCCAGTGTTATAGAAACTATTTACAATTTAAGCATTACGTTTGGAAGACTAATGTCTTATACTAGATTAATGAAAAATTGATTAATAATTTAATTACAAAAAATTTAAGAATACATGCCTTTAGATTTAAATATTTATTATTTAATAATGTTAAAAGGTATATCTCACGTAATTATTGGCATGCATGTTATTGGTATCAAAATCCAGATGTGTTATAGAATAGAAGGCTAGCATAGCAGCACAGTGAATCGAGTGCACTCATGTATTTAGAGTTTGCATGTTCTCCTAGTTTCTCTGTTGATGTTCCCTTAGGGTACTCCAGTTTTCCTCTCATATCTATAAAACACACAGATTAGTTTAACTGGTGACTATGTAGTGGCCCAAGTGTGTCAGTGTGTGTGTGATTGGGCCCTACATTAGACTGGCATCCTGTCCAATGCTTTCAGGTTAGGATTCTGTCCTTTGCAAACCTGAACTGGATTAAGTTTCAAAATGCTATGAACATTTAAGAAAATGAACAGTACAATAATCAATACTATTTTGATCTTTATTTAATAAAACCTTAATAAAATACTGTGTTCAATATCTAAACAAATTAATCTATAGTAGAAATATCCTGATGGTATTTCACAGTTTCATATTCAACTAACTAATGACTTGATATTTATTTAATTTTATATAACAAGGTTATTTGATGTCATCCCCTTTGCTTTATACTGTTTACATTGCCTTTTCCCAACATGTGTTTCTTTGTATTTTTCTGTGGTTTAAACAAAATTATATAACATTTAGGAGCAAATATACAGAACAGTAAACCAAAAGCAGATGCTAAAATTGCAAAAAGTTCAACTGCCACTGTGTACTTTCCTGGAGTACTTATATAGGCAGGGATGAATGTGATCCAGACAGCAAAAAATATTAGCATGCTAAACGTGATGAACTTGGCTTCATTGAAATTGTCAGGGAGTTTTCTAGCAAGAAATGCAATGACAAAGCACATAGATGCAAGAAATCCAATGTAACTTAAAACACACCAGAAGCCAAAAGCTGAACCAACAGAACATTCTAGAATGATCTTTGAGTTGTGAAACTTTGAGTTTGGAATAGCATACGGAGGACTTGTAGTTAACCATATAATACAAATTACAATCTGAATGGAAGTACAGATGAAAACACTAGCTCTTTGTTGTGCAAGTCCAAACCATTTCATGACATTATTTCCAGGTAGTGTAGCCCTGAAAGCCATAAGAACAACAACTGTCTTTCCTAAAATGCATGAAATGCACAGGGCAAAGCTGATTCCAAACAGAGTGTGACGCACAAAGCAAGAGATGTTTGTCGGTTCACCAATAAAGGCAAGAGGGCATAGAAAACACAAAACAAGAAACAGCAACAAAAGAAAACTTAATTCCATGTTGTTTGCTCTCACAATCGGAGTTTGTCTGAAGATGGTAAAAACAATCGCAACAGCTATTGTGACACAGGCACCGAAGATGGAAATAAACATTAGTGTTATCCCCATTGTATCTTCATATGACAGAAACTCAATTATTTTTGGCAGACAGCGATCTCTAGCTTCATTAGACCAGTCTTCCAAAGCACATTTAAAGCATTCTATAGAGTCTGTAATAAAAATAAAAACATCAAAATATTTTAAAGTTAGTCGTTTGAGGACTTTCAGCCAATGAATTATTAAACAGAAGTGTGTCTGGAAATGCTACTGGGGCTCCTTTATACCAACAGCAATATGCCTGCATAATCTATCTATGGGAAACAAAGCCTAACATGCCTGCTACAGATAAAAGGCCAGAATCTAACTCTGTGTGTGTTGTCAGGTCCAGTTTCCAGTTAGGGTTGATTAGAAGAATGCACGGTATGAGCATTCTCTCTATTTTAAAGTTAAATTTAGCTCACCAATAAATAATAGGTCTAAGCAGTAACAATTTTCCAAAGCATATATATTGTTATTTCACCCCCCTATTTATCCATCATACAAAGTAATTGTTATCTTCAATTGAATTTTTAACAGATTCCGTCTTCTTTCTTAATTGGATAATATTGTGGGAACATTTTCCCAGTTGTCATTCATTTTCTGATAACACATTCATCACCCATTCATGTACATGTACATATGCTCATAGACCACTGTTAAAAAAACTTTCAAAAATTCTTTATTTAGTGTGTCGAAGCAACACGGAGAGGATTTCTGCACATATATAGTATAATTTCCTTTAAAGGTGGAACCTAATACACGTGTCATAATTCAATATGAGGAAATGTTTTAAAGAATGGAAAACCCGTAAAACTGCTTCTAAAATATAATTGCATAATATAACTTGTTCTCTCTTTTATACCAGAAAACTTTTGGCATGATGGTCACCTAAGATATTTTGTATTTCTGATGATCATTACTTATATACTGTAGGAAAAACTACTATAAATATGATAAAATGTTGTCTGACAATTTCACTGTGTTGTATGGTTATGATGCTATAAACTTAGAATGCATCATGAGTATTAAAAAATGTCTATTCTATAGAAGTATACATGACCTGTATCACTTCAATTACATGTCCAGTACATATGTACATAAATACTATGCATAAGTGCTTTTGTTTACCTGTCTGGTTGCTAATCTCGCCATCAGCACAGGGTATACAATCAAAGCAACAGCTAGGCTGTCCCTTTCGAGGAGCTTTTCTTGAACCAGGCAGGCAGCTGTTACTGCAAACAGACACTGGTGCCTGTTTATGATGCAAGTCAATACACAAATGTTCAAAATCAATTGTTAGTATTAAAACAGAATATATTTTATGAAAATATATATTATATGCAGTTTAATGAATGCGTGTAATATAATTTTAAAAAGCCAAAGAGTTAGTGATTACCATTAAAAAATTGAAAAATAGGTGTTTATTTAATACAGCATACTACCCATATTATACAGTTAAAAGTAAGTGTCTTATCTTTAATCAAATAAAACTGAAAAACTTTAATCAAATAAAATTGAAAATATAAGCCAATATAATTATTACCCATTTTACATGTAGTATAAATTTTTACTGGATTTGATATAGTATAATATAAGCTAAAACACATCATATACAGTATACAAAATACTCTCAATAAATGACACTTAAGGCAAAATTGCTATTTTTGTCTGATACTCAAGGAATTCAGATTTAAAGTGAAATGATAAATATGACAATAGAGTGACACTTTTTGTTTTGGAGTGTTTCTGCATACTATATATATATATATATATATATATATATATATATATATATATATATATATATATATATATATATATATACTGTATATATATGTATATATATATATATATATATATATATATATATACTGTATATGTTTTAACTTTTTAAAAGAACATAATTTATTGATGAAAGCCCCAGTTCAACTCCCAGCCTGGGCACCTCCAGCATGTTCTCCTTGCACTCCCGTTTTACTCACCCATCCCAAAGAAAGGTGTGTTAGGTTAACTAGAAGAATTCATTTGATTCCAACTTTATGCACAGGGTTATTTGGACAGACTCAAGCTGGCCTAATATTTTTATTAACTACCTTTAAAAACTCTAGAACAGTGATGCCTCATAAACAAAAGGGTGTGATGATATTCTCTGTAAGGTGCTTTATGAAATGAAGAATGACAAAAATTTAGTGAGTAATATTTTTTGAATTGTCAGTGTTTTTGAAAGTAAAATCTTTTACCATTACAATTTATCAAAGGAGAGCTAATATTGTAACAAGAAATTGCTCATATTCTCATTTTTCTTGCAGTGTCCTTTTTCCCTTTGTCTTTATTCCTTGATAATAAAGTTGTCATAAAGCTACAAATGTAAAATCAAACAAAATGTAAACAAAGCTGCAGTAACATCTAAATATAAAGTAAACATATAAAGTTATTTTCACAAAATCTACAGTCTTTAACATATATATTATATTTTATTATATATAATATACACATTATGCTTCTGTTTGTACAAAAAGTAACAAGTCAATCTGTATATTTTAGATAATTCTAATACAAGTAATATACATATGCAATAAATACAATTCATCCATTAATTAAAAAAACTAAGAAAATATTTATAGTTCACTGAGGAATCACTGTGGATTAATGGTCAGTTCATCACTATGTACACACTGCCTCTGAGCAAATTTATAGTCATCAGATAGTATAATACTGACATCTTTATGGCATCAAAATGTATTTCTAGTTTTACCTCACAACATTCTAGCTTCTAATGTTTAACATCAAAAAATAAAATGGATTAACCAGTCATAAATGAAGAAACTGACAGTTCCAGTTGCTGGATGACTGATCAGTGTGAATCACTGATTTCAGGTTGTTGTGTGCATACAGTAGGCAGTGCAAAAATATATAGTTAGCTAATACAGTATGTAGAGAGTATTTGACATACTGAAGGTGACAGGCACCAGCAACTCCTTGCAGAAATTCCAGTAACTCGTGGCAGTACCCTCTTCAGATGGGGATATAATACAGTATTAGTTGCTGAATGTAATAAAAGTGACCAGTCTATGTGTGTAACTTACTATATAGTTTTTGCACCTGCTTTATAGTTATGTACATACCATAGCTGTGCTCGATTTTCACTGTATAGCTTATTTTAATATTAATTAATGTATATTATTATTGTAGTATTTCTTGCATTATAACTTCATAAAATACCCAAGCTTAATTTGCATCCACTATAACTTTTATTGTATTTTTTAATGACATATATACTTACTTTACATTTTATTTAAAATGTAACTTTGCTAGCTCTGTAAATTATCTTTTAAAAATGTGTTTTGTTAATGGCACTATATCACATAAAACTAAATACACGTTTAATCACCAGGCATTGTGAGCTTCCATTTTAAATTTTAATTAAGTAACTAACGTTTTGACTTCAAAATATCTGAAAGTACAGCAGTCAGTTTCATATTTCACATTCAAGACACTCATATACCACAAGATATACCGACCTAAACATTACTAATAAATGATAAGGCTGTGTACAAAATTACAGCTGAACCCTGCACACCGAGTTATCAGTTCAACAAATATTAAATCATTTTTTTTATTATTTCTTGTTACTCTACTCATTTTCCAGACTCACTCAATCCCATTTTAATACCCCTGTCCTGGGGCCACTTACTCCAATACATACATTTTGGGAGATAAAAAGAAAACAACCCAGAGAAAAACATTCGGTCAGATATACAGAGGATGCACAGACTCCACAGAGTTAGCATCAAGGACAGGTTCAGAGTCTTTATTCTGGAGCTGTGTGTTGGTCAATGCATCATTGTACCACCCCACTTAAATATCAAAGTAATATTCAATCAGTACATAATTTCTGTTTGTGTGTTAAATTAAAAGTAAAAGTTAAATTAGTTCTGAGTTGTAATTCCTCATCTGTTGGTTGACTATGAAGAATAAAAGTAGTATTGTTTATTATAAACTGCTAGCATTTTTTTGATTTATTGGGTTGCGTCTCTTTGGAGAATTGCCACCACAACTAAAGAGCACCATAACTGTTGCAGATTAATTGTAGATAAACACCTATAACATATTCATACCTTAACATTTTACACTAATTTATGAAGAAAAACATACTTTTTCCTACAAGTGAGTACATTGGCAAAACTGTAAGTAACACCAACCTGTTTTCCTCCATGCCAGAATATAATGGAGTCATTTATGAATAGCTCACGTTCTCCTTCCAAAGCAGCATCATAAAATCCCATTTTAACAAACTGCACAGACCCACCAGGTCCCTCATGCCAGTTTACCAGATCATAGGAAGCAATTGGGTCTCCGTTTTTATCAAAGCTGACCTCCTGGCCAAATGTGGTGAAGTTAACTTCCTTCATGTAATGTAAAAGCTTTGAAAGAAAATAATTCATCATGAGCTTTGCATTTTATAATAAAAAAAACATAAAGTGACATAACAATTTAGACTAATGGAAAAAGTGTACAACATTTCATAATAATAAACAATTACTTACCTGCCACGGGAGTACATTTCGAATATCTCCACATGAATTGTTTGCAAAGGGTCCCTGTCCAGTTTTGCACCCATTCATGTTGCGAAGTGCATGTGCAACAGCATATACTGCTTTGTAGACATTATAAGAGACACGTAACTGGGTGACATCGGTATATGTGTTCTCTACTGTCATCAGATCTTCATGTCCAGTACATGGCTTTCTTGAAGTTGATGCATGGGCATGTAAATTCAAAGAATTATTTAATTTGCAATTAAATATCTCTTCCCAAAATTCAGCAATAAAGGGTAATGAATATGCTTCAGATAAACGTATCCTTGTTAAAAAACTTTTTAAACTTGGAATATCACCTTTCCTGATGGCAAAACCTATTGTCCCAATTAATAACTCCCGATATTCAGACCATAGTAATGTTGCTGTAGCCCAGGCTTCACTTGCTATCCACTGAATATCAGTGATATTCTGTCGTTTAAATTCGTCCAGGATGGGTATCAGTTCACCTTCACCTGTGAAGCCCAAGACCACTTTAGCTGAAGAGCTCCTGATTATGTCCACAACCTCAAGGATCCGCTCCCTCTTATAGGTGGTTGGAAAAAACTCAGCATAAGCAACACACACACCTGACCTTTTGGCTTCTTCAACAAACAGCTGAATTCCAAAACGGGCATAATCAGTGTCCAACCCGATGGCTCCAACCCAGGTCCATTTGAAGTGTTTGACCATCCTAACAATGGCTTTTATTTGGAAAGCATCACTTGGAATTGTTCTCATAAATGATGGAAACTCAAGCTTATCACTTAAACAATTGCAGGAGGCAAAATAGCTGACCTGCAGATCATATGAGGCTAAATTAATACAATATTATTAGAATTTAAAGAAATAATACAAGAGAAAGCAAGACCACTGGAAACACCAACTTTTATTTGTAATGTTATGTATTTAATTCCCCCTTGGTGATCCATACTGTATTGCCTTAAAACTCCAAGATCCTGGGGTCAATTCCAGAACTGGACACTGTCAGCATGGTTTTTGTAAGGTGTGTGTATTAGGTAAATTAACTACTATAGCCTGTCCCTGGTTGCCTGATAGTTGCCTGGGCTAGACTGGTATTCTGTTTACTGAAATTAGTGCTTTGGTATTGATGGAATAGTTTTATACTCAATGTGCTCAATGAAAATATGACACAGGTAACTGATAGATGAATACTACGTCAGACGATTTCAAATATAATCTCCAACTTAATTAATTTCAAGGTCGCGAAGAGTCAAAAGCAATCCCAGTAGACTTAAAAGGTACAGTCAAACTTAAAAGGAAACAATTCAGTCATCGATCACCCGAACCTGCATTGCTTACAGTATATGTGTATGTGTGTGTTTGTGTGTATATTTGGTGGTTATATGTCGTCTGTCTTGTCTAGGTAAGATTTATGTGAGATGGCACAAAACATCAAGAAATTATAAAATAATGCATAAGCAACAAGCAGAAACTAAAAATATTACATGAAATGTCTTACCAAAGGAATCCGGAAATGTCCAATAGTCCTTAGAACAGCTACAGATCGAGACGATCCTGCATCTCCAATAATTGCTTGTGTGGCTGGGTGCCCATTGCCTACACATGTGTAATTATCCACAGATTCGTCCTGCCCATTAAGAAGTACAAGAGCACTCCTTAAGGATGTCAGTATGTGGTCACAGCTATCCATCACTCTATAACCAATTGTAAAATTAGGAAGAAAATTTTGTCTTGCATTAATTTCCTTTATAGCAAAAATCATTGTTTGCATCCAGCGAAATCCTCGTGGACTGTACCTATGAGAAAGATATACAAATATACATATACAACTAATAAAGATTTCATATAACAAAAAATCTCACAAAAAAGCTTAAAATTGCATTTGTGTATTACTTTTTAAATATAAACAGTATCATCCATCATAATTGCAAGCAAAAATATATAGACTTATTACCTGATAGATAGATAGATTTTCCATTATGTTAAACTGTTCAGTACACTCATTTGCAAAAACACACTTTATACATTGGTATAAGGGTATAAGGACAATTAACACATATTTGTTTATTGTTTTGTCCATGCAGGGTTTTGTTATTAGTCAGATAATTCCTTTATATGATCTAGTGATAGGTTACTTACTCACTGCAGGAGGATGGCTTGGGTTTAGCATCAAAAGGTAAAAGATCTGGGTCTGCCCTAAAGTGTAAAGGGAACAGTCCACCAAGAATGAAATCTCCATCCTCAAAAAGATTATCTGTATGAAAGTTACCCAAGAACTTGTATTTTGATTCTTCAGAGAATGTGATTGTTAGACCTTTTATTAAAATAATTACAAAACCTATTATGTTGACTCTCAAAAATGCCATCATTACGCTGAATGCTCTCAAATGAACACTCCCTAAATATATAGTTTAAGCATGATGCACCCTAGTGTCTTGTTACCAAAATAGAAATGGTGCCAAGCATTAATTATTTTCTTTTGATTCTGCACCAGTTGGGAGTTCTTCTAGGGAGTTTTCACAGTAATAAGAATACACTGTTTAAAACACACACTTTGTTGTAGGATTACAGACATTTATATAAAAAAAAATTACACTTATAATAGTGGTTTTTGTTGTTGATGTATATAATAAGTACAGTGTTAGAGGGAAAAATGCATTATTTTTATGTGACAACTGTATATAGTGTTATAATGTAAAATATTAATAGTAAAGGTAGAACATATGTATACAGGTAACTGAATTTTTATTTAATATGCAGGCCTTCTTTAATTGATAGCATCAATTAATGTGTATCCTTCATTTCTGGTCCTGTAATTTATATTAAAAGATAATAAAAAAGAATTGGTATAATTGCTACTGTTGTATATTATATAATTTCCACTTAATATATGAATATTTAAAAAATGAAACAGCAAATTACAACCAAGTAAGCAGCACTTCTAATGCATAACTTCAGTTAATTTTATTATCTTTTAATTGTTTTTTATTTATTTCATTTTTTAAACCTGCTTCAGGTTCACATGTAGCCAGAGCCTGCCTGTGATGATGCGGATTCGGCTCCACGCTCCCATTGCTGTTCAGGAGCCCTTAAACCCAACACCGTCGATAATGTCACCGAGTGAGCTAGACAGTGGAGGCAACAACATAGCAACATAGCAAGGGGATGGTATAAAAAGGTGTATAGTGCTTTTATTTAAAAGACAATCAAAAACAGTGTTCAAATAAATAGTGCAGTGATTCCAAGTTCAATAAATCCTCTTTAATAAAAGCCCTGTGTGCGTCCAGGTGTCCGTGTGTGTGTCTTCTGGTGAAGTGCGCATGCGCGGGGCCACGACGCGCACAGCACCTTGGTCGCACACACACTCGAAACTGGGCACACAGTGAATGGCCTATCCGCGGCAGCGCATAATAAGCAAATAAAGCACACACACTGGAAGCTGGGCACACAGTGAATGGCCTTGCCGCGGCAGCGTATGATAATCCTCTTTAATAAAACCCCTGTGTGCGTCGAGGTGTCCGTGTGTATGTCTTCTGGTGAAGTGCGCATGCGCGGGGTCACACGGCACGTGTTCAGTCTCTTCCTGTGCATTCCTGTGCAGACACACACACAGGCACATGAGAGACAGACACGCACACACACAGGCACGCACGACAGACACACGCACGCACGCACACACACACACACACACAGGCGCGACGGATGCACACATGCACACACACAGGTGTGCGCGTGCATTGTTACAATGTTACTTTTCTTGGTTGTTTATTAAATTTTCAAATGTTCATTTTTTTCCCTGTGCTTGAAACTCATTAAAAAAAGTGTTTTTAGCGAGCAGGTCGTAAGGCTATAGCGCAAACTCTTCCAGTCTTAGTTTTCTCAGTTGTTCAAGGTTTTCTTAGTGCTATTCAATGTTTTTACATTTAGTTTACTATTACACTGTGCATTCAGTAGTATAATTAACTATATTTGTGCTTAAAAACGTAAATAAAATATATATTTACATACAGTTCATACGGTCTGGAATGGATTAATTGTATTTACATACAATCCTATGGGGGAAATTACTTCGGTTCACGACCAAATCGGGTTAGAACCAGAGTTTTGGAATGAATTATGGACATGAGTTGAGGTTCCACTGTATTACTGTCATACAAAATTACAGGCATTTTATGGAAATTCAAACCAGTATTACTGAGAGAGAAAATTAAAGGCACACAATACAGTGACGTATATTACAGCTACATACAATGTCCCTTGCCATTTAATATACAGTGGTGTGAAAACTATTTGCCCCTTCCTGATTTCTTATTCTTTTGCATGTTTGTCACACAAAATGTTTCTGATCATCAAACACATTTAACCATTAGTCAAATATAACACAAGTAAACACAAAATGCAGTTTTAAATGATGGTTTTATTATTTAGGAGAAAAAAATCCAAACCTACATGGCCCTGTGTGAAAAAGTAATTGCCCCTTTTAAAAATCACCTAACTGTGGTGTATCACACCTGAGTTCAATTTCCGTAGCCACCCCCAGGCCTGATTACTGCCACACCTGTTTCAATCAAGAAATCACTTAAATAGGAGCTGCCTGACACAGAGAAGTAGACCAAAAGCACCTCAAAAGCTAGACATCATGCCAAGATCCAAAGAAATTCAGGAACAAATGAGAGCAGAAGTAATTGAGATCTATCAGTCTGGTAAAGGTTATAAAGCCATTTCTAAAGCTTTGGGACTCCAGCGAACCACAGTGAGAGCCATTATCCACAAATGGCAAAAACATGGAACAGTGGTGAACCTTCCCAGGAGTGGCCGGCCGACCAAAATTACCCCAAGAGCGCAGAGACGACTCATCCGAGAGCTCATAAAACACCCCAGGACAACGTCTAAAGAACTGCAGGCCTCACTTGCCTCAATTAAGGTCAGTGTTCACAACTCCACCATAAGAAAGAGACTGGGCAAAAACAGCCTGCATGGCAGATTTCCAAGACGCAAACCACTGTTAAGCAAAAGAACATCTCAATTTTGCTAAGAAACATCTCAATGATTGCCAAGACTTTTGGGAAAATACCTTGTGGACTGATGAGACAAAAGTTAAACTTTTTGGAAGGCAAATGTCCCGTTACATCTGGCATAAAAGGAACACAGCATTTCAGAAAAGAACATCATACCAACAGTAATATATGGTGGTGGTAGTGTGATGGTCTGGGGATGTTTTGCTGCTTCAGGACCTGGAAGGCTTGCTGTGATAGATGGAACCATGAATTCTACTGTCTACGAAAAAATCCTGAAGGAGAATGTCCGGCCATCTGTTCGTCAACTCAAGCTGAAGCGATCTTGGGTGCTGCAACAGGACAATGACCCAAAACACACCAGCAAATCCACCTCTGAATGGCTGAAGAAAAACAAAATGAAGACTTTGCAGTGGCCTAGTCAAAGTCCTGACCTGAATCCAATTGAGATGCTATGGCATGACCTTAAAAAGGCAGTTCATGCTAGAAAACCCTCAAATAAAGCTGAATTACAACATTTCTGCAAAGATGAGTGGGCCAAAATTCCTCCAGAGCGCTGTAAAGGACTCATTGCAAGTTATCGCAAACGCTTGATTGCAGTTATTGCTGCTAAGGGTGGCCCAACCAGTTATTAGGTTCAGGGGGCAATTACTTTTTCACACAGGGCCATATAGGTTTGGATTTTTTTTCTCCCTAAATAATAAAAACCATCATTTAAAAACTGCATTTTGTGTTTACTTGTGTTATATTTGAATAATGGTTAAATGTGTTTGATGATCAGATACATTTTGTGTGACAAACATGCAAAAGTATAAGAAATCAGGAAGGGGGTAAATAGTTTTTCACACCACTGTAGACTGGTCCTACTAATGTTTATGCACTACTGTTCTAGCGCCCGTTATTGTTACGGGCTTAATGTCTAGTAAATAAATAATCCATTAACACTAGAATTACCAGAGCCTACGAAAAAACTCGTAATTCCGTCCCACCTTAAATGGCTTCTTAAATCCCTTCACACCTCTCCGCCAGCGTCCTTTGTCTTCTAAATGTGCTGATAAAGAGAAGCTAGGAGCAGCCGGCTATTCCATCCCCCCACCAATTTAGAACGTGCACGAACTTCTCTCAGCTCATGCCTTGATTGAGTATCTGGGAGTGAAGTGGAGTTTTAGAGTGGAAATAATAGATCGTTATTTGGAACACATGCATTTCATGTCTGTTCCGTTTCTACAGTAATCTGTGTAAACACATTGTAAAAACAGAAACGTTTTTTATATTCTAGTAGTAGATGACAAAATGTAGGCATAAACTATATAATGTATGAAGCCTGAAGTCCAAATATCAAAGAAACATTTTCACAAGAATAACACAACAATTGCGCTTTTATTTAAAAATATAACTGCAAAAACAAAAAGCCGCCTTAACATGCGACATTGACAGCCGTTTATCGTAACTTCTACAGAGCTATAGCGCGTCTGTATTCTGTTTCTTTTGTACTCCAGGGCATGCAGAGGAGAGAATGGTAAAGAGCAGTAACTTCGGCGCTATATGCAATCATCAGACACTCCCCATCTGCCCGTTGTTTTGTTATACTTTTCAATACTTTTTATACTGCTCAAACGGGCATGCTCAAAAAATACACGTGTAATGCCATGAAAAGTACACGCAGACACTTCATTTCGCAAACAAAACAAGTGCACTTTTATTCAAGACTACCTGTATAACCGAAGAAAAAAGAAAGCAAGTTACAGTAGGCGATTGATACGACAGCTTGCATGGTGCAATGCTAAGAAGTGCTGCTTTTCATTCCGTGCTATATAAAATCATCACATTCAAATATTAAAAGTTCCCACACACCCAAGGACCGTCCTTCCTACATTTACGACACGTGTACTTGTTACCGTGCACACAACTCTCTGTGCTATGGTTCCTATTACACTGAATGAGCACCTGACACTGTACTTTCTTCCCTGGGGGAAGGTCCCGCATCAGAGAATTTCCAATTCCTGCATAAATTCACACCCGATCTGACGCTGTTCGTTTTCAAATAATATTGCATTAGTGCGATGATATTTTCACATATATTGTCTCTTTCTTTCAGGTGTGTAATAGAAATAACAGCATAGAGAGAAGTGTGTACATTGCTTCTTACAGGAAAAGGCGATGGAAAAAGTGCACTTGAATAAAAGTGCACTTTTGTTATACTTTTACACCAATATATGTTCCTGTGTTTGAACGACACGGGCAGATGGGGAGTGTCTGATTATTGCATATAGCGCGGTTACTGCTCTTTACCATTCTTTCCTCTGCATGTCCTGGAGTACAAAAGAAACAGCATACAGCAACATGCGGGGACTGGCAGGAACACTCAATAAAACTGAATAAAAAGAAAAGCAAGTGACGGTGAGATACGAAGAAGGCAGCTTCGCCAGCGTTGGTGTGACAAAATCCGGTATGGGCCACTAGTATGCATCGTGGTACACTGCAGAGCTATAGCGCGTCTTTAGTGAAAACAGCCGCGTCAGATGGGGTTGTATGGAGTGATTCTGAACACGACTGAGAGAATGAAAAGTGAATTAAAAAAAAAAAAAAGCTAACCTTTACAGGGATCATAAATTGCACCGGCTGTTACAGACTGAAATCAAATGTATGCTTTTACTCTAAAATATTAAGACTAAGAGCAGTTTACTTCTCAAAACGGAGTGGCGCTGGATAAAACTCGTGACCTTTTGGTTCCCAAGCAGGAACTGATTCTATTGAACCACGGAGGAAGATACGATAAATGGCTGTCAATGTCGCATGTTAAGGCGGCTTTTTGTTTCTGCAGTTATATTTTTGAATAAAAGCGCAATTGTTGTGTTATTCTTGTGAAAATGTTTCTTTGATATTTGGACTTCAGGCTTCATACATTATATAGTTTATGCCTACATTTTGTCATCTACTACTAGAATATAAAAAACGTTTCTGTTTTTACAATGTGTTTACACAGATTACTGTAGAAACGGAACAGACGATCTATTATTTCCACTCTAAAACTCCACTTCACTCCCAGATACTCAATCAAGGCATGAGCTGAGAGAAGTTCGTGCACGTTCTAAATTGGTGGGGGATGGAATAGCCGGCTGCTCCTAGCTTCTCTTTATCAGCACATTTAGAAGACAAAGGGCGCTGGCGGAGAGGTGTGAAGGGATTTAAGAAGCAATTTAAGGTGGGACGGAATTACGAGTTTTTTCGTAGGCTCTGGTAATTCTAGTGTTAAAGAAATGTGGAGGTTAAAAATATACAAACAAAAACAATCCTTTTAAAACGAGGTTAAAATGTTCCATAGGAAGCAGTCTTTAAAAATCAACAACAAGCTTGATGCATCTTTTCTGTTAACGTCTCACCTGCTTCTCCCGCTAGGGCTATGCAGCAGGTGAGACTTTCTCAGCAGCTGCCCTTTTCTCATGCACACATACACAGATCTGGAGACCTTCCGATCCTGGCTTTGGTGTGGCACTCATTCCAGACCAGAGATTTGGACTCCTTAGTCTCCAGGACGCCCACACCAAGGACTGTAACACCAAGCCTCGCGACTCCCGCTGCCTTTCCGGCCTTCTGCGGCCAGTCACCTTTCCCTGGTCACTCCCGCTACCTGCTCGCTCAGCGGGAGCGCCTTCCAACTCCAACGCCTGGGTGTCAGCCTAACACCCAGCTTCCTCGCAGCTGCCCACGAGCGCTCGTTCGCTCGCTCACCACACACTCCGTGTGTCTCTCTTGCACCGACCTGCTTCCTCGCTCCCTGTAACCTCCGTCCTTTCTTCCTTTTCTCTCTCGTTCTTTCCTTTTTCTCGTTCTTTCTGATCCTTCCCATCCCAACCGACTCGCGCTTCTTTTAAACAGCGAGGGGCCATAGCAGCTGCAGCACATTAGCCACAGGAACAATCACGGAAGTGGGTAGTTCCTCACCTGTGCACTCGGTGAGAAACGCCCACACCGCAGATCGCCCCGTGGCTTGCTATGGCCACTACGCCCCCTCATGAAGCCGCCTTGAGTGCGGTCATTATTTATTTAAAAAGAAACGGCCTTTGCTCAGCGAGCTGTGGACCCATAACACCACACTGCCCTAGCCTCTCCAAGGATGAGGATCCAGTCCTTCAAAGGACATATTCACCCAAACACAAAAACAAAGCCACCCACACACACACATACACACAGATCCACACACTCACACATACCAGAATGGTTTACTGTACATCATCTTAACTCTGCACAACTTATCATATGGAAGGAAGAGTATTTGAAGAAATCTAAACAAATATGATTTGAATATCCAAAAACTGAACACAATGTCTAGCTAACAGTTTGAACCCTGATCTTTGGAGCTGTGAGGGGATAGTGTTAACTAACATGTTGTTAGGAATTCCTAGTTTTTCAAAATGAATATGCATTTTTGCGGGGCGACACCTAAAAATTCAAATTATACTATGATCAGGTAATTACAGATTTTATGTTCAGAGGAAAAGCAAATGTATATTAAAAACTTTCAAGATTCTAAGTGAATTGTGGTTGTTGTCACATAAAAAGAGAAAAAAAACTATAAAAAAAGTTTTTCTAAAAAGAATATCAAAATGTCATTACAAATGGTAATGGTGCACTTTCAGTGTATCAACATTGAGAGGTCCAGATCCATTTAATTTTAGATAATGTGGCTTTAATTAGACATAACAAACAATTTTACAGTCTATTTGACACTGGATGTTTTTTTTTGCTTGTTTGTTTAATAAAACCAAAAAAGTGTTTTTTTAAGATATTTTAAAGATTATGTTAGATGTAGTTCATGTGGCAATGAAAACAAACTCAAATTTTAAATTCTGTGGACATATTTTAAAGAGAAACTGACTTGTATTGTGTGTATGTGTAAAGCTACACATTTTTAAAATATTTCAACACTCTCCAAAAATACATGGAAATTTTCAGCATGTGGGAATCTTATAAACATTTGTCTTATTGTTAAAATCAATTGCCTGATGTCACATCATTCCAAATGTTAAACATTACTACCATCTTAATCATTTTGTATTCTTCGCCTGTTTTTCCTTCCCATTAATATGGCAATTATCTATTATAAATAAATGATAAATGGTGTCTCTGAATTAAGGGCATGTGGGGTCTGTGCGGTGATTATTAAAATGTGTACAGTGTACAGTGAATGTGAGTATCACTACCTTACTTGAAAAGTCTGTGTTTCTTGGCATAATTTGATTTATTATCAAAATGTTCATAGCAAACTTAACTGAGTATAATCATAATAATTTTTTCTAATTGTACATAATATTCACAATGCAGTTTCTTATATAGAAAGTATGGAGTATGCGAAATTTTCTTTGTGCCTGGTTTTTCAACTCTGTAGTGTTCCAAGAATACAATTGCTCTTGTGTACAGTAAACCCTTATTTATCACGGTTAATCCATTCCAGACTCTACCACGATAAATGAAATTCTGCAAAGTAGGATTCTACTTATAAATCGAATATTTTCGCAGTTAGAGCATAGAAAACCTGTTTACGACCTTCTAAACACGTTTTTTAACATTATTAGAGCTCTCTAGACATGAAATAACACCCTTTAGTCAAAATTTTAAACAGTGCTCCATGACAAGACAGAGATGACAGTTCTGTCTCACAAATAAAAGAATGCAATCATATCTTCCTCTTCAAAGGAGTGTGCGTCAGGAGCAGAGAATGTCAGACAGAGAGAGAGAGAGAGAGAAAAGCAAACAAACAAAAATCAGTAGGGCTGTTCGGGCTTTTAAGCATGCAAAGCCCCGCCGGACAAAGCAGCTGCAAGGAAGGGAGCAATGTGAAGGTAGTCTTTTAGCATTTTTTAGAGGAGCATCCGTATCCTCTAGGCCAGTGTGCAAACAGCCCCTCCGTCAAGAGCAGAGAATGTCAGAGAGAGTGAGAGAGACAGAGAAAAGCAAACATTTAAAAATCAATACGTGCTGTTCAGGCTTTCAAGTATGCGCACCGCGCGGGAAGCATATCGTATATCATTGAGGAGTTTTATTTAATACGTAATACGTGCTCTGATTGGGTAGCTTCTCAGCCACCAATAGCGTCCCCTGTATGAAATCAACTGGGCAAACCAACTGACGGAAGCATGTACCATGAATTAAAAGACCCATTGTTCACAGAAATCCGCGAATCAGCGAAAAATCCGTGATATATATCCGATGGAGTGAAGCCGCGAAAGTCGAAGCGCGATATAGCGAGGGATCACTGTACTTATTCATTTATCCGTTCCAACACAGTGGTCAGTACATCTGCTCCTATATACTGTATATATGGAGGCACTTGTGAGGTCCTATGGTTCTTCTCGACCCCTCAGATCTGCTGAAGAACTGCATATGGTGATGCCGTCTTGGCATAGAATCAAATCTCAGTCCAGTTCATGTGTAACTCCTGGCTGGTAAAATAAGTGGATCACCTCCATTCGAAACTCTGACTCTCTCAATGTTTTCAACAAGCATCTGAACACTATTCTTGTTTGGTAAATTTCTAAGTGAAAGCTGTTAGTTTTGTATATCTGAGAATTAAAATTAGATTTTCACTTGTGGAAGTCAGTTTTGTATCCTTTTTCTGTAACACTTGTTCTGTGCAGCCCCACTATAATTTTTGTTCAAAAAATGTCACTGTAAATGATTAATGTTGTTTTATCTATTAAGCAGTAAGTTGCTATTGTTGCAGCATACTTGCTCTACACATTATTTTTCTCTATTAGTTTGTGCATTCAAAAGATATTAAGTAAGCATTCAGTGACCTGTATCTTTACCTTACAGCATCATTTGCGTATTTCAAAGCTGTGAAAGTTTTAATCAGAATAAAGATCTTTTTTTTTGGAGTCTTTAAAATGCATGTAGTTATCTTGTAAATGTAAATATAAATGCAAAAAAAAATGTTTATTTTCAAAGAACATTGTTTATTTGTAGCATGTATTGAAGGTTTACAAAATGAATATTGTGTTGTAAATGTCCTGGGGCCTCATGCATAAAAGGTGCGTACGCACATAAATATTGCATAAGAATGTTTCCACATTCAAATCGCGATGTATAAAACCTATACTTGGCGTAAAGCCACGCACTTTTCCACGGTACCTCATACCTTGTCTTATGCAAGTTCTCTGCTCGGTTTTTCAGACTGGCGGCACCCAGCATCAAAGCAGTGCTACTGTTCCTGTGTGGTTACTCTTTTATTTTCCTGACGCGGCTTTATAAATACACTGAAACTAGCCGCATATTGTTTATTAGTGTAAAGCATCTGATTGTAATTGACTTGAAACAATATAATGGTCCAGGGAATAGCCATAGTATTCCAAATACCATAACTGCTTTAGCGTTGTTACTCTCACTCACCTTCTTCTTCTTCTTCTTTCAGCTGCTCCCGTTAGAGGAGTTGCCACAGCGGATCATCTTTTTCCATATTACCTCACTGCACCACTCGGAGTATTTATATCACTGTATCTCAGTGGGGAATCACAGCAGCACCTGATCGGAAAGAGAATTATCGGTATACAGTATCAAGCACACGCTGTCTCAGCCACGGCAAAACGTTTCAAAGCCTTTTCTGTACGGACCTCGCGGTTCAGAAACAGTTTCATCCCAAGAACTTTAAACACACTCAATCAATTGCTCCTTGTAGAACTGTTTGTACTTATAAGTACAATCACCCCACTGTAAACTTGCACTACAGTTATAATATTACACAACCTGAGCCACTTTATAAAGCGCGTATTTACATATGATGACAATATCATTTTTAAGATGAAGTGCAGCAAAATATGTTTATTATATTATACAGATAAAACTTTAACTTAATTTAAATAATCAATATTCTTCACTGGGACGGGCGTGAAGGATAGAATAATTAAACATGTACTATAAAGATGTTTCAATGTTCCTTAAACGTTTTGAAGAATCAGCACTTACAGATGGCTTAAGTCTATTACAGAGCTGATTGTGTGGCGATCGGTTACTTGGAAAAAGAAAAGTAAGGAGTGCAGGGGCGGCCACGCCAATATATATTGAATATAAAACAGAAAGAGAAAATAGCGACACAGAAATTTCGACAAAAAAACGCTTGTGTCATGAGCACGAGGGGGCTATGCAGTGCCCGCAACGGACGTGGCCATCCACCATGCATCAGATACCATATTGACATTGGCGGCGAAGGGGCCACTGATTCTTTCTCTGCCCAGGGCCGCCACAAGCCTATGAGTACAGCTGCAATAAATAATTTAATCGAAGGTTGCACACAATCACTGCGCCGTTAAACCCATGTTTAATAACATGCTTTAATTCCTATCATCATGAAAATATCACGTATACATCTCAGTATTTTAGTTATTCAGAGAGCTGTAATATCACGAATGTAATGGATTCTGTGTCCAGTCGGTGGAAGAGACCCGGTTTTAAGAAGCAAGTAGTGATTCACACACATAGAGCACATAGACGATCACATATAAAACAAAGTATTTGACGTGCTACTTTAATTACGATGTGATTTGAGAGACTGGTTAATTAAATGATTTTAAGGTGAAGTTTATGATGTTCTACTTTAATGACAAAATCAACAACATGATTAAAGTGGAATTTCGATATTGAAGTTGACATTTTGTGCTTTTTCCCCACTGTGTGCCTTTTCTTTCTCTGTACCCTAATAAGCTTTCATATGACATTTAGACGGTGGGCTACGACTCGCCTTTTCATGGCGACTTTGATATCTGACAACTTCTTTTTTATTGAGCTTTCAAGTTTCTCCAACACGCTATGTCACTCGATCAACTTCCTTTTGTTGATTATACCATGGTTTAAATAAACAAATAGTATGTTTTTCCTTTGCCTCCACTTTTCGCAGTATTCGCTGAAATTCTTATATTCTCCCTCGTGCTTTTTCCATTGTCTTTTCACAGAAGGCTGAGCTTAAGGGCGATTTATATTGATTTGCATTTTCAAAGAGGTGTAATTCTGGGAGGAACTGGGGTGGGGCAGAAGGCGTGTGCACAAGCGTCACTTTTCACACTGACCGGAATTTATGGAGTGGAAGAACGCGGAAGTTGGAGTACGCACAGATTCCTGCATCTGGATTTTTCTGTGCGTAAGCACATTTTGGCTTTTGTGCTTATGTCATGTTATAGTGCAAATTTTACGCATGGCGTTATGCATGAGGCCCCTGGAGTTTTCAAAAATCTCCTAAATAGTACTACAAATTCACAATATTCTCAGCCTGAAAAGACAAACCAATTACCATTATAACACTGTTGATTCAGTGGTTAATGGATTTATTTCTTCCTAGATCTATACTGCAATTCAGGCTTAATAATTTGCAGCTTGGGGTGTCTTCCTCAACTTCCCTCAGCTCTGGAGCATAGTCCTTCAAGCAATGGGTCGCTGGTTGCCACCTTTTGGTTCACGCAGGAGTGTGACTCATCTGCTGTATTCAATGGGAAAGGGCTGCCTAAGGTTTATGAAGGGTCTTACGATGGGTTGCCACTGACAAATAAGAAGCATACAAAAAATTCTTCACATGTCACACTATTGTTTGAATTTTTCTATGAAGTAAACTTAAGCTACAGAACCTTAGAAACTTTGGACAAATGCAGCTACAATTTTTGTCAGAAAGTAAAAAAGTTTAAGCAATTGAAATTGTTCTTCTACGACTCTCAGTGGCGATTCAACAAGGGGATCCTGCTTCTCCCCTCATCTGATGGTTGTCATGGACTGGATCTCAAAGACACTAAGAAGGGTAAGATTAGGTCATGAGAAAAAACAAAGTTTAAGAAACACTGCTCTGGAGAATAACAATTATAATAATATGTGTCTTTCTTTATAATCAGTGAGTTAGCGTACTCATTAAGTTTCTATTTGTATTACTTACATTCACATTTTAATAGGACACACTTTTTGCAATAAATTGTGCCAAATATAAAATTGGTCTCTGCATGTCTGCAAGACCAAAGAAGAGTTAATGTAATGTAATGCGCTTAGTTAATTGGACTTTTGATTAAGATTCACTATAATGAGAGGAGTCCATCAATGTCCTGAAGTAAGAGGGGAAATGTATAAAATGCTTCTTTATTTGGGAGGCCGAAGCACATCAAGTCAGCAGGCCAGCTATTATGCCTATGTAGCTCAGCATGAAGAATGTCACTAAATAAACAGTTACAAAAAAGACTCCACCACCGGGAGTTTAAGTTAAAGAATATGATTTCAGAATTTCCCTCTGCAAATCAAAAAGTTAGGCATATGAGAGGTAACCTATATTAAAATGAGCAGCTTAAAGTACATTGCAAGGTGGGACATATAGCAGTTAAGTATCAAGTGATTAATCATCACAATGGCCACTAAGAGGTTGCTTGAAGAATGTTACATTTGTTTTATTTTATCTGATGGTTTGCATGAGCTTAAACTCTGTCCAGTATTGGAAGAAAAAAATACCAGAATACTTAGCTGAAAAAAGGGATTATGATCATTTGATGACAAGACGAACATTATGCAGTAGTAAACAAGAGTTAAATATGAATATTTGTAGAAGAGATAGGACCATATAAAGAGAAGGTCATGAGAGACAGGGACAAGTGGAGAATGAGGAAATAAAATTGAAGAGATAATGATGAAAAAGTCCAAAAAGAGAAAAAAAACTGAACAAAAGAAATACAAGAATTTGAGTGGGGACTTAATAGAATCAATTATAGAGAGAGTAATGAGTACTAATGATAACAGAGATTTTTAAAAGAACTTAAACAAAGCAAATACCAGGTGAAATCGGGAGAATACTGGAGCAAAAAAATGCATTGTTTCAGTATAAGAGATTATGTAACAAACAAACTACAAAATGTCTGACTTAACATCACAAATTAAGAAATTAATCAATGCATAGTAGATCTGGATGGACAAAATAAATAATATGGACAAACTAATACTAAATAAGAAAATGAAAGAGACAGAAAAAATGTAAAATGGGAGATGTTTACAAAGATTAAATGAGACAAATGTACATAAAGTAACAACTGGGCAACAGAAATTAATTTTTGGCGTTTAGGTAAAAGAAGGCATCATACACAAAATGAGAAGGGGCTCAGAAGTATTTCTTTAGGTAGTAAAAAAGTAAACATTTTGAATAGATATCCATAAAACTGTATCCATAAAATTATCGAAATATACTGAGACATTTAAAAAAAATACAAATTTTATTTATATTACGACGTATATAACAGATTTTATTTTTCATAAATTGTAATATGTAATATGTAATTTAACTACTTGGCATTCTCTAATATATTTGATTTTTAACTTAGGGTTGAAAGGGACTGGGGCCTACCACAACAACACCATGCACAAGGCAGAGAACAGTCATGCACAACTCATTTACACACACACATACTCAGAATCCGGATAGTGGTATGGGAGGCTAAGGTGAATTCACCTGTTAACCTAACACAAACGTGTTTGGACATTGGAGTTAAATAGAATACCACCAAAGGAAAAACATGCACGCAAGGGGAAAACAACAGACAGACCACAACCAGGTGCAAGATTCAAACTTAGAATGCTGGACTGGTGAGGAAGCAGCTCTAATAATCGTACCACCATGCCACATTATATATGCAACATACAATTATGAAAACTGTGTATAGGATAAGGGATATTATTAAATGTAAAGAATTCATGCATATTTTGACATATGGTTATATAAAAATACTATCCTTAAATGAAAGGAGAATTGATGTTAAAGATGGGCTTTTTCCAGTATTAAACATAAACAACTGAGAATTTATAATTTATCTACCTTTATGGGGGAAGATAACAAAAAAATGGCAGAAGAATTCTTACATTTAGTAGAGGAAGATTTAATATTTTAGAAAAGAAAACTTAACAATCAATGTTTAGACCCTCTGGAAAAAAGTGATATTTACTGGTATACAATGTAGTACATCAATAATGACAGGCAATAAACAAACAATCTCTTCTGAGTAATCACAAATACAAATAAAGTAAAACATAAGGAAAGGCCCTTTTGAAAGCTTAGTAAGGAAATATGAAGACTTGACAAAGAACAAAAAACAGAGATGCCTGACTTTCATGGTGATGCTGTATAGCTTCACTGATTTTCTAGATTATGAAACAATAAAGATATGTATCACCAGATTCCTGGCATGTTTATGAAAAATATATTTTAATTGTGCAAGAGCAACAGTGTGGAGGTGTCCGATTAAGAATGTACGGTATATGCAATAATTTAAGCACTTTTGAGTAAATTATTATTGTAATACTCATACTGTACACATCTGGCTTTGTTTTGAAATATACATTGTATGCATTTTCTTTATATGCAGTGATTTGTTAATAGCAGTTTGGACAATATGACATACAAAGTGTGCTAAGAAATAAAATATAATAACATGATTGTGAAAAAAATCTTACCTCGTAGTTGTATGACTGTTTCTGCCCATCATGTATTTCTTTGTATTTTTTTTTTCTGGTTTTAACAGTATGATTTAACATTTTGGAGCAAATATGCATACAAGTAGTCCAAATGCTGATGCTAGAATAGCAAATAACTCAACAGCTACTGTGTATTTTCCAGAAGTGCTAACATATGCAGGAATAAAAGAGATCCAAAGAGCAAAATACAGTACATCAACAATGAACTTCGCTTTATTGAAATTGACAGGAAGCTTTCTAGCAAGGAAAGCAATAATAAAACACAAAGAAGCAAGAAATCCAATGTAACCCAACACACACCAGAACCCAATGTTTGAACCAAAAGAGCATTCTAGAATGATCTTTGCACAGTGATACTTTGTGTTTTGAATAGCATACGGAGGACTTGTAGTTAACCATACAATAGAGATTACAATCTGAATGGACATTGTGGCAATAATACATAGACATAGACATCATACAGATTTGGG
This sequence comes from Polypterus senegalus, assembly GCF_016835505.1. Classification (NCBI taxonomy): domain Eukaryota; kingdom Metazoa; phylum Chordata; class Cladistia; order Polypteriformes; family Polypteridae; genus Polypterus; species Polypterus senegalus. The sequence goes on along the minus strand of NC_053154.1, from coordinate 125,075,840 downwards.
GCAGCCACCCGTATATTGTTTTCACAGCTGCAAAAGTTAAGATTTTTGAGCACGAGGTGCAAAGAACAGAGTCCACAAAAGAACTAACTCCAATAGACAATGGTGGAGGCTGTTATCAAAAGGGCCGGAACCAGACGTGATATCAGCAAAGGGGCCGGCTTCGGAAGTGACGTCAGCAATGGGGCCGGCTTTGGAAGTGACATCAGCAAAGGGGCCTGCTCCAGAAGTGATGTCATCTGAGGAGCCGGAACCTTGCAGGATTTCCCAGGAAAGGTCTGTAGGGACCTGAGAAAGACAGTCAGTGCACTTCGCCGACCCCTGGTCAGATATTTTATTACCATTATTCAGACCCTTTAGCTGCCTCCTACTCACACGTGTAACGAGTCCACTCAGCCCAGACTCATCGGGTCGGGAGTTCTGCAGAGAAAGGTCGTGAGCACGAGAGAGAGCATCAGCGTTGGCATGGAGAGAGCCCTTACGATGAACTAGTGAAAGCTTGTAAGGTTGAAGGTCAATAAACCACCTAGTGACCCATAGATTTGACTCTTTGTGAAGGGCCATCCACTCTAAGGGAGCATGATCCGTCACCAGAGTGAACACCCGGAGGTACGAACTGGCGGTAGTACCTGGCCAATCCGAGAAATACTTGGACTTGCTGCTTGGTTCGCGGACGCGACCATTTTAAAATGGCATCTGTTTTTGAACACTGTGGTTTTACGGTATCCTGACCCACCAGGTAGCCCAAATTTTTAGTCACTTTCAGTCCAAAGAAACATTTCTTGAGATTGAAAAGAAGCCCTGCTTCTCCTAGTGTCCACGATACCACAATGACCTGCTGTATGTGTTCCTTCCATGTGCTGGAATAGATGACAACGTCATCCAGATATGCAGCACTGTACGCATTATGGGGTCGGAGCACTTTGTCCACCAGATGCTGGAAAGTCGCAGGAGCCCCATGTAATCCGAATGGAAGGATACGATACTGCCAGTGTCCGTTAGGGGTGCTAAACGCTGTCTTGAGCTTTGCAGAGTCCGTTAAAGGAATCTGCCAGTACCCATTTGTCATGTCAAGTGTGGTCAAAAATTCTGATTGTCCTGACCCACCAGGTAGCCCAAATTTTTAGTCACTTTCAGTCCAAAGAAACATTTCTTGAGATTGAAAAGAAGCCCTGCTTCTCCTAGTGTCCACGATACCACAATGACCTGCTGTATGTGTTCCTTCCATGTGCTGGAATAGATGACAACGTCATCCAGATATGCAGCACTGTACGCATTATGGGGTCGGAGCACTTTGTCCACCAGATGCTGGAAAGTCGCAGGAGCCCCATGTAATCCGAATGGAAGGATACGATACTGCCAGTGTCCGTTAGGGGTGCTAAACGCTGTCTTGAGCTTTGCAGAGTCCGTTAAAGGAATCTGCCAGTACCCATTTGTCATGTCAAGTGTGGTCAAAAATTCTGATTGTCCAAGCCTCTCAAGGAGGTCATCCAAGCAAGACATGGGATAAGCATCAAATAGGGTGACCTGGTTAAGCCGACAGAAGTCATTGCAAAACCTCCAACTGCCGTCAGGCTTACTAACCAAGACAATTGGACTGGACCAGGGATTATAACTTTCCTCTATCACTCCTAGTTCCAGCATCCACTTAATTTCCAGTTCCTCTTCTGCTTTTTTTCCCTCAGGAAGTCTATAGGGGCGCTCTCGGACAATAACCCCCGGTTCAGTTACTATGTCATGCACAATCAGAGAGGTCCTCCCGGATTTTTCAGTCACCATCTCAGAGATGGACAGGATAGCTGATTCCAGCTCCCGTCTTTGTCTATAAGTTAATTCCTCGCCGAAATTAAGGGTGTCTATGTGAGCAAAGAATGAGCAGGGCTGAGCGGAGGAGGGATCTGACTCCCTCTCATTCCAAGGCTTCAGAAAGTTCACATGATAAACCAGCTCGCTTGGTCTACGATTGGGTTGTTTCACCAAATAGTCAACCAATCCTTTTCTCTCCTTAATTTCATAAGGGCCTTGCCAATGGGCGAGTAATTTAGAATGGGAGGTGGGAACTAATACCATGACTCTCCACTAGACCGTCGGTTTGAGGATGATACACCGTGGTGTTTAAGTGCTTTATTTTTAGTAACTTGGCTGTTTCCCTGAATGTCTCCGAGGTAAAAGATGCGCAAATACCCCTACTAGTTCCTGTGCGATTGCTTTAGGAAGGGAATAGTTTCTGTATATCGGGTTGCATAATCCACAAGGACTAATATATATTTATGTCCTCGGGCTGAGGGTTCTAAGGCTTCTACAATATCAACCCCAATTCTTTCAAAGGGGACATCAACTAAGGGAAGGGGAATGAGAAGAGTATGGTTCCTCCTAGGAATCTGCCGTAACTGACATTCCGGCCAAGAAATACAAAAGCGGCGAACCTCCTCGTTAATTCCTGGCCAATAAAATCTGAGCTTAATCCGCTGTAAAGTTTTTTTGGAGCCTATATGGCCTCCAAGGAGGTGGGAGTGTGCTAATTCACAAACCTACCGCTGGTGTTTCCGGACCTCCGCCCCATGTTCCGCGACCCGATATAATAGATCATTTTCTATTACAAAGTGAGGTCTTTGTGGCATGGGCCGGTGTGTGCGCTGGGCATTGACAAGGACTACTGCAGTCATCATTCCACTGCTCCCTTTTAAAAGAAGCCTTTGTCTAAATTGAAAGTGTATGTCAGAGAGAGGACCTGGTCTGACCTCAAGGGGTGAGGATTCCTCCCGACTTGTTGAGGCGCGGACAGATGACGTATTCGCCTGCAATGGTCCAGGAATCTCTCCGTCCTCCTGGTGGGCTTCCTATCTCTCTCCGCCAGCTGTGTACACAACGTGGAGACAGCTTGAGGCGAGTTATCTCCATCTATAATGAGGCCTAAGTTTTTATTGGGAGCAGTCAATAGTTTACCACATTTATTTTCAGACCATTCCCGCCACAGAATCGCTGGAAAAGGTGGATTAGGGTGGATAGCCATGGGTAATTATTTTAGTGATCCCCCCTGACTCACGAAACATTGTACATCCAGATTTCTCCTTGAATACATTTAATACTGGTCTTTAATTCTTTGTTGCGGTAAGACATATTGGCAATCAACAATGGAAATGTTTCTCCTGGAATCAAACGAGGTATCGAGTTTATAACCATTAATGACTGCTGATAACATATGTGATAACGTCAGGGGGTTGTCAAGAGCGCACAAACCTTCTCTCTTCCTCCACCTACATCCCGTCTCGTTCCCGGGTAGGTCACACGCCCGGCAGCCTGGGGAACTAAAAAACAGGCTCTGATTTATGTGGAAGAGGCTTATTTTGTAGGACGTAATCTCTAGGAAATCCACTAGAGGGCTGTTCTGCTCTCTCAGATTGTGAGACTGATATGGGTGATTTTATGAGCTTTATAAGCTCTTCCATAGAATGGAAATCTCCCCATTCCAGCTGGGCAAAGTTTTTGAGGAAGGCCCTAAGGAAAATAAAGCAGGCGACCTGCTGCAGTATTTGGCAGGTGGTCGGTTCAAATGGCCTTAACACTAGAATTACCAGAGCCTACGAAAAAACTCGTAATTCCATCCCACCTTAAATTGCTTCTTAAATCCCTTCACATCTCTCCGCCAGCACCCTTTGTCTTCTAAATGTGCTGATAAAGAGAAGCTAGGAGCAGCCGGCTATTCCATCCCCCCACCAATTTAGAACGTGCACAAACTCCAGCTTGATTGAGTATCTGGGAGTGAAGTGGAGTTTTAGAGTGGAAATAATAGATCGTTGTTTGGAACACACGCATTTCATGTCTGTTCCGTTTCTACAGTAATCTGTGTCAACACATTGTTAAAACAGAAACGTTTTTTATATTCTAGTAGTAGATGACAAAATGTAGGCATAAACTATATAGTGTATGAAGCCTGAAGTCCAAATAGCAAAGAAACATTTTCACAAGAATAACACAATTGCACTTTTATTCAAAAATATAACTGCAGAAACAAAAACCCGCCTTAACAAGCGACATTGACAGCAGTTTATTCTAACTGCCTCCGTGGTTCAATAATAGTAACAGTATGCTGTTTCTTTTGTACTCCAGGACATGCAGAGGAAAGAATGGTAAAAAGCGGTAACTTCGGCGCTATATGCAATCATCAGACACTCCCCATCTGCCCGTGTCGCTCAAACACAGGAACATATATTGGTGTAAAGTATAAAAAAAGTGCACTTTTATTCAAGTGCACTTTTTCCATCGCCTTTTCCTGTAAGAAGCAATGTACACACTTCTCTCTATGCTGTGGTTTCTATTACACACCTGAAAGAAAGAGACAATATATGTGAAAATATAATCGCACTAATGCAATATTATTTGAAAACGAATAGCATACAGCAACATGCGGGGACTGGCAGGAACACTCAATAAAACTGAAAAAAAAGAAAAGCAAGTGACGATGAGATACGAAGAAGGCAGCTTCGCCAGCGTTTGTGTGTCAGAACCCGGTTGGTGGGGGGCGTTAGTATGCATCGTGGTACACTGCAGAGCTATAGCGCGTCTTTAGTGAAAACAGCCGTGTCAGATGGGGTTGTATGGATTGATTCTGAACGCGACTGAGAGAATGAAAAGTGAATAAAAAACCTTTACAAGGATCATAAATTGCACCAGCTGTTACAGACTGAAATCAAATGTATGCTTTTATTCTAAAATAGTAAGACTAAGAGCAGTTTACTTCTCAAAACGGAGGGGCACAGGATTGATCTCGTGACCTCTTGATTCCCAAGCGGGTGCTGAGTCTATTGAACCACGGAGGCAGTTAGAATAAACTGCTGTCAATGTCGCTTGTTAAGGCGGCTTTTTGTTTCTGCAGTTATATTTTTGAATAAAAGCACAATTGTGTTATTCTTGTGAAAATGTTTCTTTGCTATTTGGACTTCAGGCTTCATACACTATATAGTTTATGCCTACATTTTGTCATCTACTACTAGAATATAAAAAACGTTTCTGTTTTAACAATGTGTTGACACAGATTACTGTAGAAACGGAACAGACATGAAATGCGTGTGTTCCAAACAACGATCTATTATTTCCACTCTAAAACTCCACTTCACTCCCAGATACTCAATCAAGCTGGAGTTTGTGCACGTTCTAAATTGGTGGGGGGATGGAATAGCCGGCTGCTCCTAGCTTCTCTTTATCAGCACATTTAGAAGACAAAGGGCGCTGGCGGAGAGGTGTGAAGGGATTTAAGAAGCGATTTAAGGTGGGACGGAATTACGAGTTTTTTCGTAGGCTCTGGTAATTCTAGTGTTAACCATAAGGCCACCTGCTCCCAAGGGGTCATAGCCTGCCACTGGATTGATCTTTCTGGATCAAATTCCCAATTTTTATTATTCTTCCCTGCTGCCTGGGGTTAGCCCATATTTAACTGGGACCACAGCCCCAATGGGTGGCTCAGCTCTCTCCTCCGAGAGAGCATAATAAGCTGTTTCATCCCCAGAAACCAGCCTACGTCTGTGTGTCCCTTTCACACTCACCACTTGGTAAGTTACAAGCCAGGGGTTGTATTGAGGGAGCAGGGCCTGTACTGAGTCCTTCCTGACCGCCAAGTGTACTCCCCACCAGAAACTCGGCCCCGGTACTTTGCTACCAGGTTAGTTTCCTGTCCATCTCCCGGTTTCTTCTGGGACTGAATCCTGCCGACTACACCACTGTGACAATAATACAACATAGACATCATAAAGATTTGGGGCAGCCACCTGTATATTGTTTTCCCAGCTGCAAAAGTTTAAGTTTTTGAGCACGATGTGCATAGAACAGAGTCTACAACAGAACTAACTCCAATAGACAAAGATGGAGGCTTTAAAGGCCCGTAGAGACATCAGCAAAGGGGCCTGCTCTGGAAGTGATGTCTTTTGAGGTGCCAGAACCTTACAGGATTACCCGGGAAAAGTCTGTAGACAACTGAGAAAGACAGTCAGCGCGCTCCACCGCCCCCTGGTCGGATGTTTTATTACCATTACTCAGACCCTTTAGCTGACTCCTACTCGCACGTGTGTGACAACGTACAGAGGAAAACACTAGCTCTTTATTGTACAAGACCAAACCATTTCATCACATTACTTCCTGGCAGTGTTGCACTAAAAGCCATGACAACAACAACTGTCTTTCCTAAAATGCATGAAATGCACAGGGCAAAGCTGATTCCAAACAAAGTGTTATGCATAAAACAAGAGATGGTGATTGGTTCACCAATGAATGCAAGAGGGCATAGAAAGCATAGAACAAGAAACAAAAGTAAAAGAAAGCTTAATTCCATGTTGTTTGCTCTCACAATTGGAGTTTTCCGGAAGATGGTAAATACAGCTGCAACAGCTGTGGTAACACAGGCACCACATATTGAAATAAATGCTAGTGTTGTACCTAACAGGTCGTGGTATGACAAAAATGCAATACTTTTTTGAGATGCATTGGTCTTTAGCTTCATTAGACCACCTTTCCAAAGAGCATTTCAGGCACTCTACAGCATCTGCAATACAGCAAAAAATAAACAGATGAAATAATTACAGAAACATTTATTTTTCAGTTTTATATTTCTTTGAAATAGGCATATTTCATTATTTAATATATCTCCATTTATCTTTCCATCCATTTTGAGCCTAAGGTACACATCTTTTGAATTTTTAAGGAAACCTGGTAAACAATCTGGCAGCAGCACTGATCTGTGTCACTTTTTCACTCATGAATGCATTGTTACGAGATTTGTACATAGTATAGTTATTTAAGTGCTTAAATGAGAGTATCTGCCATTTTATTATGCCATTATGTTCTATGGTGTATTACAACAGATGTAATAAAATCCCACAATGCTAAATATAATTAAACTATTTAGAAGTTTTTCTTAAACTTGCTAATTTAATAAACATAACTGGATACAAAATAACAGAGCAATTTTTAAACATAAATTTTATAAGCTTGTTTCTAAATGTTTGGTGTGTTCTTCTCCATGCAGAGATGAACGAATGTCATTTATTTATTATCAGCACTACAGAGTGTACACTGTAGTACAGTACACTGTCCATATTGTATTGTAAAACACGTAAACATAACTCAGTTCTATAAAGCCTCTCTCACGTTTTTCGTGTTAAATGTTAGAAATTACCTGCCTGATTGCTGAAATCACCATCTGCACAAGGTATATAATCAAAACTGCACGTAGGCTGTCCCTTCCTATGCGTTCTTCTTGTTCCTGGGTTGCAGCTTTCACAGACTTCGGAACCTCGTGAAAAATACATAAACAAAAAGTAGAATAATGTATATGTATCGCAAGTTGGAGTTAGAATTAGTCTGAGATGGTGTAATCCTCCCTTATTTTCCTAATGTAATGATTTACTTCATGAGAAGTACATAATTAACAAGAATAGTTAGGTCAGTTATTTGAAATATTAAAATTTGTGCTTCAGTTTAAATGTTTAAAATTCCAATATTGTCGATTGTAATAGAAATGTGCTGTGTTTCACTGATGAACTTTCATAGAGGGCAAGATTTGTAGTAAGGGATCAAAATCAAAATAATGACTTTAAAGGTGTCTTAACAAAAAGTGAAGTGAATTCAAGCGATCATAAGTAGTTTTTATGAACACGAAAAGACCTTTATCAAGGGGACGCACGTTTGTGAGGAATCACATTCTATCAGGCGTGGTTAAACTGGGCATAAGAGCCATTCCTAGAAGGGACACCACTCTATACCCGAGCACAAGGCAGCCCAATGTTTTAGATGAGCTTAGGTGGGCAGACTTAACCTGCTACTATGTGGTTGTTTTTGGCCTAATTCGATTAGCAGTGGTGTCTTCGTCACCAAGAGTGTTAAGAAAAACTGATCTAGTTATGGGTGCCGCTTGCTGCTTTTAGCTACAAATTACAGCAGTACTGATCGTAAAGCTTCATGCTGTTCTCCCCATGAACGTGGCACTGAATTTTGCTTTGCAAAAAGGTTTAGGTAAGTTGTCTGCTCTATTAATTTTAACATAATAAAGTGGACAAGATAAATCACAGATCACTTTTATTTAACGTCTTTCCCAGGTACAAACAGGAAATGTTTGAATGTTTGTTTATATTAGCAGTAATCGAAATGTGTGATTATTTGTTATATGTTCATTAAAATACTTACATACCCTCCACGCCACAATATTATGGTTATTAATTAAAAGTTCCGTTTCCATACTCAAAGTAGCATTGTAATATCCAACTTTTACAAACTCAATTGAACCATCCTGTCCCATTTGCCAGTTAATCAAGTAATATGATGGAATTGGGTCTCCATTTTTATCAAAACTGACTTCCTCTCCAAGAGTTAAAAAACACACATCCCTCATGTAATGATAAAGCTGAAATGATAGTAGCAAACAAAAGGGCAACACGATGACTGATAAATTAAACACACCTATAAAGTTAATACAGATGACAACGACTTATAGCAAAATCCTTATACGTTAAACTGTTGTTGTTTTGTTTTCTTAAATAAAGCTCGTAAAAGCCCACATTAAAATTATTAATAAAGTTTATGAAACCATGTGTTTACTCATGGTTTACTCATTTCTCAGATAAAATGGATAGGGAAAAGCAGGAACCCAAACTAATCAGGGTGCCAGAGCAAACTCACACACCCCACATTGCAAATCAATCAGACTGTAAAAAGCATACTTTGATTTGCATTCTGGTTTACCATCTTCGTTTTTTCCTAGCTACAAAAATATTTAAATAATTGTAACATACATAGCGTTCTCAAACTTTCCTGGCAGCACCGGGTGCATAAAAAGGTAACCGCTCAGGCCAGAGTGGCAACACTTCGCACACAAGGGTCAGCATAGAATCGCCAATGAATCTAACCTATAAACCTTTATAATATACTGTATATATATATATATATATATATATATACAGTATATATATATATTATTTTTAAGTCTGAATCCCAATCATAAGTTACTTCAATAATAATAGTGATAAGGATGACGATCATTCAATCACTGCGTGTCATTATTTCTCAGATACTTACCTGCCATGGGTGAATATTTTTAATTTCTGCACAGGAATTGCTTTCAAAAAACCCATTGTTCTTTATGCAAGAGTTCATATTGTGAAGCGCATGAGCAATGGCGTAAACAGCTTTGTAAACATATGACACTTGCAACTGCGTCATCCGTTTAAATATGAACTTTTGTTTCAAAGCTCTCCAGACTTGAACAAGGTTTTCTGGACTGAGGCCCATGCATATGCATGTTCATATATATAGTTCTGCAATGAATGGAGAAGTGTACGCATCCAACCAACGTATTCGGATTAGGAAACGTTTCAGGCCTGGAATTTGCCCCCTTTGGATGGCAAAGCCAACACTGCCTGCTAGAAGTTCCCGGTATTCGTTCCAGAGCAGTATTCCCGTTGACCAGGCTTCGCTTGTTATCCACTGAATGTGGGTGATGTTCTGTAGTCTGAATTCATCTAAAATGGGAACCAGGTCCCCTTCATCTGTAAATCCCACAACTACATTAGCAGAAGATTTATTCATTAATACCACAATTTCAAGAATCCTTTCTCTCATGTAGGTGATGGGAAAAAACTCGGCGTAGGCAATACATACATCCAACTGTTTTGCTAGTTCAATGAAAAGCTGGATACCAAAGCGGGCATAATCGATGTCCAGCCCAACGGCCCCAACCCAAGTCCATTTGAAATGCTTGAACAGCTTTGATCTGAAAAGCATCGCTGGTAATTGTCCTCATGAAATATGGAAAGTTTTTCTTCTTGCTTAAACAACTGCAGGAGGCAAAATAGCTGACCTGTGAGTTATTAAATGTAACGAGTATAATGTAACCGACATAAAAATGAAACAGGCCAACATAAGTTATTTAATTACAGCATGAATGCTAGATCTTCAGAATTAAAAACATGTCTTAAATACATAAAAATGCACGAGCAACTTAAAATACATTCTGACACCGTCATACAAAGTTCCTGCGCTAACTAAAATGAGGCAGCTATTGGAGAAAAAATATAATTATTCACATATATTTATGTGAATATCCATTACATTAAAATCTATCATTGATATCCAAAGATATCCTAAATTCGCATAAATCAGTACAGGATTGTATATTAAAAACATTTACCAAAGGAATGTGAAAGGGTCCAATGGTCCTCAGAACAGCCACAGATCTCGAAGACCAATTATCATATTGACAGCTGGACGCCCGGCAGCAAAACATGAGAAGCTGCCATCTTCACCCTCTTGGCCATTAAGTTGAATAAGCGCACTTTTTGTAGATGTCTTGATGTGATCGCAGCTGTCCATAATCGTGTGTCCTAATGTAATGTTTGGAAGGAGGTCTTGTCGATTGTTAATTTCACTGATTGCAAAAATCATAGTCTGCATCCAACGAAATCCACGTGGACTGAACCTAAAATAAAACACACGTTTAGATATCATAAATGAACAAGAATGGTATCCACATGCCAAATAAAAAATGCAGTGCATCATGCAAAATTAAAAAATCAGTCTGATCAAGTCTTTAATGGCACACTGCGGGGAAAGAGAATTAAATTAAATTTAAGAAATGGCAAGGTGCCAGCATCACTCCTAGAGAATGTTAGATTTTGTTATCGTAATTGATTTAGCATGAAACGTTTAAATACACTCATTTGCAATAATAGAACTTAACATTTTGTGCTGTAAGGTGTAATTTAAATACATAGGAACATATCCGCCAATTCAGTAAGAAAAGCAACATTGGTGTTTGCAGACTCTTAATTAAAAATTATATATATATTGTGATGGACAGCCGGGTCCCTGGCTGGGACGCCCCTGCTGCATATGTTCTGGGGGAGCCACCATGGACAGCTCAATACCTCCCTCGGGACGCTTGGTGTCAGCCTCCTTGGCCGATGTTGATTTTCCAGTCTCCCGCGTGGCTCCATGGGACATGGAGTCCTCCACAGCCTGGTTGGGAGCTGGGGTGGCCGCTAGGGGGTGCTGCCAAGACTCAAGAACCCGGCTGGATGAGTCATCAGCCCCACCCGGTGGTGCAATTGGGACCAGGTGGTCAAGCACCTGGAACACTTCCGGGTGGGCTATAAAATGGGCCAGCATCCACCACTAAAGGGCCAGAATCGGGAGGAAGAGGGCGAGGTGGAGAGTTGTATGTTTGTGTTTAAAGTGCTTTTGGGACTGTGTTGGGCTTGTGGGACAGACGTGTCCCACTGCTGAAGAGAAAATAAAAGCTTGTGTGATTTTTACACATGCCTCTGCGTCAGTCTGTGCCAGGTTGGGCACTATATAGCGCCTTTATCACAATATTTTACATTAATCCAAAACGCATGCACATACACGTGGGTCTACTCACTCACTGCATGTGGACAGTTTGGGCATCACTTCAAACAAAAACAATCTGGAACCAATTTAAAAAAGTGTAAAGGGAATAAACCACCAAGAATGAAGTTGCCCCTCTCCAAAAGGTTGTAAGTGTTCGTGTTCCCTAAAATCCTGCATTTTAAGGAACCGTTGGCAGTGCACATCAGATTGTTACAAAGAATAATCATTAATATGATACTTAAATAGCCCATTATTGGGCACTATAAACTGATTGCATTGTACACAAAAACATATATACTGTAGGTAGGGGAAGCGTATCTCAGTAAAACAATCTGACGAAAATAAACACTGTCATTATTATAATGCAATGGGATTTGGCACCCAAAAGGTATATCAAACAGTACCGTCTGGGAATCTTAAAGTAATACTATGAAGTACAAATAATCCTCACCATTTACAGGTCTTAAAAGCATTAATCTTTTAATGTAAAATCAGGCACACGCAATTTTTAATTCAATAATTTTAGCTGGGTGAAGAGTACCTAACAGATTAATCACTGTGCACCACATTAAGGATAAACAGTTAAAACACAATATATATACATGTGTATATATATATATATATATATGTGTAGTGGTAGGGTGTTGTACCATGTTAGCCATTATGGATGCAATGAGAAGTCAAGCAAAATGACATATATATATATATATATATATATATATATATATATATATATATATATATATATATATATATATATATATTCATTGCATTCGTAGTCTGAGTCCCGACGGAGTTGTGTGGGTGGTTACCTACCAGGTAACGCATGCATTGTATGTATATATATATATATATATATATATATATATATATGCGCACACACACCTACAGGCTGTCAAATAAACAAACCACAGGCCATGGCAGAGCGTAAAGGGGTTCGAGGTTCGATCCCTGCGAGGGGAGCAGTAGAGTGTGTATGCCTGATTAGCCCTAATAAGGGCGAAACACGTGTTGCATACTCTTTGCATTATTTGACAGTAAACTGTGCAATATATATATAACCAACATTCAGAAAGTGAATGGATGGATGGATTTACAATGCAAACTATTACATAATCAAATTGAGGAATTGGATTGCTCAAATCAACAAATTGGATTGTACAAACGAGCAATTAATTAATTAACCAAATCATTTTTGACAATTAGAGTGTTTTGTTTCCCTCTTGACTATCAATTAGGATATTATGCTGTAATGAACATAAGATCAAGATTTATAAAGTAGTATATTTTTATTCTTATTGATGTTTATTTACATGTTTGTATCTAATTGATTCAATTAGTAATAAGACAGCGTACTATAGCATTAATTGAAGATGATTATTGTTTTAATGAAGTCTGCACAAGCTGCCTTTAACAAATAGTAAAACCATTGGTAACATGCATGATGATAATTAACAAGTGTGTCAGTTGTTTTTTTTCACTCAAAAGTTTTTATCATCCATTACCATTTAAGTGACTAAATAGTTTATACAATGAGAAGTCAAGCAAAATGGCACCTTTTATTGGCTAACTGAACAGATTACAATATGCAAGCTTCTGAGGCAAACTCAGGCCCCTTCTTCAGGCAGTTTCTAAAAGGTGTCATTTTGCTTGACTTCTTATTGCATCCATAATGGCTAACATGGTACAACACCCTACCACTACACACATAAATAGTTGATTAGAATACTTTTCCAAATTAAAAGCACTTGAACAATTACGGCAGTGTTAGAGACAGTACTGTAACTTTAATAATTGAAAAAAATATGAGAAAGAAACTGAAATATATATAGTACTTAAGGAACAATCTTCATTCAAACTCATCCCTAAAGGTAACTTTTTTTGAAATACACATCTTTTCTTTAAAATGGTGTATGTTCAAAGAAAAATGTATGGTATTTGTTTGGCACAAAGTATAGCCTAGTACCAAAATAGTTGGGTTTAAATCTTTAAAAGTATAAAGTTCAGTTGCTGCTGCTCACTTGCGGTGATGAAATAAAAATAAAGAATGGTATAGAAACATGCTTTCTGATTTCACTTTTCAGTGCTAAACCAGGTGATTGATATATATAATAAAATATGAAATATATATTGAAATATTAAAACCTGTTTCTTGTAAAAGAGTATGTGTATTTTATGCATTTATTTTTTATTAATGTACAGACAGCAACAAAAATAGATTAATGAAAAAAAAATAAGCTTATCAGACAAATAAGAATTATTTAAAAACCCCATAACATACATCTTAATAAAATAAAAAGTGTCTGTTGTGGAGGACAGCTGGGCTTCATACCCAGCGGGAACGCCCGGAGAGTAGAAGGACCGAGAGAGGTGCACTACATCCACCGGAATATGAGAGGGCAGCCACCTTGGTGGGTGTTGGTGCTTGGAAGCTCAACACAGTGAGGGCCCATGGCCACCTCCAGGGGATGCCTGGACAGTCCTGCAGCCATGGACTGCAGCCCTTCCACTACACCAGGAAGTGCTGCAGGAAAATCATCAGTGTGCACCTGGATGTATACTGTATATATAAAAGAGGCCGCCTCACTCCATTTGGAGAGCCAGAGTCAGGAGGCAGAGGACAGAGCTTGCGGGAGAGGACAGGAGGCAGTGAAAGAAAGAAAGAAAGAAAGAAAGAAAGAAAGAAAGAAAGAAAGAAAGAAAGAAAAGGACAGTGAGCAATAGTGCCTGGTGGGTTGTGTACTGTGTGTGCGGTGTAAAAGGCAAAAGAAAAATAAAATGTGTGTTTCAGTATCTGTCTGTGTCAAGGCTGATTCTCCATACTGTGTATATCTGTATCCGCCTGGGTGATAGGGTTTGACTTTTATGACCCTCTTGAGAGAATTGACAGCTGAGAGACTACTTGGGAGACCTGAAATTTTAATAGGAACTCAAGGCTCAAAAGTGTAGGTATAGAGGGGCCACGACAGGAATTTCTAACCTGGTATTCCTGTACTAAAAACAAGGTAGTACCTATCACTGGAAATGACTTGGATGGCTGTGACCATGATAGTGGCTTTAAATACATATACTGTACATAAATATAATATAATACTTAAATATACATTGCAACACTGGTACCATCCAAGAACATGGTATCCCATGTTTATATTTACTCACACTTCAAAAGAAGCAAACTCTGAATACTTCAGTTTCCCAGTCACTGTATTGTGAGGCAGCATCCTTGTCACCTTGCAAGTGGAAGAAACTTTACAACAGCAACTTTTGGGGGAGACAGAGTGATGCTGCATACCTTTTTTTCTTTCAATGAATCAGAAAGCCAACACTATTCTGTTTCTCTTCTTGGTGTAGTGCTGTGTAGAAATACATCTGAGATACTGGGAGCCTTGGGATTAAACAATAGAAAGATCACATCATCAAATTAGAGAGCTCAGCACAGTCTTATAATTGTAGAATGCCCAGGAAGGGGTGGGCAGCCAGGTGGCCTAGGTCTCCAGGACTGTGACTGTGTCTGACTTTGGCTTTTTGTTATAAGTGATCATGGAACCTCATGACAGGGATTCTGCTGACGAGAGTTCAATGGCATTGTTAATGGACATATATTGATAATTTTATTTTATGTTAAATATTTTTATTGTGTGGTTAAACAAATCTGTATGTTTATGTGTATACATTATGTATTTAATATTTTGTAAAGTTTGTAATTGAATTTTGTCTTGTTACAGCACCCTGAACTCACACTAAATGAAGAGTGCTATACAATTATGAACTGAATTGAGTTAAATTAAGTAATATATACAGGCATTCCTGGGTGTTGATGGTGACAGCAAATTTAAAAACAGAATTTTATTAATGATTCTGTATTGATACATAAGTCATCAAAGTTGAACAAGTTGATGTCACGGGTGGTTTAGTATGAGCTAGAACTTTGTCAGATACATTTTAATCTAGTTGAAGTCTGTTCATTGTTAGTGATGAGAGAAAAGAGAGAGTGACAATCAGTCACAAAGTTGTGATAAAGGACTAGTGTATGAAAAGATTTAAGTGGGACAGAATGTGACAATATAATGGATATAGCAGTATGATGTTTTGATTACTGGAGAGATGCAGGAATCAAAGTCAGTGTAAGTGTCACATACAACACTAAGTCTTGTTAAAAAAGTGATGCAATAATTTTATGTTGTACACAATATTTAAAGTTGTAGTAGGTAATCTATCAATCAATCAGTTTTCTAGCCAGCTTAATCCAGTTTAGTATCATAATGAGAAAGCGTCTTTTCAAGCAGCATTAGGCACAAGGAAGGAACCAACCCTCCAAGGGATGCCATTCTGTGGCATTGCAGACTCATGTTCATTCAGTGTTCATTGAGTGTTCTACACTCAATGATTATGAATTAGTTTAGAAGTGTCTTTTAATCAAGCATGCATATCTTTGGGATGTAATGAACTAATTCATTACAGCAGTTTAGCCAACACTCTTCTCTTTGATACTGCCTATAAAGAGACCACTCACCCCAATACTCAGAAAAAGACAGCAATTCTGATTGACCTGACAGGTCTGTTTCTAAACAGCTCTGAACAGTACAAATAGGTGTGTGTATAAGACAGTTCTGCAATGGAATGGCTCTCTGCAGAGGAGTTTTGGTGCCATACATTCAGTGCTGCCAAGATAGAATCAGGCTCCCCATCACCCTGAATTGAATTATGCAGTTTTTGGAATATTATGTTATGCAAATCAAATAGAGAGATATCCATGACACTTTCTGTACTAGAGTGAGCTAGCAATTCTTACTGTGATTCTATTTGTTGAATAAACCACTTTTTATTTTGCATAGTGCCTTTACTGCTAAACATCATCCCATTACCAGGAATGTGTCAGTAATGTGTCTATTATGTTTGCTTTTGTTTCCATACATTATTCATTTTTATTTTCATCTTTATCAAAAGGTCAAACTACCAAACCCAAGGCACTAACCTAAGTCAAAGTCAAAAGCAAACAAAACTCTTTTCTTAATAACCATTCCCTAAGTAATTCTATGAAATAGTTTGAAACACCTAATGCTGATGCTTTTCATTGTAGTCAATCCAAAGTTCAAACCTACTATTGAGTAAGCCACCTTCTTTCTTTGGGAAGGTGTGATAACATTCCAGGTCACAAACTATGTAACTAGCAACAGTGGCCATTTCTGTAAACAATTTGGCACCATCTACACAACCAAGTTAAAACATGATGATGTCCATAGAAAAATCCACCTTAATAAAAGGGCAATTGTTGTATGTGTGTGTGTGTGTGTGTGTTTGTGTGTATCTGTGTGTACTTTCAGTTGTTAGGGAGAGAAAAAAAAATTTAAATAGGCAAAACATGTAGAAAAAGGGTAAAAAAAATCAAAAAATGATAATACAAATACCAAATAAGGGTCTGAAAATGAAAAACTTGGTTTAATTAGCCTATTCTGTTGTCTGGCATTATATGACAGTAACAGCAGTATGGTAGCAACTTTTTTGTACTGCTTGGGCCACAAAAACAAGGTTTTAGTAGTACATATAGACAGCAAGTGTCAAAAGAGGTGTGAATTTGATTGATGACTTTAAGCCCCGCCCCCAAATATGATGGATGACATTAAGCCCCACACCCCAATATGATTTTTTTTTTATGAAATATGAAAATATAAAAATATGATTTATGAAAATATGAAAAATATGTAAAATATGAAAATATAATTTATGAAAATATAATTTATGTAAATATGAAACTATAAAAGTATGAAAATGTATTTATAAGCTATAAACTTAGGACACATGGGTTTATTTTATAAACATTAGGTTCAAAATTAATATTGTGAAATTAAATATACACTTATCTTGCAGTCATAGCTATGCCTATGTGTAACTTTCTGAAAATATTAACACCCCCGCGCTTATAAACTCACGACCTCATTTTATAAACATTAGATTCAAAATTAATATTAATTAAATACAGTATACACATGTCTTGCCGTCATAGCTATGTGTAAACTTTCTGAAAATATTCACAGACCCGCGCTAAGATATAAACTCACGGCCACATTTTTTAAGCACTAGATTCAAAACTAATATTATAAAATTAAATATACACTTATCCTGCGTGCAAAGCCACGCATATGTACGACTACATAAAAACGCTATAAAATATTCACACAACTGCTCTAAGTTATAAACTAATAGTAAGAAAATAAATATACTGTAATACCCCTTCCCAGACGGGTAAGTGCTAGTAAATGATCAAATAAAAGAACTAATCAATGGTTTTTATTTACTTTCCTTCTTACTTCAACAAGCTGACAACCACAACGTAGTCAGGACAAAGAAAAACACGCACCACTAAAAACCCGACCCAACATACAAGAAAATAAATATAAAATTTTCTAAAAACGATATGGACTCTCTGCTCTAAGTCATAAGATCACGGCACAGCCATAACTAAAAACAATTTTCACTCCCCTCTAAGTTATAAGTTCACGACAAGAGTCTTTCCTACACAGCCATAACTGAAAAATTCACCCCCTCAAACCAGACTAAGTTGTAAGATCACGACACCGCCATAACTAAAAACGATTTTCACTCACCCCTCTAAGTTAGAAACTAATAGTAAGAAAATAAATATACAATTTTCTAAAAACGTTATAAGCTGCATTAGATTCAAAAGGAAGAAAATACATAGCCTCTTTGTAAATTTCACCGGTTCGAAACTAAAAGACGTTTTTCAATTACTTCCCAGCTAAAAGACTTGTTTTTCAATTACCTCACCCATTGGAATGCACCAAATATGATCGATCATGGCCTGTCTCCTAATTTAATTACCATGCCGTGACAAGCCAGTGCCTTTCTGATTACATGATAATAATCTAAAATGCTTACCTGCTGTTTTAGGCATCAGCCAGACATTACAGCAATTATGTCCCCACAGGGAGTCGGCGCCTTTCATGTTATCAATTAACAAAAGTCTTAATCTAATTTAAACGTGTTCTATTTTTTTATATCATAAAGTAAAATACTTATTCTCACCCCGAATCAAAGCGATTAAGAATATATACACTCCTTCTGATTTTTACTAAAATTCTTAACAAGCTTTTCAGCACTGGCTCTGCGAACTTAATCACAACACTTTTTACATTCCTATGGTCTAAGAACAAAGTTATTAAATGAAATATTTTCCACTAACGACTCTCTTATATTCACAATTATCTTTACAAGCTTGCAAGAAAAGTTATTAAAAAGGGTTCTATATTCCGAGTACAAACACCGCTCTTTCGCCGGTATTTTAGCCGCGTTAATCGGCAAATGTCGAAATTGATCTCATTTCACATTTACAGTACTATATATTAACCTAGAAATACACGTGGTGAACTAAGAAAGGGCTCTTTCCGATAATGTATTTTAGCCGTGTTAATAGAGTTTACTTCACATTTACAGTATGTCAACTTTAAAATATATGTCGCGATCTAAGAAACAGCTCTTTCCGATACTGTATTTTAGCCGTGTTAATTGTGTAAATGTCAAAATTGACTTTATTTCACATTTACAGTATATTAACTTTAAAATACGTGTGGCGATCTCTCGTAAAACATAAAGTATATGCTTAGATTTGAACCTTACAGCGGTGTGTGTTTGAATGAGGCTTCTTTGCCGCTAGAAAGGGTCACCGCCCCTTAGAGGCGGAACCATCAACAACTCTTAACCTATGAGCTTTCTCACAAATGTCCCTCTTTTCGACCCCGCCCTTCCAAGGCGTTACGGGTCCCTAGGGGCCGCATGAAGTGTTCTGCTTCGCGGGTGTTACTACAATAACTATTCAAACATTCCGAGTGTCTCCAAGAGCTTTCCATAAGGTAGGTTTTTTTGCTTTTTCTTCCGCAATGGCTGGATGGCAAAAATACTTTTGTGGTTGAGGGTAATTGTAGATTATCGAAATATATGCCGTTAACGCCGTCTCATCAAACTGTTGAAATGATATTCTTTTATAAATCCGCTTTCAAATCAGATAGTTCCAGCGACGAAGAGCAATCTCAAAGCAGCCTCTCACTCGGAGGTATGTTTTCAGCTTTTAAATGAAAAAAACTGTACCTAGTCGTAACGCCCAGAGTTTATAAATGAATTCTTTTCTTATTTCAGAAGGCTGTAGTTTCTGGCCAGTTGGCTGTTCAAAAAGTGAGTCAGATCTTCTTTCGGCCGTACTTTTAAATCGAAATGTTGTTTATAAGACCGCGCCGGTTTAAAACTTTTAACGTCTTTAAGTATGTACAAACGTGTTACTTTTTAATGTTAATGTACGTCTCATACTAATTACTTTTATTGGAAATGCACAACCTTATAAGAATGTTCCGGCTGATTACTTTTTAATGCAATGGTCTTTAAGTACGTACAAACCTAGTCTTTTATATTTTAGAATTGGAGGGTGAACTGTTTGATTCTTTAAATCTGACTAGTTCGCAATTGGAGGATTTAATAGCTGAAACAGATTGTCTTTTTGAGAATAAAAATCCTGCCTCAGCCAAAGAGTCCCCAGAAAGTAAGTATCACTCTCCACTCAGGGCTCGTGTGTGTGTGTGTGTGGGGAAGAAAATAAGGCATTGGGGTTAAATATGTACTTTTTAGCAGAATACTCGACGCCCCCAAAGAGTGTGTTTTCTTCCGAAGTTTCCAGTCAGCATCTAGAATCGGCGCAAAGGCTCTTGGACAGTCTACTATTGAACATCTCATTCACGCAGCCCGGTAAGTTGAACTATTTGTGCAAGTGCGCAACAAATGTTTATTTTTGAAGAAAACTTAGTCTTGCTTGTTTTTTCAGAACCAGCCTCTCCTGGCTTACTGACTCAGATACTCGGGGGTTCACCGCCGTTTGCATCATCACCTGGACTTCTCACCCAAATAATCGGTGAACCTGAAAGATTGAATCCCGCTGCTAAGGCTGCTGAGCTGAAGGCTGAAATCGAACGAGTGCTGTTGATTTTTCAAAGTGCATTACCGGACCCTTTACCCCTGTCTCCGGATATACGTGAAAAGGTGATTTTATTGTATGCAATTTTAGAAAACTTGTTCCCCAAATAATGTCTGGAAAAAGCCCTGCAAGTGTGGATTTGGACGCTGGGAGCGGTGCTCAAAATGCTGGTTTATTGCATGACATGGCGGATGAGCTCTGCTTTTCTATTCGGCCCCCAAAAATGCCTACTCCACCACTCCGATATTTTAATGAATTGGAATATATTAATTGGCAAAATCAAAACCTGTTCCAAATGAATAATATAATATCGACCATGAGAGCTCCTTCACCTGTTACCACTCCCATCGACTTTGACCAGCTTGACAGCCTTTTAGAAGCCCTACATCCAGTAACCACCCCAAATGAAATGCAGACATTAAATAACTTGTTAGAAAGGGTTCAGCGGTCTTTGAACAAAAATGTGAATGCTCAAACGGGTCATGGTTTAACAAACGTGTCGGGTTCTGTAAATGCTGCCCCCTCTCACAGTATGGCCACATCAGTCTCGGTTACTCCCTTGGCTACATCTGTTTCTGTCCCTGTAGCTTCCACTTCTGGGCCCTCTGCTCCAGTCATGCCCCCGTCGGGGCACTCTGCTTCAGTCTCGTTTATTTCAGCTAGCCCCTCTGGGGCCAAGCCGTCTACTTTAGTATCCCCCTCTGTCCCAGTCCCTGTCTCCTCTGCCTCGGCAATCTCTGTCTCCTCTGTTTCTGGCCCTGTAGCTCCCACTTCTGCTCCCTCTACTTTAGTAGGCCCCTGTACCCCCTCTGTTCCAGTAGCTCCCCTTGCTTCAGTCTTGCCCTCTGTTCCAGTCACTGCTTCCTCAGTACCTATTACACAGCCGTTTGCAGCTACCCTTTCAACCTCTTCAATTGCGACAGTCATGTCCGGTGGTTCTGTGGTATCTAAACCTTCACCCTCGTCTACTTTAGGCATGGCCGGGCCCTCTGCTGTCTCTAGTAATGACATTCAGGACATTTTTCAGCAGATCGACAGACCTGCTTTTAACCACACTGAAATAAGACACCCCTTAAATTTCGCAGATGCCTATGAACTAGAGTCTTACGAGGAGGTGTTTAACAGTATTCATGAGACGTTGCAAAGAATTCTGGATAGTTTTTCAGGAACTTTAAATCCGCAAGATGTCGTACAGCTAGAATTGCGTGCTGATTCATTACCTATCAGTGTTTTTATACACTTGACTGGCTCTAATATTAACGTAGACGGTTTTCTTCAGCAGATAGAGAATCTTCTTCAGAGTCATGTGAGTGTGTTGGCTGATGAGTCTCTGATGCTAGTCACTCAGATTGTTCGGTTACCTAGTGGGGGCACTCGTGGCACCCGCAAGGTATCATCTCTACTCAACCATGAAATAGTTAGAAAGAAAATGAAGCATTTAATTATTTCTTATAATTACGGGAATCAGCTCTGTTTTGCCTTTTGTCTGCTTAGCCTAATGGAAGACCGGTACAGGCAAAGCCCACAGTTATGCATGGTGAAGCGTATAACCTTCAGGGCAGGGCTGGATTATCTGAGCATGAAAAAGTGTCCTTTGCAGATTTGCATAAATTTGAAAACTTGCTGGGTCTTAAAATTGTTGTCTGGTACAGGTGTCTAAGAAATGATAAATTTTAAAATTTGAAAGCTCCGAGGTAGAAACCCCAAAACCTATTTTATGTTTTTACATGACAACCATTACTACGGTATTTTGAATTTAAAGGGGTTTCTGGGGGTTAAATACTTGTGTGATTACTGTTACACAAGCTACCACTCCATCCTTAGCCATCGTTGTGAAGGCCACTGCAACGTGTGTTTCTCCCCGAACTGTCGTCCGATCCCTGAAGAACTTGTCAAGTGTGATGATTGCAACCGTTACTGTCGGTCCCAATTTTGTTTTATTCAGCATACATTTCCTAAATTTAACGACAAGACCAACGATATGGAAGCGGCCTGTGACACTGCAAAAATGTATCCCCTGTGTTACAAAACTTACACAGTGAATGCCGCCTCAAAACCCATAAATGTCGGCCCAAAGAATGCCGTGTTTGTAAAACAAAAATTGAAAATGATGCGGAAAACCATCAGTGCTTTATAGAAACCTTGAAGTCTGAGGACCGCTGAGAAATACGTATTTTATGATTTTGAAAGTCGGCAAGAAACGGGGGTGCACATTCCTAATTACATATACTGTAAGTCCTTACAGGGTAAATCCTGGTTCTGGGCGGGTGAAGATTGTGTACAACAGTTCTTTGCCAGATACCGTCGCCCCAAGTATCATGGCTATACCTTCATAGCTCACAATTCAAAAGGTTACGATGGGTACTTTTTAATGAAGTATTTGCTTGAAAATGGTATGAACCCTAGTGTTACTACTCAAGGAAATAAGCTGATGTGTTTCACAGATGATGGTTATAAATTATGTTTTATAGATTCTTTGAATTTTTTAACAATGAAATTGAGTGCCATGCCTAAAGCCATGGGGTTTGAAGCCAAAAGGTTATTTCCCCCATTTCTTCAATACGGCTGAAAATCAGAATTATATCGCCCCTACCCGAACCTGAATGCTACGGTGTTCAGAGCATGATGACCAAAGAAAAGGAAGAATTTTTTACCTGGTACGATGGTGTCAAGCATGGTGTTTTTAATTTTAAAGAGGAGATGGCTTTTATTGTAAAATGACGTGAAATTCTTAGAACAGCGTGCATTAAATTCAGAGACGAGGTCATCAAAATTGGCAACATTGACCCGTTTCAATGCATGACCCTGGCATCTCTATGTATGGCCATGTACAGGCAAAACTGTATGCCTCCAAAGTCTGTAGGCATAATTCCTTCTGACCATTACAGTAGTAGTCAGAAAAACTATTCGAACGCATCTATTCAATGGTTATTGTATCTCTGTGAAACAGAAAAATTGAACATTCAACACGCTCTAAACCTTGGGGAAGTAAAGAAGGGTTCCTTTTATCTTGACGGCTATGCCGTAGTTAAAGGTGTTCCGACAGCCTTTGAATTTGCTGGTTGTTTTTATCATGGCTGTCCCGAATGTTATGATTTAAACAGTACCCATCCTTTAACCGGTATGACTTGTGCGGCTATGTATCTAAAGTTTATGAGAAAATTGGAAATACTTGGGCATTCTTGGGAGAGTATGAAAAAACAAGACCTGAGGCTACAAAGTTTCTTAAAACACTGTGATTTCCCTCAACGTATACAACCTAGGGACTCTTTGTTCGTGGACGTACCAACACCATAAAATTGTACCACAAGGCGGTGGGGCCCGAACAGATTCACTATTATGATTTCACTAGCTTGTACCCGTTTGTGAATAAAACAAAAATGTACCCGGTCGGTCACCCCACTATCATTTTTCAGCAGTTTGGGGATCTCAGGCAGTATTTTGGATTAATTAAAGCCACCGTCCATCCTCCACGTGGTCTCAATTTTCCAGTCCTGCCTCTCAGGTTTTGTGGGAAATTAATGTTCACCCTCTGTCGCACCTGTGCGGAGACAGAAGCTCAGATTGTGGACTGTCGTCACACAGAGGATGAGAGAGCTTTAACCGGTACTTGGTGCAGTGTGGAAATAGCAAAGGCCATTGACAAAGGGTATAAAGTTTCAAAAGTATACGAGATTTGGCATTACCCCGAACGTACTTCTGAGTTATTCTCAGATTATATCAAGCTTCATCTAAAAGGCAAGCAGGAGGCCTCGGGCTATCCTGCCTGGTGTACGGATGAAGCTTCCCCGACCATTATATTTTAGATTATTATCAGAAGGAAGGTGTACGATTGGACCGCGATAACATCGCCGTAAATCCAGCCAAGAGACAGATTTCAAAGTTGTTTTTAAATTCTCTTTGGGGTAAATTTGGGCAAAAACCTCTCCATCTCACTACTAGCTTAGTCAAGGACGGTGAGGAATTCTTGCAATACATTTTCTCCAAACAGTATAATGTTTCTTATTTTGAATTTATCGCGATGAGATTGCTCAAATACAATGGAAGTACACCGATGAAAAGTATACCCTACCTGGTAGCGTTAATGTTGTCATTGCTGCTTTCACCACGGCCTATGCACGGTTAGAGTTGTACGATTTACTGGACAGTCTGGGAGAAAGGGTGTTGTACCACGATACCACTCGGTCATTTTTACTTCTCAGCCTGGTCAGTACAATCCTCCTCTGGGTGACTATTTAGGAGAGCTCACCAGTGAGTTAAATCCTGGTGATTATATTACTGAATTTGCTTCAGGCGGTCCAAAGACATACGGGTATAAAACAGCACAAGGCAAAACATGTATGAAGGTAAAAGGTATCACCATCAATCACGAAACCGGTAAAATTATAAACCTCGAGTCACTAACCAATCTAGTTCAGAATTTTGTGACGTCTCATGAAGCCCCTCCTCAAGAGTTACTGGTTCACGGTAAGCAGATCCATGAAATAAAAACTTTTCACTTTAGAAAACAGACCACTCAGGAAGAAATTCAGAGTGGTGTATAACAAGAGGGTTCTCCTAAAAGATTACAACACAAGACCTTATGGCTACTAAAAGAGATTTTGACGCCTTCAACACCCCTTCGCTAAAATTATCTCTGGACCCTCTTGTTCTGGTAAATCCTATTATGTGAAAAAATTATTGGAACATTCGAATCACGTTGTGTCTCACCCTTTTCAAAATATCATTTGGTTTTATAGTTGTTGGCAGAAAATGTACGACGAGCTGTCGGCTAAATTTCAGCAATTAAAATTTATTGAGGGCTCCCAAAGTCTTTATGCGACGACGAACTTCTCCTCCTGAGAAAATAAATTTGGTCATTATAGATGATCTGATGGAATCGGCTAGCGAAAGCCAGGAAATAGAAAAAGCTTTCACAAAATATACTCATCATGGAATCTGTCTATCATTTACTTGGTTCAAAATTTATTTTTCAAGGAAAGAAAAGCGAACGATTAATCTTAACGCCAATTATATTACTCTTTTTAAAAACCCCAGGGACAAATTGCAGATTACTACCTTGGCCCGCCAAATGTATCCGGCGTGTTAAGTTCTTTTTGGAGGCTTTCGAAGATGCTACAAAACTACCATACGGGTATCTCTTAGTGGATTTAAAGGCACAGACCCCTGACGAACTGCGATTAAGAACAGGTCTGTTCCCCGCCCGACTGGCCTGTCGTGTACACCGTGAAAAGATAAAAGAAGGTGTTCTGAGTCAAAGTTACATATTCCGTCAGCATGTCGGCCAGAATAAGCAGAAACTTAAGGCCTCTCAAGGTCTTACTCCGTGCTCTTGTCGCCGTAAAATCTTATCAACGCCTCTTCTGACGATTTAATTAATGCTTTGTCCGAGATAGCCTGTAATACTTTAAAAGGTAATATACCTCTTTCCCCCAAACAGTTTAAGCGACTCAAGAAGCATAAAACATCTGTCCGAAAAATAAGTGACAAAAAACTAACCTTAAAAAAGAAGAAAGCTATTCTGAACCAGAAAGGAGGCTTTTGGGAGCTCTTTTAAGCCGTGCCATTCATATCCAGTTTACTAGCTTCTAGAGCATAAACATGGAATACGCTCAAAAAATGTATTTGGTCCCGCAGCAACAAATGTCTCTTTTTCAGCAAAAGAGTGCTACCCCGAACGAACTCTTGAGTGCCACAGAAACTGAACTGGACAAAGAAATGAGAAACATCCTGCAACGCTGTGATATAGGGGCTGACGAGAAGGTGAAGCTTTACACTTCCATCTTGCAGAGATATCTGACTCTAGTTAAAAGGCCGATAAAGAAGCTGGCAGTCTGACGCTCGATTACCAAAAGAAGAAAGTGGCGAGGGGCCCGGAACAGTCAAGGTGTCTGAGGACAAGGTTTGGCAAGAGGTTTTGAGAAGCGCCTGTAAAATCAAAGAAAAATATTGAATTTGTTTTACATAAAATGTCCGTTAATCCCCATTACGCTTCTGGAATAATCGTGGAGAGCTGTTGTTAGAAGGTAAACCTTTGGTCGGATCCAACATGGTGGATTTGGTCCGTAATCTGACCGCTTCTCATACAATACCTGAACATAGGAGACCACGGGGGTGGAAGGAATTTGTAAACGCCATGGCCGGTTTGAACATTCCATTTTCTGTCGTACCTAATGATGAAACGATAGAACTCCTTGAAAGTTTTAAACCACCCCGCCCCTCCTGCTCATCAAACAGAAGTTAGCCCCTACCGACAGAAACCAAAAAGACTGGAATGGATTGCTTATTAATTTGTAAAATTATTTGTTTATTAAATACAATTTTATATCATTACAGAGTGCTCATCCTTTAACCGTCTATTGAAATATTTATAGGTCTCTGCTTTTGCATGCAAGGGTACTGATAAAAACAGAGTCCCGTGAAGGAAGCCAGGAACGAACAAATTTAGAGACCATAGAGTCATTACTGTTCACGTCCTCAGAATACTTTTTATTACAGAGGTGTACGGAGACCTTTTCCTCTCTGATGCAGATAGAAGAGGCAGTGATGACCGCAGAACCAACTTTGAAGCTGTCGGTTATTGTAAATGATTTGTTTACAGTTTTTGCTTAAGAAATGGTAAATGTCTTTCGGGAAGTAGATAAAGTCCGGGGGATTTCCATAGGAATCAAAAAACTCCCCTTTCCGTCTTCTGTGAGGTAAATCCCCAGCCAGTGTTCTCCGGGTTGGGTTTGACGGTGAGTATTCACTACAAACATGGCGGCAAGCCGTTATTTTTCCGGTAGTTGATCACACGCCAACACACCGCGGAAATATCTTTCGTGTAGGGGTCTTGGGACAGTAGTTCTGTTAATTGTTTTGTATTCATGGTGTTTATTAGTAGTCATACAGAACATTACGTCTCTGGTTGATTTCAATGATGTTGTCAAAGACCGCATATACTATTAGATTGACGGTCCGAGGGAGAGGGAGCGGAAGCGTAATTCAAATCTCATGTTTCCAGTTTTAACTAATGAAAAATGATCGCCGCATTCTTGATCGGGGGTTAGATCAAAAGCGAAAAGAGTATATCCTTGCGAGAACTCTGAACGGCTGATAGCCAGAGCTTGATCCTTCAAATGCTTACCAGTGGCCAATACCAGGTTATAATATTCTCTGGCACTATTGCCGCTTACAAAGTCTGGTTGAAAGGGTTTGGCAGGAATCTGTTCACCGTCCATGTACAGAGCCAGGAACTCTACATCATTGTGTTTGAAATTGAACGGGTTCCGTGTATAAGTAAAAGGCCTCATTATCTACCATGCCAATCACCACATACTTTGGTAGTTGGCCCAGAAACAGGTTTTCTTGATTGCATACTCGGATTCCCGCGGGCATACTGAATACTTTCATATTCACCCTTTCCACAGGGTATTTAGCATTGGCTGATGTAAGGGCATGAGCGTGTCCTAATTTCACGGCCGGTGAAACTTTTACTTTTACAAACAGGGAGGCCGATGTTATGATTACTCTGTAACGTTCGCATCACCGACATTAAGCAGAATTCATCTTTGTTCGAACCATTTTAATCTTCACGTCTAGACCGTTCAATAGTAGTTTTTCCTGGAAAAGAGATCTGTATGTATGTGCCCCAGAAGTTCAACAGTCCTGCTACCGGCTGTATAGGCGCTTCTGTTTTAAAACCGATGTTTTCTCCGTCGGGGTCTGTCTCTTCCAATTTGTTAAGTGTATCTTTGTAAAAAAGTCCTGTAGCAAACTGAGAATGAAGAGTCTCTTGGCTGTAATTTAGCAGGCCTTCTAAGACAGCTCGGTAAGGATAACAATTTGAACTCTGGGATATTAGACGGTCCCGAGGGTGACATCAACTTGGGAAAACAAACTGGCTATAGGGTAGTTGACAAATCCGACCTTTGCCCCGGCAGGTATGTTAGTCCCGTCAGCATTCACTATCTTTCCCCTTAGGTGTAGAAGAGTGTTATTCAAATCCAGGTAATCTTCCCCATTTCCGCTATGAGAAATTCTAGCGGGCTACTTCAGAGAGGGCTGAGAGTGGTGGGACTTCAACGTATATACTTTTATCTACACTCGTTGAGTGAAAGGCACCGTAAACAGATCCAGTTCAGATTTGACACACTCTTCGACATTCTGTGTACGAAAGCCATCTTTTCTTAAAAATGTCTCTCTTCTTTTGCTTGCTTTACTCTTGTTCCTCTTCTGACGACGTTTAGAGAATGCTGCAAAAATAGTGCCCTGGCCTTTTAGCTGTCGGGGGCTGACGCGACCCCGGTGGTCTCTTGCGTTTTGTCTTTCTCATGACCATCAAGCCCGCTCCCTCCTGTTTTCTAGGACTCCACCTGCAGCACTGGATATAGCCCTTGTGATCACATCTTTTACAATGTTTTTAGCCGCTGGATTTGATATGTGGTTTTGCGATGTCAAAGCCTTTTTTCAGGAGAGGTAAAGCTCTTCTAAACAGTCCTCGAAATATACCTCCAATCCCCCCACCATACATTACAGGGGATCCAGAGAATCCCGGTAAGCCGTTACCCGCTTGGGTCTGATAATATTGGATGTAAGGTGTCGGGTCCTGGTAAGACCTCATTGTATCAGTCGTGCATACAATGCCTGACGGGTCTGAAATGCAACTTCACTATCACCTTACCAAACTGAAATGGCACGTTTTTGTTCTGGTCCGTCTTTATTTCAATAGTCACAGTGTCAAAATGATTCTTGCTGACCGGCGATAATGCGGTTTGTCATATGTGATGGTTGTAATTTTATTCGCCTGATCCTCTATATGAACACACCTCAAAAGGGGTACGTAGCTGTCTCCGACTCTCTGATGAGATACCATATCTCCATACGCATAAAAGTGTAAAAGCCGCCCTGATGTCGGCGGGAAAGGAGCCTTATAAGTTAAACCCCGAGTCTGATCAGGATGCGCTCCTAATATTCGACCCAGCTGTCCTTTTAAGTGTATAGTTTCATCCTTTTCACCCGGTACCACGTAGACTCTTCGTTCCACAGCATTATAACTGAATTTCGCAGGGTTCTCAGAAGGGCAAATCCAGCTGCAACATCGGTCAAAGTGGGCAGGCTTAAGGTTGTGAATTCATAAAAGACAGTAGGTCGTGAATACCTTCGTAATAGCCGCATGGAATGTAGTAATGTTTTTTTACACCGGGAGCTGAAACGTAGAATTCGTTATCTGGTTTGTCTATGGTATTCCATGTATGTGGGTACTGGATTTCGGCTAGACCGACTTCCCAAGAACCTTCTAATTCTATGGGTTTAGCAAGCTTCGTGAAATTGGAAATGGTGTTGTTAGGGAAAATGTCTGAGGAAGCGTTGCTGGAAGTGTCACAAAAACTTTTGGCTCCATGTATACCGCTAGAGAATGAAGAGTCGATTAGGAGCCCTGTGGATTTTATTGAACATCTTGGGCCTGGCTCTCCGGTATCCAGCTGTTAAATTTTTCTGGCCAGCCGAGCCATTTGACTAAAATGAGTCGTTTTTTATTCTTAACTTTCCTGGCCAGTATTTTTTCGATCCTGTAAACGTCTGTGGACCCGACTTTAATTTTCTGTAATTCGGGGTCGTAAAGGAACCTACAATCTCTTCACCGTCGTAGTCTTTCAGTTTGTACACCGGGCCCTAGGTACAAGTTCAGATACGGTAAAGATTTCATCTGAAAATGTCTGTTCATAACCTTTCTCAAAAGGATGTCTTGTTTTAGACACCCTAACCGTGTCTCCTACTTTAAACTTAAACAATGGCGGGCCTGGGGGGTTGGCGACGCCGTATAAATTTTTGAAAACTTTCCAAGAATTTAACGTGTTTACATCGGAAGGAGCCATTTTTATGCTTCGATGATAACTTTTGTTGTAAGAGTATACTAAATCAGGCAATTTATCGATGTAGGTTCTCGTGTTATAAGCGCTGAAATATTTCCACATTTTAGATTTTAATGTCCGGTTAAATCTCTCCACCACGGA
The DNA here is from genome assembly GCF_016835505.1 of Polypterus senegalus. Taxonomy (NCBI): domain Eukaryota; kingdom Metazoa; phylum Chordata; class Cladistia; order Polypteriformes; family Polypteridae; genus Polypterus; species Polypterus senegalus. Next base: position 125,045,498 of record NC_053154.1, on the reverse strand, counting down.
GGCCTTTAATTCGTTTCCAGTGGTGAAATGTTTTATTCCGATCTTCTTTAACAGCTTTTGAAAATCACGGTTGAAAAACTCTTTCCCCTTATCGGTCTGGAGTTTCTTTGGAGTACGCCCGGCGCTCAGAATGTCTTGGAAGGCTCTCGTCACTTCCTTACCCGTTTTGTTCTTCAGGGTCGTACCCACGTACTTAGAAAGTATGTCGATACATGTTAACAAATATTTATAACCCAGATTATGCTCGGTCACATTTGTCATGTCCGCTAAATCCATCTGCCATTGTGAGTCTATATCGGATACATAAACCTTATTTCTCCTAAAATGCCTTCTAGCGGGTTTGTGAATTGTATAAGCATATTGACCGGATAACCAATCCGACACCTGTTGGTCATTACTTTTCTGACCCGAAACCTCAAGAGCTCTTTTCAAAGAGTCTTTTCCCCAAAGCTACCAGGATTTGCGGGTTATAATAAACTTTTTCAAGTAACCCTCCATCCCGACGGTGAAAGAAAAATGTCAATGGTTTAAAAATCAAAGGAGGATTTATTGGTAATTTTCAAAACAGCAGTATTAAAAACATTTAAAACATTTCATAGTACAGGCACATTGAGTTCAGACATTTCGTCTGATTTTTCTATATCATACTCCCGTAAAACCCCAAAGGTGCATCGGTCATGTCTGGTACAGAAAAATGCCTTTTAGAGAAAGCATCGGCTATTTCACGTATTTTAGAGTAAGATGGATCGTCCATGTTGTGAAAGGCCTGTACAATAGCCTCGCTAATAGAATGTTCATTTTCCAGTTCATCTACAGCATTTTGAACAAATGAATGAACCTTGTGAAAAGGCGGAAAGATGTTGAAGCAGCCCAGAGTCTTTATGACCAGGCTCCTGAGCCACGGTTTGCGGAAAACAGTCAGAACCTCTTGAAAACGGCCAACCCGATAAACAGAGTCCGGTTCAAACAGACACGTATGCTGCGTCTGGCTGGGGTGATCTATGAAACAACCTTGACAGGTGCTTTTTAGGTCCCGATCGACTATTATGTCCAGCAGAGCCGCAATCAAACTCTTGATCAGTTTCAGAGTCTTTCGAAGTGTTTCACCCAGAGCCCCATCAGTTTGTTCAATGTCCATGCCCTCATAATCAGAATCCTGGGACGATGGCTTCCAAGAGGCCAGAGCCTCTACCAAGTCGTCCACAGTCTCTTCTTGATGCATGGTCTGCATGGCTATCTCCTCAGCGCCCGTCAGGCTCCCAGAGTATCCTCAGCAGGGACAAAAAGTCAGGTCCTGTACGGTTCTCCAGGAGACTGTCCAGCCAATACATATCATCAGGAGCGGTAACTGAGGTTCGGGCCAATAGATCTGGTCATTCGAGGGCATCAGAAGATCCGCCAAGACGGTGGGTCTGAAGGTGAGTTGTTAGGAGCAGAGTACCCGGAGTTAGGTACGATGTCGGCGGGCCAAAACAGGTCGTTGACTGCCGCTGTCTGTTCCATAGACCAGCAGGCCTGATCAGGTACGTAGCCAGGGGTGCTGGTTGTTACCCGCCCAAAACACATCGTTGTCTGTCAGCATCTGGTCTGCCGCAGAGTAGCCGGGCTGTAGGTTAGGGTCGATCACATCGTCGGAGTAGAGTAGGCGGTGTTGGTTTGAAGGTTAGCCGGCCAAAACAGGTAGTCAGCGGCGGACGTATGTTCCATACCCCGAGCTTGGTTCTTGGAGCGCATCAAAATGTTGAGGACTTCTGCCACCTCAGAGGCCGAGAGAACAGGGGGACGGCCGGCCCAGCTAGCACCAGCTTCGGAAGGGTAGTTAGTTGAAGACATCTCGATAGGGTTTTAGGTTAATGTAGACTATGGAAAAGACCTCTGTATTTATCTCCACTCACTTAGGGGGCGGTTGACTCCCAGTTTTCTTCCTCCTCCTCCGAGCATGAATTATTCAACATGCTAAACTCCTCCTCCAATTTTCTTTTAATTCTTTTCATCTGGTCGGATAGTTTTCCTTGATAAATAGCTTCATCAATATTTGGCATAAGAGCTTTAAAAAAAACTCCAGTCTTTTATAGAAAAATTAATTTCACTCACTCGATCCTTTATCACATTTTCTTTATCTTCCTCTTCGTGACCGCCTTGTTATATTCGGGTAGGATAGGCTCCTTCTTGGAAACGGCGATCGTGAGCTGGCCCTCTGCATTTCTTTTTACCTCTACCCGGCACAAAGCACAGTTAGAATCGTACCAGACAGAGCTGAAGCGTGGTTCCCGTAACTCCCGTAAGGCCCTGTTGGCTTTCAGTTTCTTAGGAGCGTTCACAAGACCGTCCATTCTGTTTGCTTTTGTGTGTCGTAGCTTTTCACTAAGTGACTAGAATTTTATACAAGAACTCTTTTGTCTCCTCCCACAGTCGGGGTTGGGAAGGGGTGGAGCGATACGCCTCTCCCTAACCCTATAGGCGGATAGAGAGATAAAGGCGTAACTGGGGGCGTGAGTATTGTTAATGGGGAGTGACAAGTGTCCGGTTTACAAAACCCACCCTAAAAGGCGTGGGTTTAGAGATGATCAAGTATGACGGTGGTCCAACCCCCCCCAGGGGCGGGGTATAGTTCATATTTTTATAGTTTCATATTTACATAAATTATACTTTTATATATTTATATTTCCATATTTTTATATTTTCTTATTTACATAAATTATATTTTCATATTTTACATATTTTTCATATTTTCATAAATCATATTTTAATATTTTCATATTTCATGTTTTCAAATTTCATAAATCATATTTTGGGACGGGGCTTAATGTCATTCATCATATTTGGGGGCGGGGCTTAAAGTCATCAATCAAATTCACACCTCTTTTGACACTTGCTGTCTATATGTACTACTACGGTTTATAGGTGTAATGCTAATGACTTATAACTTTGAGAGGTTAGTAAATAACGATAAATCGATATTCACATTGGGAAACCAAAGCCCCACATGACTAGACTAGAGTCTCGATACCAGGTTTGCGTGGTGTCAAACACCCACACATTTTCACAGCAAAACACTGTAACTATAAGAGTGGTCAGTTCAATGAGGAGGCCATGAAAATAGGAGGCTGTATTTAAAGAGGAAAAGACTGCTGCGAGGGAAAAGGATATTTTTATTTTTATAAATATTGGTATTTTTATACCAGACCAAATGGACAACCCATGTATCGAATACAAAAAACATCAATTAATCCTTATCAACTGGAAAGGCTACATATTTAGAGCTACAGTATTTTTGTTTCGGTTTTGTTGTGGCTTTTATATTAAGTGTTTGTTAAGAAGGCCGGCATTCCAATTTTTTGAAAAAAGAAGCACGCTATATCACTCTGCCTCTTCCAAAAGTCGTCTTTTTTTTTCTCCCACTTACAAAGCGACAAGACAGGATGCTGTTTCGTAATACAGTGAGCTGGACACTAATGTGTTTAGGGTTTATATATTTGTAGTGTGCATGAATATAAAGTAAGCATTTTTTTTCACTTCAGGGGCCTCATGCATGACACTGTGCATAGAACTCACACTATAACATGGCATATGGACAAAAGCGGAAATGTGCTTATGCACAAAAAAATCCTGATGCATAAATCTGTGCCTTTGCCAACTTCCACATTCTTCCGCTACATAAATCTCGCCCCTGCTGTCCTGCCCCATCTCCTACCAGAATTACACTTCTTTGAATACGCAAGTCAATATAAATAGCCCTTAAACTCAGTGTTCTGTGAAAAGGCAATGCAAAAGCAAATGTGTAAATAGAAAAATTTCTACGAATACCAAGTGGAGGCAAGGAAAAACATACTATTTGTTGGTTTAAACAGTAGTATAAACAATAAAAGGAAGTTTAGAGAATAAATACATAGAGAGTCGGAGAAACTCGAAAGCTCACAAAGATGCACAGTGCCCGAAATAAAAAAGAAGCTGCCAGATATTAAAGTCGCCATGAAAAGGCAAGTCGTAGCCCAACGTTTGAGTGTCATATGAAAGTTTATTAGGGTATAGAGAAAAAAAATAGGCACACAGTGGGAAAATCTCAGAATTTCTACTTTAATGATGTAGTTTATTTTGTCATTAAAGTAGGGCATCATAAACTTCATCTTAAAATCATTTAATATGTTAGTAACTAAATTAGCATGTTAAATGCTTTGTTTTGTATTTGATCTTCTATGTGCTCTATGTGTGTGAATCACTTTGTGCTTCTTAAACAAGCTTTTTCTTCCTCAGGACACAGAATCCATTACATTCATGATATTACAGTATTAAAATACTGAGTGTCTTGTTTTCACAAATTGTGCAAAATGAAATGATGGCGAGACTTTCTTTTTAAATATGCAGGAGAACTTTATTTATCACAGATCTTATATCCACGGCATCCATGCACTATATTAACTGTAAAAAAAAAAAAACAATCGAGGTCCCTTTTTCTGGTGCGTTCTTTATGACATAGGTGCCTAAACAATGCTTGATAATAATAATAATAATACATTTCAATGACATTTCTTAAAACAAAACTGCACATGTATGTATTTCTTGACACATACAGTGGGATGCAAAAGTTTGGACAACCTTGTTAATAGTCATTATTTTCCTGTATAAATCATTGGTTGTTACGATAAAAAATGTCAGTTAAATATATCATATAGGAGACACACACAGTGATATTTGAGAAGTGAAATGAAGTTTATTGGATTTACAGAAAGTGTGCAATAATTATTCAAACAAAATCAGGCAGGTGCATAAATTTGGGCACTGTTGTCATTTTATTGATTCCAAAACTTTTAGAACTAATTATTGGGACTCAAATTGGCTTGGTAAGCTCAGTGACCCCTGACCTACATACACAGGTGAATCCTATAATGAGAAAGAGTATTTAAGGGGGTCAATTGTAAGTTTCCCTCCTCCTTTAATTTTCTCTGAAAAGTAGCAACATGGGTGTCACAAAACAACTCTCAAATGACCTGAAGACAAAGATTGTTCACCATCATGGTTTAGGGGAAGGATACAGAAGCTGTCCCAGATATTTAAGCTGTCTGTTTCCACAGTTAGGAACATATTGAGGAAATGGAAGACCACAGGCTCAGTTCAAGTTAAGGCTCGAAGTGGCAGACCAAGAAAGATTTCGGATAGACAGAAGCGATGAATGGTGAGAACAGTCAGAGTCAACCCACAGACCAGCACCAAAGACCTACAACATCATCTTGCAGCAGATGGAGTCTCTGTGCATCGTTCAACCATTCGGCGCACTTTACACAAGGAGATGCTGTATGCGAGAGTGATGCAGAGGAAGTTTTTCTCCGCCCACAGCACAAACAGAGCCGCTTGAGGTATGCTCGAGCACATTTGGACAAGCCAGCTTCATTTTGGAATAAGGTGCTGTGGACTGATGAAACTAAAATTGAGTTATTTGGGCATAACAAGGGGCGTTATGCATGGAGGAAAAAGAGCACAGCATTCCAAGAAAAACACCTGCTACCTACAGTAAAATATGGTGGTGGTTCCATCATGCTGTGGGCTGTGTGGCCAGTGCAGGGACTGGGAATCTTGTCAAAGTTGAGGGATGCATGGATTCCACTCAGTATCAGCAGAATCTGGAGACCAATGTCCAGGAATCAGTGACAAAGCTGAAGCTGCGCCGGGGCTGGATCTTTCAACAAGACAACGACCAAAACACTGCTCATAATTCACTAAGGCATTCATGCAGAGGAACAAGTACAACATTCTGGAATGGCCATCTCAGTCCCCAGACCTGAATATAATTGAAAATCTGTGGTGTGAGTTAAAGAGAGCTGTCCATGCTCGGAAGCCATCAAACCTGAATGAACTAGAGATGTTTTGTAAAGAGGAATGGTCCAAAATACCTTCAACCAAAATCCAGACTCTCATTGGAACCTACAGGAAGCATTTAGAGGCTGTAATTTCTGCAAAAGGCGGATCTACTAAATTGTGATTTCATTTCTTTTTTGTGGTGCCCAAATTTATGCACCTGCCTGATTTTGTTTGAACAATTATTGCACACTTTCTGTAAATCCAATAAACTTCATTTAACTTCTCAAATATCACTGTGTGTGTCTCCTATATGATGTATTTAACTGACATTTTTTATCGTAACAACCAACGATTTATACAGGAAAATATTATTACTATTAACAAGGTCGCCCAAACTTTTGCATCCCACTGTAAATATTACACTGAGATGTACTTGATATCATTTTCATGATGATATGAGTTAAAGTATATTATTAAACATGGAAACATGATGGCGTAGTGATTGTTCATGCCTCACGCATGATGCTTTCTGCGCCGTGCACAACCTTCGATGAAATAATTTATTGCAGCAGTACTGTCTCTTTCAAACATACTAACCCCCAATTCCTGTCCTTACTTTTCTTTCTCCAAATACCCAATTGCCACACAATCAGCTCTGTAATAGACGTTAAACCATCTGTAAGCTTAGAACACAGATTCTTCAAAATATTTAAGGAACACTGAAATATATTCGTAGTACATGTTAAATTATTTTATCCATCCAGTGTCTCGCCAGTCCTAGCAAGAATACAGCGAAAGGCAGGAACCATCCGTGAACGGAGCAGCAGCTCCTTGCTAGGGCTGTGACACCATGCCCTCACATGTTTATTCATTAACAATATAGATTATTTAAACAAAGTTAAAGTTTTACCTGTATAATATAATAAGCATATTTTGCTGCATTTCATCTTAAAAATGATATTGTCATCATATGTAAATACGTGCTTTATAAAGTGGTTCACATTGGGCAATATTATAACTGTATTGCAAGTTTACAGTGAGGTAATTGTACTTATAAGTACAAACAGTTCTACACGGAGCACTTGATGGACTGATTGAGTGCGTTTATAGTTCTTGTGATGAAACTGTTTCTGAACTGTGATGTCCCTACAGGAAAGGCTCTGAAGCATTTGCCATATGAGAGCAGTTCAAATAGGCAGCATGGCTGAGGCAACGTGTGCTTGATGCTGTATACCGATAATTCTCTTTCCAATCAGCTTCTATACAGCTGTGATTCCCCTCTCAGGTACAGTGATGTGCAGTGAGAGTAATATGGAAAAAGACGATCCGCTGTGGCAACCCCTAACGAGAGCAGCTGAAAGATGAAGAAGAAGGTGCAATGACAGTAACAACGCTAAAGCAGCTATTGTATTTAGAATAGTTTGACCATTCTGTGGACTGTTATATTGTTACAGGTTAATTACAATCAGATGCACTTAAATTAATAAACCATATGCGGTTAATTTTGACGTATGTATAAAGCCACATCAGGGATATAGATCTAAAAAAGTAAGGAAAACTACATTGGAACAGTAGCACTACTTTGACACTGGGTGCTGCCAGTCTGCAATATCAAGCGCAGAACTTGCATATACCAGGGTATGAGCTATTGTGGAAATGTGCGTTAGGTTTTATACATCGCAGTTTGAACGTGGAAACAGGCATACGCAACATTTTTGTGCGTACGCACCATTTATACATGAGGCCCCAGGTTATCAGGGAATGTCATGTTTTGTGATGGTATCAGTGTTACATTATATTGTATATTTAAGGTCAATTTTGTTGCATAAAGATCTGTTACATGCAAAAGCTGCATGCGTGTCAATGGTAAGACAGTGACATGCTGGTTACTGTTTAAAAGCAACTAGTTATTCTTTTTTATGTGTGCTATACATTTAATGTGGCATCAACTGTTAAAATCCAAATCCATGTGTTAATATTTGAAATATTGTACATATATATTTATAGGTGCCATTTCTTCCAAGTAATTTAACATTATATGTGCAATGTTATTAGTTTAGTACTTTTTCATTAATGTGCATGATGATTTGTTTTCTTTCAGAGAAATCCACACACATACTTAATTTAGCATGCACGTAAGGTGAAAGAGATTCCTTTCCCAGTTTCATAATAGTGTGTACGAAGTGGTAAACAAATAAACATGTTATTCTGGAAGACTTATTGTGTCTCCTTTTCTCTGACATCTGCAGTGGGTCCAAACTCCTGATTCAGCAGTGTATGATTGTGGAGGCTGCCACTTAGCAATACCTTCATTACAGTGTTACAATTTAAACATGCTTTGACTCCTGGGGGCTGTTCCACGAAGCGAGCTAACCTCAAAATCCAGACTTATTTCGATAATCCCGGCTTCATTTCTCCAAATTCGGTTCCACGAACGAGGCTAACCTGAAGCTCCGCTTAATTACTATGTCAACATATGCTCTTGGACAAGCCTGCTCCGTGGCAGGTTAGTTGTGAAGCTTAGTCTTAGCTTGATGAATATGATTGGACAAGCCATGTGATGTCACAGCACGACATTCTGCGGGGCTGGGATTATTCTGCTGCTGTTCTCTCCCTCTTTCGCACACATCGACCCTCCAATATAAAATTATTACAGATTACATGCAGGCGATTCTAATTACTTAGAAAGTATAAAATGACAAGGAGTGCATTGAAGGCTTTTACATGAATAACCATGGCGTGCCCATTTATTCATAATCCAGTTGATGAGGGAGCGAGGCTCATTCGTAGAGTTTTAAGGCAACAGGTTCCACAATTACTTCGCCCAGGATAGATCCGTTGCATTTTGCTGATGATTATTTATACGAGCGCTATAGATTTAGTAGACACAGTATTGCATATTTGTGTCAGTTATTGGAACCTTACATTTGTAAAACACACGTCGCTCTAAAGCCCTTACGGTTGCACAGTCTTTGTGTATCGCTTTGCATTATTTTGCCAGTGGTTCATTTCTGTACAGTGTGGGGGATGCTGAACATTTAAGCAAAGCTACAGTGTGCCGTGAAATCAGGAAGGTTTGCGTTGCATTAAAGTCCTTTTAAATATATTCATTACCTTTCCTGGCCACCGAGGAATTCTTGCCATTAAAAAACTTTCTTTGGAATTAATGGTGCTTAATCTTTAAACATCTACTCATTTACAGCACATAAATCATTACCTGATAAGTAACTGAATTTAATTTGTCAGGCTTTCCTAACGTCATTGGAGCCATTGACTGTACACACATGAGGATAAAGGCTCCAGCAGGTCCAAAAGAGCCTGATTACATAAACCCCAAATCATATCACATTATTAATGTACAGGTAAGTACTGATATCTCACATTTATATACAAGAGGTGAAAGTGTAGTCGTCCAACATTAGCAATGTATGTTATTACCATTTCCTAAAATGTTTCAGATGGTATGCACTGCTGAACATCTAATTTCAAACATTGTGGCAAAATGGCCAGGATCAGTACATGATGCCAGAATTTTTCGCGAGTCTTCACTGGCTCAAAGCCTCAGACAAGGCAAGTCAACTAAAATTCACAAATATACTATAGTTTATTATACTACAGTCTAATGTGTCTACTTTCCATTATAGGAATTTTTCCTGATGTGCTGCTTGGTGACAGAGGATGCCCATGTCTATTTTGTTTCTTCTCACACCATATACAGATCCTGCAACACAAGCAGAAAGACATTTCAACCATGCCCATTGTAAGACAAGGGCACGCATTGAAATGACATTTGGACAGTTAAAATCCAGGTTTAACTGCCTGTGGCATCTCAGAGTTACACCAGACAGAGCGTGTGACATTGTAGTAGCCTGTGCAGTTTTGCATAATGTGGCAATAATACAGCAGGAGCGTATGCCAATAATGACGAGGATGAGCAATGGGAAGAGGGCCTAGCAGTGGAAGACCACATGGACGGTAGAGCTGTGAAAGATGTGTACGCAAACACATATTTTGGTTGATTCTGTTGCAAATGTCATTTATTTATTTTTTTTCCCCAACAAAGAACAATTAGAGACATTTCCTTCATTTTTATTTAATCTTTCATATCCTGTTGGGGGAAGGGGGAAGCATTTACAACAGTGAACACTAAATGTAGACAATAAAGTGATGTTAACCACTTACATCTCTCTCCAATTTTTTAATTTCAAGCTTCAGTTTTTTTATTTTCAGGTGTCTATATTCGAGGTCTGCTTTTCGGACTTCTATTTCCTGGATCAAATACCTCTTGTAAATAGCAGGATATCTGTCTCATTAGAAGGAAAAAATAATTATTCATTCATTCTTATTAATTACATTAAGCAGTTTATTACTTACCTTCTTCCTTTGACGGTCTTTGAGTACATGTGGGCTGTGCTGATGAGGGCTGAGAGCGTTGCCCACCTGGGTCTTCAGACTCCTGTACACAGCAAATACTGCATGAGTTTATAAGGAAGAGACAAAAGTTATTCACTGCAAAATAGTTTAAAGTTCATACGGCTAGCATTTCTGAGCAAACAGAAACAGTTTCCTCATCCTCCTGTGTCGTGGATGGCCCCGCGATCTGCAAAAAGGGAACATTTGTTGGTTATATTTACCATGGCCACAATGCAATCAAATTCAACTTGTCACACACAAAGTACGACATGCAATGGTATGCTTATTGCTGTACAATGCCTGACTACAAGTGTTAACAGTACAAGTAAAGCTATTTCCATTAGAAGCGGGCTTAATTTACAGAATAAACTTAAGTGAACAAAACCACAATACATGACAGAATTAGCAGCAGATAAAGGCATTGGACTGGAACATTAAATATAAAACCCACAGTTATTGCAGTGTATTAAAGTATATGATTAAATACAATACTCACAACAGATTCTAATGACTGTTGTTCAGGATCCAAGAGGGTCAAGACACCATCCACTACTGTAATGCATTACAATATTTGTTTAAGACATTTAACAGAAAGCAAGGCAGAGAGGAGAAACAGAGTAAAGACCTACCATACCTTTAACATATGATTGCACATTACTAGAAGGAAGAACATCTGAGGATGTTCCTCCCTCAGTCCCCTCAATAATAGGCCGTGTATAGTTCTGTGTAAGGGCCATCACCTCGGCTGGGGTACAGGCTGCTGGAGGTGGGCCCCACCGTTACAGCAGCCGCAGCTCTCTTTTGGTGGCTAAATTATACAATGCAAAAGTGGCCTTTAAATTAATTCTTTAAAAATGTAGTTCTACATTAGATTTACTTTTTACCATTCTGAAGAATATTTTTGTATTTAATCTTCACTTGCTGCCATGACCTTTTCGTTCCACTCATGTTGCTCCTGAAACCAAGCATTATTAATAATTATATTAATAATTACAATTATATATCACTTTTTATCCAAGATGAACCCATATAATTAACATGCTGTCCTATTTATCAATGTGTTAAAATAACCTTAAAGTACCTTACAACTGGTAACAAAATGCATATGTAAAAGGAAATTTTAATGACTATACATTTTGAAGGCTTGAAACTGTTCTCATTTAGTTGTTAAATAGTTTGACATCCTTAACACAAAAGTTACTAAAATCATGTTCTTACGCATTTAACTTGTCAGCTATTTTCTGCCATGCAGCCTCACGAGCTTTGATAATACAGCTCGTGTTCCCCTTTCTAGTTATTATAGCTTTGTAGTCCTCATAGGCTTGTAATAATAATTCTTGCTACGCCTGCGAAAAAAACGCAGCTCTTTCCTTAGTTTCCATTCTTACTTATCCAGCATCGATTAACAAGGCTGCCCTTTATATCGTGCGGACGCGCACGAGCCTCGCTTATCAAGCTTGGCTTGAATTAGCGGAGATTAAATACACCTGAATTTTGTTCGTGGAACTCAATGAGCCTGAAGTGAACTGTTAGGCTAACTCAAGCGAGGCTATTACAAATAATTCTCGATTTTATAAGCTCGCTTCGTGGAACAGCCCCCTGGTCATTCTCCTGGTTTTCCCCTTTGAATGCTTGTCATCTCCAGTTATTTCACTTAAAATAAGTTCCATATTCTCTTTTTGGTCTACCATTTCTGCAAGAGGATTCACAACAGAAATGATTCAGACAATCTTCTTGCTTATTTCTTCAAGACAATTTTTTTACACTCAGAAAAAAAATCCTTTTTGATCAACGTAAACAAAATACCTGTGTGCATGAATGTCAACAAACCACAACAGGAAATATTAAGTTTATTATAAAAATTGTTGATTGCTGGTAGAATAATTGACTGCAAATTCGTTCAACAGTAAAGCAGGAATATTAATCTTCTGAAGAATGGTCATGAGAAATGATAAAGGAAACACTATTAATTTAGCAGTTAGTGAACATACTGTATCTTTTCTCTTGTTTATAGTTATTTTGAAAATAACCCCAAGGTGAAATGTAATTAGGCGGCATAGTGGCGCAGTACGTAGCGCTCCTGCCTTGCAGTTAGAAGACCCGGGTTTGCTTCCTGGGTCCTCCCTGTGTGGAGTTTACATGTTCTACCCGTGTCTGCGTGGGTTTCCTCTGGGTACTCCGGTTTCCTCCCACAGTCCAAAGACATGCAAGGTAGGTGCATTGGTGATCCAAAATTGTCTCTAGTGTGCGTGCTTGGTGTGTGGGCGCCCTGCACTGGGCTGGCGACCTGCCCATAATTTGTTTCCTGTGTTGGCTGGGATTGCCTCCAGCAGACACCCGTGCCCCTGTAGTTCGGATATTAGCGGGATGGATGGATGAAATGTAATTACTGGATTTGCATATTTTTAAAATTTTTTTAAGCCTCACTTGTCACATTAATTTACATAAAACTTTCTTTTTTCAAATTGTTGTAAATTTTACATATTTTTGTTCACAATAATTTGTTCTGTGCATTCCTCTGAAATACAAGTAGATTATTTTTAATTCCGTCATTTTGTGTAATTTCTCTTAGTACTTGACCAAAGGCTGATATACTAACAATTATTCTAAAAGAAAGATTTTCTATAAATAAAAGTACATTTTCTGTTATAGTTTGAACTTTTGCATATTGATTTACACCACAGTTTATCTTACTACACCAAGGAACTGCCATTGTACTAAACAGAATGTGAGTGTAAAGGAAACACTCACAAGGGGATATAAACAGTTGATACTGTTTACCACACTTGTTACAACCTGTCTTTGTTTTCTCCCTATTCTAGAGACATGTTTGTCTCGTGTACATGTTATTAACACTGCTTAGACTAATATGGCATCCTGGGCTTATTGCATTATGATTATGGTTAGAGGGAATACACCTCACATCCTGGGAAATCAGCACGATCACTTCACTACATTTTAATGCTATAGGCAAATTTATTCAATTATCATGAATATCAAATTAATTCAGTTCAATGAAGCAAATTCAGATGAGCTAGCCGATTTTTTTAACATGAAGTCTTGTGCTAATGTAAATTTAGCCGCTTAAGATTGTATGATTTCTTTTACTTCTTTATTTTTACATATCTAAAACTGTATGTATTACCAATGTGTTTTTTCTCTGTGATGTAAAGTTCTGCACGTTTCCATACCACAGTGAAGGCTCATTTTGGCACAGTATGTACGTCACATCCACCTGAGTGCTTGCATTACTTCAGGGCCATAAGCCACATTGCACAGTACCATATTGTAATTGTTGTGATTATCTTAATTTTATGGTTTCCCTGTCATCAATGTCTATATCATGAGAGATGGAGAAAATGAATTCAAGTTTTATAATTTTGTCACTTGTACAAGGGATGTTCAAAAAGTTTCTGCACTTCTTTTTAACTCTATTTATTAAGAATTTCAAAAACAAATTACATAGTCACCTTCCTTTGAGATGCAATTTTCCCAGCATCATACCAACTTTTTAATGCCCAATTACTATTTATCCCGCCTTCACTGTTTCCAATGAAAATACGAAAGTGCGGAAACTTTTTGAATGTCTCTTGTAGGTCCTATTAACAAAGGATTTAATATGAATCATTTAATAATTAGTTATACTTATTTGAATTAGCAATTAAGATTCACATGTTCTTTTCTTACTGTATTTATTTCAGTCAGAGGAGTTATACGCCAGCTCTACTGAATTCTAAAACTTTTTTAAGCAAGTTGAGTAAATGGATGGATGACTTTACAAAGGCTGAATTTTTATTTTTTGTTGCTTCCTGATATTTTAGTTCCTTCAAATTAAATGCTTTGTCACAGATGTGCAAAACTGCAATAGACAAAGCAATTCTTGCAAGTCAAATCTCATGGTAAATGAAATAATATCGTCAGTGGACTACATGTATTCAAATGACTACAAACTCAAAAAGTAAATATAAATGTTACTTTCTTCAGTTCCAAATGTTGTGTGGCCGTCTATAATATAATAACATGGTGAGAAGAGTTTTCATGAGATTCACTGGCTTCCAAAAACTAATTACATTAACCTGTGTGAAAACTTGTGTGACCTCTTATTATTGCAGTGAGTGATATTTCTCATTTGAGCAGTTCATAGGGAGCATTTGTATGATTCTTTTTGATGATAGTTACTAAATTACAGGGGGCAAGAATGATAAAAACAAAATAAAATATACCTGGTTGATGATATACTACAAGGAGGAAAAATATGATTAGAACAGCAGAAAACTAAAATGGTTTTTCAAGAACAAGCCATTTAACCAGAGAAGCTTGCCATCCAATTTAAGGATTTATGTCTTTTGCATTTGCTCCTGCAACCGTATATATATACAATATAAAGAAGATTAAGAATGAATGTCTAGATAAAGACAATTAAGCTGTTTTATGCTTATTCAGGCCCAACTGGCCCCATGTAAAGAAGGAGTTAAAACTTCATCCTACTCTGTACACAACAGCCAACTCCCAAAAGTTAATCATTCAATGGATGTGTTTTTAATTTGATTATATTTTTATTTATTTATTACTATATTGTCATGAAAAGTTTTAATTCAGTGTAATTCAAAAGGGTTCAGTTCTTTCTTACACTGTAAACCTCTCTAAGCCTGGTTAAAATACATCTCACGTACAGTATATAAAAAAAATATATAACACACAAAAAACTATAAAAACCCATTGTTAAATGTAAAACACTATTTAATTTTTACAAGGACAAATATAAATATATGTACATCTGTTTAACTTTTAGTAAATTATAATCTGAATGTGCTTAAATATTCATGATTAAATTGTAAAGTAGTAAAATATTAAGCTAATCAGACACAAAATCAAAAAGAAACAATTAATTTGACCTGATATTTATGTAAGTACATTTACACCTCACATTCTTTTCTTTTGGCCAATTCTACCAGGATAGGCTGTACTAACAACACTGTAACAAAGTAACAGAAGAATTATAATTCCTTGAAACACATAAATAATGCCAGACCACAAGGACAGTATTTTATTATAGAAAATGACCTTTTGTATCAAGTAGCAGAGCACCAGTGATAAGTGGGCCAATCATTGCTAATTCCTGCCATGCTGTCGTGATGTTTGTGAGTTGACACACACTCACCTAATGGGTGCACATTTTGGCATTCATGAAACCCTCAAATGTATTACATTTTGCACCTTTTAGCCTGGAATAAACAAGGAAGTCTGCCACTTCTGTGCATATTTGCCAGAGTGTTGATTATGGCAAATACCTGGATGTCACATGGCTCCTTTGGTCTCCTTGCTTATTATTATTATTTTGTTTGAGCACAAGGGCACTGGCATTGTTGGGCCCCTCAAGCCATCCATCCATGGGCATAATTATATTCAAGTTATTGTTGACTACATTAATCATTATCCAGAAACCATTTTGGGTCTGGCAAACACAACACAAATCAGTTGATAACTATAAAGTGTATTAGTGTGGGTGAGGCACCGAAAGAAATTTTAACAGATCACGGCACTCCTTGCATGTCAAAGATATTTAAACATCCAACCACTCTGCTAAGTATTAAAAATATTAAGATGTCTGTTTACCATTTGAAAATATATGCTCTGCTTGAAAAGGTTCACTCAGACAAACTGATGTTAAAGAAAATTGACAGAGAAGATTATGGGGTTAGGTTGGGGAGCATGCCCCAGTACAGAGTGTTGTCTCACCTGCTACATGATGAAACAGCTTGGGATCCTGGATGGCAACCCTCCAGGTAGATATGCGGTTCAATCCCACCCTCCAGAGATGACCATCTATCTGCCGCATGCTGATGTTCTATGGGTGTCCCCTTGGCCTAGCTCAGCCACTTGAGTCCTCAACAATGAGGATCTTGCGAGCTGGATCACCCTCTGGGAATCGTGCCACATGGCCATAGTGATGAATTTGATGCTTCCTCACTATTCAGTTAATGTGCCTCATTTGGTACTCCATGAGCAATCGCTGATTCAACACAAAGTCAAACCAGTGGTACCCAAGGATTCTCCAAAGAGACACAGTACCAAAGGAGCCCAGTCTTCATCTCAGGTCATGGATAGCGTCCATGTCTCGCAACCATATAGCAAGGCAGGAAGCACCAGGACTCTAAAGACTTGGACCTTCGTCCTTTTGCATAGATATCATTAGCACCACACACCCCTTTTCAGCGACCTCATGACTTCCCATACTCTCCCAATCCATCTACTGACTTCATAGGAAGAATCACCAGAGACATGAATGTCACTGCTGAGGTAAGTAAACCTCTTGACATGCCTGACACTCTCTCTGCAGACAGACACACTGCTGATGGCTGTGCCTAAGATGTCATTAAAGGCCTGGATTTTGTTTTTTATCCAGGACACTCGCAAGCCCAGAAACTCAGACTGCTTGCTCAGTCTCTCGAGAGACCCGATCAGAGCCTCCATTGACTCCACGAAGATCACAGCATCGTCAGCAAAATAAAGATTCCAACCTTATGGATGGGATTGAGATCAACTTTTTCCATGCATTTTCTTTGCCAATAGAGAGATGTCTCAGGCCTCCACGGGCTTTTCCCCGTTCAAGCTGATGTATGTGAGACAGACAAGGGCCATCCTTGATCTGATCAAAGAGATGTTTTTCAATATTTTGAAATACATGGAACAATTTGCATGAGCATTTCAAACATATCTGACTTCTTGTTGAGCCCCTCAAAGGACCCTGGCGAGGCTATACGATTGCGTGACCCCTGGCCCCATAAAAGTAGCCAGCCGCCAGAATCGGGAGGAGGTGGACAAAGCATGCTGGAGGATGAGTGGATGCGAAAAAGAAAGAAAGAAGTGTGTTTTGTGCAGAGTACTGTGCTTAAACTGTGCTGTGCATGTGGGAAACGGGGAAAGGTTTTTCCCATGTGGAAATAAAACATGTGTGTTGAACTTGTGTCCTGCCTCTGTCTGTGTCGGGTTTGGGCAGTAGAAGCACCCTCTGCAGGCCACAAGTGGTGTAGTCGGCAGGAACCCTGGCCATCTGCAAGGCAGGGGCCTGCAATTTTATTCTTGTGGTGACCCGACACTTCAGTGTAAGGTGCACATGTGCGGCAGCACAGCGACATGAGGCGCGCGTACACACAGCAGCACCACAGCACGCACTGAAATTGCTGATAAAGAAAAAAAATCACTGAAGTACCACTCTGTCCCCGATGGAGAGAAGGAAGACCAGATGAGGCCCAAGGGCAGTGGCTGGCCACATGCCTGCCATTGTCAATGACGCCCGAATTGGCATGCCAGGGAAAGAGGTCACCTGGAAGAAAGAACCTCCGGAAGATGGGATCTGCAACAAGGTAGGTGCCTGCCCCAGGGATGATTTGCCCTGGGACTGTTTCATGTCTGTTCCATGTGCCTACCTCCTTAATGGTGAATGTCCGGATCCGCATTTGTTGCCAAAGCACGTCCATCTGTGGGACGATGGTGGGGTGAGGTAGAGAGAGAAGAGTGACTATGATCTGGGCCTGTGGCTTTCCGAAAGACAAGAGCTAGAAGAGGAGTGCCTAAAATGTCACTCCAAAAGGCACCCAACAAGGCCTGCGCAGAAGACGGGGATATGTTGATGGGCCACACAATGGTCACGTTGTAAAATTGAAAGAGAAAGTTTCAATAAAGTTTAAGAAGATGCAAAGCTCAATGGTTAGCAAATGCTTTTTGCTGTTGACTACCTGCACTCTTACTGCTCTGCTTCTTGGTTATTTGTTTTGCTTTGCTGACTTACTGTTTGCAGTAGTAAAACTAAAAACCAACTCCACTGTTTTTCTCTGCTCTTTAATCACAGTGCTGCAAACTTCAAAGGAGAAATGCTGGAATTATGTAGTGACACATTTATAATAGGGAAATGCTCCACTCTCTTCGCTCTTCACGTTAATAGATCAGTGTAACACATAAAGTACTGCCACTTATGTATATCCACTTCAAGCACTGATTTGCATATGCATTCTGAAGACTTTAAAGGGGACCAAATGCAACTGATGAGAAACACAGGATGTGCCTGAGTGAATGGCATACACAAATGAAAATCATAAATAATGATAATATAGACTCAAATTTCACATTATTCCTACTGAATAAATGTTTTAACTCAAAAGAATACTCTTTCTTGTAAAATTATTTTTTTCAGTAACCATTAACAAAAGCCAAATAAGCAGCTGAAAGCAGAAGATTTACAAAAGTCAAATCACTTGGAAAAGACAAAAAACAGGAATTGATCTAATGCAGGATTGTTTTACTCATGGACACCTTTGTACAGCATTCCCAAGGGTAAGCAGCTCTAGTGACCTAAAAATAGTAATATTATTTTCCTTATGCTTTTATCCAAGGTAACATTCAAGATTTAAGATACAATTGGTTACATTTCTTTTTCCAATTGGAACACACTTTGAAATCACTTTGAAAAACAACACCGTAGTCTGAAATTCTAAGTCCAGAGCCTTAACCACTACAACACACCACCTGCTAATCTTCTTCTTCTTTTGTCCACTCCCGTTAGGGGCTGCCACAGTGGATCATCTTCTTCCATATCTTTCTGTCCTCTGCATCTTGTTCTGTTACACCCATCACCTGCATGTCCTCTCTTACCACATCCATAAACCTTCTCTTTAGGCCTTCTTATTTTTCTCTTCCCTAGCAGCTCTATCCTTAACATCCTTCTCCCAATATACTCAGCATATGCGGACAACAACAAACCACCTGCTAATATTAAAAATTTTGTATATAGAAAAGAATTTAGTTAGTTACATAGTACTTTGGATATACCCAATATTTAAAGTTGAGTAACACAGCTAGTATGTGTGTGTTTGTATATATAAATAAAAATATATGGGGTGGGCAAAAGTAGGTTTACAGTTGGCTGTCATCATTTTTATACTGTTTATGTAATTGTCGTAAGACAGTGTGCCTCATCATGTTAAGATACAGGCCATGTGTAACAAATAAATAACTTTACAAATTAATAAATAAAAAATAATACAAGAATAAACTCTGTGTTTCTCATACTCACAAATGTAAACACACTTTTGCCCACCCATTATACATACATATATTGTAGCTAAAGTAATGGATGGACAGACATCCCAACTTGGGTGGATTGCAATACCATACCCGGCTGGGAGACCAGAATGAATGTAGCATGTGGATGTAAGTGCAGCCTAGAAGAGATGATTCCCAGTTTTAATCCCAGTCAGGGAGAGGCAATAATGGAAGGACTGACGTTATGTTGATGTCGGGGACAATGTCTACCGCAACATAAGAGGTGGCAACATTTCTCTGTCATGGTCCCAGTTTGGACACTCGCAGAGTTGCCTGAGAATAGTAGTTGAGGTCCTTGGGTGCCACCAGCGAGTGCTGCTGGGAAAAGAACTCCCTGTTTTATGGGACTTCCCCTTTATCCAGAAGTTCTTCTTTTGTCCAACACTGTGACATTGGAAGTACTCCCAGGTCCCCTATAAAAGAAGCTACTCCACCTAGGCAGAGCAGTTAAAGTTGGGAAATGATGAACCAAGCTTGCTGGGAGAGGAGTGGGAGAAGAGGTTTGTAACTGCTGCTGACTGTAAAGTTAAAAATGAAGCTTTTACAAGGTATTCTGTTTAATAAAAGTGAACTTTGGATCTGTGTCTGCATTGTTGTTTATGGAATTCAGGGTGGTGTTAAATTCCGTAGTGGTCACTGTACAGTATATACGTAAATATACTTTGAGGGATGACCTGGAACCTTACCTGACTGGGACACACTCAGTGTGGAAGGGCAGTGGGAGAGAGCCTGCATGGGTATTAACTATCCCGGATCATGAAATTGCAACCACCCTGGCTTGTGGCCACGCTATGGTTTCTGACAGGGTTTCATGTGAACTGGAGTCCTTTGGCTCAGCCCTGTTGGGTTCTGTGAGTGCCGTCAGTCCTAATTCATGGGGCTCCAGTCTTACCCGGAAGACCTCCTGGGTCAAACCTTTGGAAAACTGGAAGTACTTCTGGGGACCCACTTGAGGAGTCAGAGTCAGGAGGATGAGGATGAAACAAGCTGTGAGGAGCAAAGGAGGAAGAGAGAGAGAGAGAGAGAGAAGAAGAAGGAGAGTTGCAGAGTGCTTAATTGTCACTGTGTTCTTTGTAACTGTGGCTGTGGTGTGGGAAATGCTTACTGAAGAGTTTCCCATGAATAAAGTTTATTTGTAGCAGACTTGTGTCCAGTGCCTGTTTATGTTGGGTGTTTAGGGAACTGGAACACCCCCGCTGGCCACATATCATCCTCTTTAATAAAAGTCCTGTGTGCGTCCAGGTGTCTGTGTGTGTCTTTCTTCTGGTGAAGTGCGCATGCATGGAGCTGTGACACACATCACACCATGCCCAACCCATGTGCACGGCACCGAGGATGCACACAAACTGGAAGCTGGGCACACAGTGAATGGCCTAGCCGCAGCAGAGCATGATAAGCAAATAAAAGACATCATTGCTGGGGAGAGTGCTGATTAGGTAGTCGCGGCTGCGCACATAAAATCCTTTGCTGTGGAGATGTCACACATACAATAATCAGCTACACGCCAACACAGATTAAAATACTTGCTGGGGAACTGCACAGTACTTGCTGGGGAGACGACACAGTCACGATTATCAACTGCACGCCACACATTACATCAGTTGCTGGGGACACTCTGCTGATTGCCCACTGTTGTGACAGGAAATTTAAAGTCATATTACGGACATCAAAGCCAGTATTACTGCGAGAGAAAATTAAAGGCACACAATACACTGACGCATATTACAGCCACAAGAGAAAATATTAATAATAATAATAATAATAAATTTTATTTATACTGCACTTTATATGAATGATCTCAAAGTGCTACAGAGTAAAATAATGTAATAAAACAAAAAAAAATATTACGGACTTATCTACTAACAACATCCATCCATCCAACCCGTTGAATCCAAACACAGGGTCCTGGTTGTCTGCTGGAGCCAATCCCAGCCAACACAGGGCGCAAGGCAGGAACCAATCCTGGGCAGGGTGCCCACCCACCGCATGACACACACACCAAGCACACACTAGGGCCAATCGAATCGCCAGTCCACCTAACCTGCATGTCTTTGGACTGTGGGAGGAAACCGGAGTACCCGGAGGAAACCCATGCAGACACGGGGAGAACATGCAAACTCCACGCAGGGAGGACCTACTAACAACATGCCACGCAAAAAAAAAAAGGACACGTCATGTAGGACAAAAGACACAGACAATCAAATCCTATATAAGCAACATCTCCTGGAAGAATGGTCAGCTCAATAAGTAAACATCAACAACAGAGGCTGAAAGACAAAGAAAAATATGAGCAAACAGATCGATTGAAGAAAAACAAAATGAGTGTCAGAAAAACACTAAAAGAGATAGACTCAGAAGAGCAAACCTTACAAAAAGTTGCATTTACTTGCCGGAACCAGTAAGTTATATGTTGCATTATCAAGAGTTAGAAGTTTCCAGATGTTGTTGTCAAGGTTGTAGATTGTCCTGAACAAGGCAAATTGTTGCCAAATTCAGGCAGAATATTGGCAAATTGTTGCCAAATTCAGGCAGAATATTAAAAATTGAAAATTTTTCCTAAATATCTTGTTCAGATATTGTGTATTACAGATTGTTACAAAGTTTTACACTGAGGCAATATTAATTATACTTACTGTATTTTCATATATGTTTCTATTTTATTTTTATTATTATTTTACTTTAGGCTTCTTGTAAAAATATTTTTGACAAGAAAAAAATGTAGACAAGAAACAGAATGAGGTCAAGGTCCCTTGCCATTTAATATAGACTGTTCCTACTAATGTTTATGCACTACTGTTCTAGCGCCTGTTATTGTAACGGGCTTAATGTCTAGTATATATATATAAATTTATGTAGAGTACATTTGTTTCTGCTAACATGAGCCTGTCGGTTGCAGCAATGTTTACACAAAGTATACACTATGTTTCTGTTGCTGTTGCCTCAGAATTATTATACATTTTTATGTCCGTTCGCATCCCAGTATACAATGACTAAATGTGCTTAGTGTTGCATTTCAGAATCTTCCATGTCAAATTGTTTTGCTCTACTTTTTGTCACTTTCTCTTCCTCTTTACTTCTTCTGTCATTTTATTGTTCCTTCTCACCATTATCAGGTCCTACAAACATTTTGTGAAAAGTAATGATTGTGGCATTCAATTTACTGCTCCCGTTCTGTCAAAGAATGAACTTTCCCGGGCTATTAACAGCAAATAGAGCCCAGTAACTAATCACAAATACATTTACTTAGTGCAAATGTATTGGCAAATCACAGGTACTCACATAAAGGCGACTGTGCTAGCTGCATTTTTAGGAGTCTGATCCCTAACAACATCTTTTAAAAAGTGAGGATTTCTTTCTGTTCTATTTCCAATTGCATTCAGAAAAACTGAGAAACACAAATAATGTTGAACTTAAATCACCCAATACTTTTTTGACATTTTAGTATGAAAATGAAGGGAATTGTCTGTAATTTGGAATTATATTGCTTTTAGAAGCAATGAAGTTAATCAAAAATGCATTCTGTGTAAATGCAGGAAAACAATGAAACATTTACAACAATCTAAAATCCAACCACACAGCCCAGTGTGTGAATAAAGGCAAAGCAAACAGCACTAAGTCCAAGTAACTTTAGGGCAAAATTAATAATCCAATATTAATAATTGTATTTACAATATAAAGGGCAATAATTTTCAATTATGATATATTTGGTAATGTTTCAACCCTAATGTATAGTATATGTTAGCAGGGCTTCCATTACTAGTTACAGTGTCTAATTACCTCCTACGTTGATGCATTCATTTATTAGTTTTAAACACTTTCTTATTCTAATAGCGCTTTAAAGAAAGCCTATCATTTAAGTTTTCATATGCTTTTAAGTGGATGACATTTGAAATATTACTATTCAAAAACAATATTACAAAAATCTGTTTTCTTTCTTAAAACAGACTTTTTTTCTCATTTTAGGAATTTATCGAAATAACCTATGGGGACTGTATAATTTACATAAGCAATACAGTGAGAAACTTTTTTTTTCAACTGTCTGTTCAAGGGTGAAATATCAGATTGCTTGGATGACATGAATTGGGGTTGTTAGCAAATAAAAGCAAAAGCCCAAACCAATATGCATCTGTTGAGGCTATGGTAATGCATTTTCTTTTTGTGTGGATTCTGTTTGGCTTTACATCACCATTGCTTTCTGTTGAAAACGCAGAAAATGCTTGCGCTCACCAGGACCTCTGATCTGCCAGGATTTATTGCTGATGGAGACATTGTTATTGGTGGGCTGTTCCCCATGCATTACAGGATAGCTGAACCAGATCAGAACTTAACATACAAACCAACAACTCCAAGATGTCATGGGTAAGCAGTACTGTATATTGTAAAGCCTTACTTACCTATATATAAAACAATAAAACTTTAGTACTAAAAGCTATTATAATACTGTATTATTACAGCTAAGCAAAAAGTGAAGAAAAACTTTGTAGCTTTGCATTTTAATACAACTTTTTGTTATTTAACTGTTTTAATAAGCTTCTTTCACATATTTTGAGTATTATTTTAAAGTAAATAAATGTGTCTTTTATGCAGTGGTTACAAATGACAATGTGATATTCAATACAAAACCTGTAGGCTGTTTTAATCCAAATGAATTCATCATTTCCAATGTAAACAAGGAATAAATAATAACAAATAAGAATTTTTATTGAAAGTTAATATAGTATTCTGAGCTAAGTTTTGTGTCCCTTTTAGTTCTGTGATGCATTCGATATTGCAAGATTATGAAGGAGATGCAAACTTTTTTAATTGGGCAATGGTATTGTTATTGCTTATTCTTCCAGCTTTGACACCAGATCCTTTCGTTGGGCTCAGACAATGAGACTGGCAATAAAAGAAGTTAATGCAAATCCAATTTTACTTCCAAAGGTGCAGCTGGGCTACAAAATTCATGATTCTTGTGCTACACATGTGGCTGCATTAAGGGCCACCCTATCCATATTTAATGAACCAAAGGAATCTTCAAGTAAAATGTGTTCTGTACATTCATCATTAAAAATGATTATTGGAGATTCTGGATCATCTCAGTCAGCAGTGGTGTCAAGACTACTGCAGCCATTCAAAATCCCAATGGTATGTATTCATTTGTTTCATTTTAATGGGGGTTTAAAAGTCAGCTAAACTCCAGCTATTTAAATTTGGTGAATGTCCTTTCACGTATGCATATTCTTCACAAAATCAAGGACCTTTGAATGACAAGCTGTCAGGCAGTCTGTTAGATTCTTTTTCTTTTTCTTTTCAACAGAGTAGGGTCCCTTCAGATTAAAACACTGTATATTAAGCTAGTAGTGTAATGGCTAATGCAGCTGCTTCATGAATCCAAGGAGGTGGATGGTTGGACAGTTATTGTTGGTATGGATATTGCACATCTTCACCATGTCTGTTTGGTTTTCTTTTTCACATCACCAGAGATGTGCAGGTTAGGTTAATTGGCAATTCGGAGCTAACACTTGGGTGAGTGGGTGCATAAGTGGGCTCTGAGATGGAGTGGGATATGTTCACAGCTATTTTCTACCTTGTGCCAGTGCTGTCAAGAGAGAATCTATTCATACTAGATTGAGCTGTTTCTTAGAGTGTTATATATTATGCTATTTATCTATTTTAAAAATAGGGCTGAACAAAGAGTTATTTAATAAAATAAAACAAAAGTGGCAGAATGGTTGTTAATCTGTTTAAAAACATTAAAATACTCTAAACTTAAATTTTATATCTTCAGCTAGATACTTTTTGTTTGTGTTATCTCTGAGGTTTCTGTTTTGCTCTCATTGTGAAGTGTGAATGTAAAGTGACTCAATCTTGTAAAATGACACAAAGAACATGTCACTGTTAGTATTGACATAATTAGCAGTTGAAGCCACCTCAGAATTATGTTAAATGAGATATTTGCCCTTAGGAAATTGATCAGAAGAACAGAACTTCAAATCATTTTCAGATAACATACATTTTTGGGGTCTGTCATTTTAAGCTATTAAAATCTTTTAAAAAGTAACACAGTTGTCCTTTAGATTAAAGTAGATTCAGTAAAATATGTTGAAAAGGCTTAACAATATTACTTTCGATTTTCAGATAAGTTATTTTTCGACATGCTCTTGCTTTGGCAACAGACAAGAATTTCCAACATTTTTTAGGTTGATTCCCAGTGATGATCATCAAGTAAAAGCAATTGCGAAACTTGTTAAATACTTTGGCTGGAAATGGGTGGCAGCAGTTTCTGAAGATGATGATTATGGCAGATATGCATTTCAAGGTCTTTTTGAAGAGTTTAGAAAAATTGGAGTATGTGTGGCATACTATGAAATTATTCCTAAAGTCTATAACAGAAAAAGGATTCTTGAAATTGTAGATATAATTAAGAAGTCCACTGCAAAAGTTGTCATATCATTTGCTGGAGAGGCCGAACTCTACCCTTTATTTTTGGAGTATGCATATCAAAATATCACTGGCATTCAATGGATTGCAAGTGAGGCTTGGGTGACAGCTTCCTTGTTTTCACCAGGGGAATTCTATCCATCACTTGGCGGTATAATAGGGTTTGCTATTCGCAGGGGAGAAATCACAGGCTTAAAGGACTTTCTCCTTCAAGTTAATCCAACACTCAACCCTAATAACTCTCTTGTCAAAGGGTTTTGGAGTACAATGTTTGGTTGTTCATTCTATCCATGAAACGTAAGTGATGAGTCTGGAAAAATGCTTCCCTTTTGTTCTGGTCATGAGTCCTTAGAAGAAAAATACTCTACTTACTTGGATATGTCCAACACTAGAATTTCTTATAATGTTTATAAAGCAGTATATGCAGTTGCTCATTCATTACATAATCTGCTTAGCTGTGAAGCTGGCAAAGGACCCTTTGAAAATTCATCTTGTGCAGATATCACCAACATCAGCCCATGGCAGGTAAAATCTATTTTCAGCCAAATCATTGTGCAGTAATTTTTAAACGTAGTCTGATATTCGTAAATGTGGCAGTATTGACTGGTTACTTTGTTTTGATGACCTTTTTTCTTATTATACCAACTTTAAGTAGTTGTGTTATTATTAAAATAATTACCAGAAACATATACACTTGTATTGTTTATTCTGTGTGCTTTATTATCTGAGCAGTGTTAGAAAAATAATTTTGATTAATAATATATTTTATAAATCAATTTTTAAAGTTACAATTTCAAAGTTACACTGCTAATCATGTATTATGATATTAGGCCAGTGGTTCCCAAACTCGGCCCTCAGAACCGACTGTGGCTGCAGGTTTCTGATCCAACCAGATTATCAATTGGTGATAATAATTGATAACAACTGATCTCATTTAATTAGCTGGTCTTTTTTACTCTTCTCTTATTCTGCATTCAAAAAAACAACAGTATGGTTTTTACATATATAAGACATTTAGAAATATTTCAATTTTTTTCTAAAGCTATAAATGCTTAATTCTCTTTTGTTGTTTTCCTGTTACCTTCTCCTTTTCTTGAATGCTTTGATCCCTTCATTTAACCTTAATAGAGACAATTAACAACAAGTATAGATGATGAAAGCAGCAATGACTTTAGTGTCAGACCCGCTAATTGGCCTGTATTTGATATAGCGCCTAACTAGAGTTCAAGAACCCCTAGGCGCTTTACAACACAACAGTCATTCACCCATATTCATACACTGGTGATGATAAGCTACTATGTAGCCACAGCTGCCCTGGGGCACACTGACAGAAGTGAGGCTGCCGAACACACTGGCGCCACCAATCCTTCCGACCACCACCAGCAGGCAAGGTTGGTTAAGTGTCTTGCCCAAGGACACAACAGCTGCATTCTCATGCCGGAAGCCAGGATCGAACCTGCGACCTTCCGATTGCTGGACAAACCGCTCAACCGACTGAGCTACTGCTGCCCTATTAATTACTAATTAGTAAATAATCAATTAAATAACCAAAACACCTGGAAAAGTAGAATGAAAATTAGGTTGAAAATAATGTTAATGACTTAATAAAACTACATATTCCCCTTATAACTGCTCATTACATTTTAATAAAAATTTACCAAACTTAGTTTGTAATTTCTATATTGACTCCAAAACACAGAAACTGAGAAATAATGACTCCTTTAATTAGCCCAGGAGTCCAATGAAAAACAGAAGTTGATTGGAAGAAAAACCTGCAGCCACAGTGGGTCCCCAGGACCGAGTTTGGGACTGTATTAGGCAATTAGCTGCTTTAACATCTTGCACAGCAAACACCACCACAGGACCGTGTACCATGAATGTTAAAACACAGAGCTGCAGGTTCAATCACCTCCTCTGGTTTACCATGTGACTCATTTAACTACTTGTCCTCCAAATGTAAAAACATATATGTTTACAGCTCTAATTTGTCCTGTTATTCTAAGTCACCTCCACAAAAAGTGTCTACTAAATAAATAAAAACATACTCCAGCAAATCTTTTACCCTAGGTTATTAATAAAGAAATATTGGGTGTTTGCAAAATAACCTGCAAATTCCCAGACATGAATCCAAAAAAAAAGAAATATACAAATTATGCATAGAATTTGCTCGAGTGTAAAATATGAATGCCAGCACCACATGGTCAGCACCAGTATTGTAGGCAGAAACAAAATTAAACTCAGGATGTGAAATTTTTCAGATTGACATTTATTGATGGATCTTCAAATTCAGCAATAGGGAACAAATAATAAGAGTAGATATATAACAGCTGAGTTATAATAGAATAAAGCAAGATATTCTTGAATTCAACACCATCACATTTATATAGACAATAATTAGGGTGCTCTATGTACTGTACAACTTTACATATTATATACTATCTATCCCTCCAGCTCCACCCACATAGTAGTGAAACAGGTCATAGAGGAGCATAGACATAGAATTACTAGACGCCACATGACCAGCAGCATCGTATGTCAACATTGCCACCATATTGCGAGTGGCACTGCTGTGGAGTTAAGTAAAGAATAAAGATGCCTCACGCATGTGCTGCTTGGGCTTGTACAAACCGCTGTACGCTCCAAACCAGATCCCGGGGGATTACATTTCATAGGTAAGGCTGAAAAATTGTTTTGGTTATATCTGGCCATTAGAAATAATAATTATAATCTTAACTTTAGCTATGCCAAGCTAAGCTAGCAAAGCTATGCATTTATGTGAGCCTCCAAACAATGTTTTGGCTAAGCGTATTTAGTCACTATGTAGATTGCTGTTAGCTGTTAACATTTCTCAAACTTTGAAGGTTTCCCAAAGAAATCCACCTCAGGAAGCAGTGGGAGGTAGCCCTTTGTCGGGATTTTGAGAAAGCTGCCTTGTGTTATGTGTGCCGTGCTAGTTTGGTAACAGATGCTGTACTGGCATCATATGATCAAAGCTATCACTTGCTCACATTAAAAAACAAATGAGGTTTAATGATTCTTTCTGAGGGTACAGTCAAGGTGGTCAAAGTAGTTGAGCATGTTATTCAACAGTTGACATTAGGGCAAGCTGTCAGTGTATCTTTGATCAATCAGTTTGTTCTGGCTGCGATTGGTTCAGATGATGTGTTTTTTCTCATGGAGCACATTGAGGAAACACAGTTTGAATTTGACAACCATCATTTTATGCTTATGTCTATAGTTGTGTCTGTCTTCCACAAACTAAGGCTGCACCATATTGCCAGAGTGAATACTCTCAAATTACAGAATGGCAACACATGGAAAAAGCTATGTGAGACAGTTCTGTTTCAAGGATTTTAGATCCTATGCTCTATATATTTAAATAACCACATTGTGTGTGTGTGTGTGTGCGTGTATGTGAGAGAGAGACTGAGAGAGGAATGAGTGAAATGTTTTCAGAAATTATTAAGCCAATTTGTGTACAATAAAATTGTTTATTTTTGTCATTGAGTGTATCATTTCACTGTTAAAAGAAAGACCAGATTGCCAGTTGCAATCTTACTATTTTGACTTTCAGATATTGGTCAAGTTTTCATCTCAATAAGTAATAATAATAATAATACATTTTATTTAATAGGCGCCTTTCTTAGCACTGAAGGTCACCTTACAATAAAATTAAACAACATTAGTAAAATTAAAACAAGAGAATGATAAATCAAACAGCAATAATTAGCAAACAAACAAAGATAACTGGCAGTAAAAGTGCAAAATTCACAATTGGTATGCCAGTTTGAAAAGATAAGTTTTGAGGGTAGTTTCAAAATGTGTTATTGAATCGAGCTGACGTATATGAGAGGGAAGAGAATTCCAGAGTTGAGGAGCACTATGAGAGATGCTCAAGCTCCCATAGACCAGAGTTTGATGTGTGGTACAGAAAGTAGAGCTGCAGAGGAGGATCTGAGTGAGCGAGAGGGAGTGTAAGTCTGGAGGAGATCAATGAGGTTGTGGAGAGCTTTAAATGTTAAGAGCAGTATTTTGTATTGTATTCTGTAGTTAACAGGGAGCCAGTGAAGTTGAGAGAGAATAGGTGTAATATGTTCAGTGGATTTAGAACAGCTGGTTATTATCCTGGCAGCAGAATTTTGAAGAAGTTGTAAGTGATGGATATGTTTTTTTGGGATGCCAGATAGAATAGCATTACAGTAATCTATACGTGAGGTGACTAGGGCATTAACCAATACTTCAGCACTGTGTTGTGTAATAACAGGACAAAGTCTAGAAATGTTTCGGAGATGGAAGAAGGCAGTCCGAGATATGTTACTTATATGGGAGGAATTATTTAATAATAATAATTATTATTATTATTATTATTTAATAATTGCCATTATTAGTGTATAAATGGATATAAATAATTGCATTTAAATGAGTCGCCAAAATCTGTTGTATGTAAAGAATACTTTTTTAAACGTTATTGTTTTTTCATCAGATAACCCAGTTTCCACGTCTACCTGTATTAGTTTAAATGGCACTTTTGCCACTCGCAATATGGCAGACGCACTGACGTATCATGTCGACTGGGCAACACAGTGAATGCAGTGTCTACCTATATATGTCTATGGTGAAGAGGGCCCTGCCCGGCTCCCTACGCCTGACGTCATGCTTCCACCTCCCCTCAGCCTACAGCCTCTGTCTCGGATTAGTGCGAATATATTGCCCCTGCAAGTGAACTATGATTCTCAGCACAATGAGAGAAGTTGCAAAAGCAACCGGAAGGTTCAAGCAAATTATAGAAAAAAACCTGATCCAAATCCATTAAGTAGTTCTCTCGTTTGCTAGATAAGTGGAGCTAAGGAACACCCCAAGGGTGGAGTGTGAGTGAGGAAGGCCTCGGCCCTTTCTCCCCTCAGCCCGTTGTGTGTCTCTCGGATTCGCGCAAATAAATCGGTACTGCAAGCAAACTATGATACATAGTGTAATGACGGAAATCGCAAAATCAACTGGAATGTTCAAGCAAAGTATAGAAATAAACAAAATCTAAATCCGTTAAGTAGTTCTCTCCTGAAAAGTGGACAGACAGACGTTGGATTTTATATATAGAGATAAAACAAATGAAATCCACACTAAATTAAATTACATTCTACAGAACCATTATGTTCCAGCTGTAATCATTTACTACCTCTAAGGTACTTTTAAGTGTCAAAAATGTACAAATGAACCAAATGTACACAAATGTAACAATTACTACCTGCACTTTGAGTACTATGTACTTTTTTATTTAAGCTGCAACAGTATATTCAAAATGTTTCTTTCATCATCATGGGAGAAAAAATCAACTTTGATCAAAGTGGTGACCCTATTGCATCTTATGATATCATAAACTGGCAAAAAGGTTTAGATGGAGATATAAAATTTGTCACAGTTGGACGCTATGATACATCTAATGGTGCTGGAAAGGAGCTATGGATTCAGGAAGATGGAATCATCTGGACAAACCATCAAACTAAGGCAAGCTGTGAACTTTTTAGTATTAAAAGGAATGAAAAGGTATAGAAATACATAAAACCAATTTTAAGAGCATTATAGATCTTTTTTAATATTTATTTTAAGGTACCAACATCAGTATGTTCTGAAAGCTGCCACCCTGGCACAAGGAAAGGAGTTCGCAGAGGACAACCTCTGTGTTGTTTTGATTGCATACCATGTGCTGACGGGGAAACTAGTAATCAAACAGGTATGGTGTTATTCCTGATGCACTGCCAGTCATACATATTCTATTATGCTTTGATGCCTATCATAAAGTTTATCTCAGTAGATCCTTTTTTAAAAGGGTATTCGTAAACCTAAGCACATTCAGATTTTCTCTCACAAACGCTCAAGTGCCTTTGAAGTATCACCATATTTTAACTGCTATTTGTTTTTATTTATACTTTCTTTTTCAGATTCAGTAGAATGTACTCAGTGTCCTTCAGATTACTGGTCCAATGCTGAAAAAACAGAATGCATACCAAAAGAGATTGAATTTCTTGCTTATGATGAATTTGGAGCTTCATTAACTATGATCGCTTTATTTGGTGCTTGCCTTACATTTGGGGTCCTTGGCATATTCCTTTATTATACAAATAGCCCCATTGTCCTGGTGAACAATTCTGAACTCAGTTTTTTCATTCTTATTTCACTGGCCCTCTGCTTTCTGTGCTCCATTGCATTCATTGGCGAGCCTGCTGATTGGTCTTGCATGTTTAGGCACACAGTGTTTAGTGTTACCTTCTCATTATGTATATCCTGTATTCTTGGCAAAACAGTTGTTGTGTTAATGGCTTTCAAAGCCACACAACCTGGGAGCACCATCATGAAATGGTTTGGGCCTTTACAGCAAAGAATCATGATTTTCTGCTGCACCTTTATTCAGATTGTTATTTGTGCAATTTGGTTGATTTCTATGCCCCCTTTCTCTGTCAAAAATACCAAATACAACAATTCTAAAATAATACTGGAATGTCATGTGGGTTCTGCTTTGGCCTTTTGGTGTGTCTTGTGCTACATTGGAGTTCTTGCTTGCATGTGTTTTGTTCTGGCTTTTCTGGCAAGAAAACTCCCTGGTAACTTCAATGAAGCCAAGTACATAACATTCAGCATACTCATCTTTTGTTCTGTGTGGTTGGCATTTATTCCAGCATATGTCAGCTCACCTGGCAAATACACTGTTGCAGTGGAAATATTTGCCATTCTTGCATCTAGTTTTGGATTGCTTTTCTGTATATTCGCTCCAAAATGTAATATTATTTTACTGAAACCTGAAAAAAATACCAAGAAGGGCATTCTTGGCAAAAGTAATACAAATACATACAATTAAATAATGTATAGTATTCACATTTAATCAACATTTTACCAGTAAGTTTCAGAAAATATGTCTGATGTATAAGGAATTCTACATTATATTTCAGTTCACGTATTGGAAATGTTGAAGAAATGGAAGGGCAAAAAAATGAAATTAAATTAAAATCAGCATAAACTGAACACCCACTCACATATATATATATATATATATATATATATATATATATATATATATATATATATATATATATATATATATATATATATATATACTGTATATATATATATATATATATAAATATATATACGTAGGTTTCTTATGGCTTCTTGCTAGCTCTTCATGTTTCCTCCACTCTTTCTCTCTCTCTCTCTCTCTCTCTTTCCTGCCTGGTGGAGGATCAAGGAATCATTGGTATCTGCTATATCAATTGTCCTCTGAAAACTGGGTTAATCCACTGTGGTTGACACAGTCTCTTTCCTACTACCTCTGGGCTACCACTGTTGAGGGCATGTTCTCCTTAGACAATTTACACTAACATGTACAGAAATTCCTCTTTGGCCTCCAAATAAGAAAAACAGTATCATTTTGATGAAATCACAATATTTATCATACCTATATTGGATCCCACCACACCTCACCCCCCAAATCTTAACTAATGTTGTTTTTACTGTTTGAATGTTTTCTAAATGATTTTATGTTGCCCTTTGACACCATTAAGTACTTTTGCACCAGAGAAGACACTACATTATAATATTCATAGAGCAACCCAAGAAGTAACAAACTAAACAGTATAACCAAGTAGTTTGGGGTATTGATTAAGGCTTTTGACTTCAATTCCAGAGTTTGTGGGTTCAAATCCTGCTACTTACTTTGTGTGGCCATAAGCATGACACTTCACCTACCTGTGCTACTAGTGGAAAAAAAGAAATATAACCAAATGTATTTCAAATGTTGTATGCTTCCTTGGATAAAGGCATCAGCCAAAATAATAACTGGTGCAGGATGGGCACTTTAAGAGAATATTTTGTGTAGTGCAAGACCTTTTTGTGAACATTCCTTGATGAAGTTAAGTGGACCCTCCACCACTGACAACTCTTTTTCCTGTATGAAGAAGACATCTAAAAAAGTATGTATTGTGAGGAGCCATTGAAATCTGAGAGTTTTTATCAGTCGGAAGAGAAACTTCTCTTGGCTCTATTATGGGACAATTCTAATCACAAAGAGAAAAATCAAGTGCCTAACTACTGCCTGTGGAACCCCATGCAACCTTAACAATAGTAGTTCATAGTCAAACTGAGACCAGTGGTATGTTAGAAAAGGAACAAAGACTTTTGAAAATACAAAAATTCATGTCCTTTATTACAAAAAAATTATTGTTCAAGTGCAAAACTGTAAAAGCTGAATGTCATAAACAAAAAAATCAAAACTTGTGTCTACACCCACCCAAATCAAAACTCCAATAAATATTTGAGGAGGAAAAACTAAGGTACTATTTACAATAGATGCATCTTATTTCCTTCTTGACTACTTTTACATTTTAATTACAATTTGTTCTGGACGTGCTCTGTGTCTAGGCATGTCAGAGTGGGGAGGAGAGAAAGAGACCAAGCTATTTCTAATCTATCCTTTTTACCCCCGCAATTGTGAGTGCCAACACAACAATAGGCTTCATAGCCATAACTTCGAGCAAAATTGGAAATTAAGGTTAAAGCTACCATATATAATAATGTACTACCTTAACTTAAGACTATAAAATACGAGTACTGCACATGAAAAAGAAAGCAAAAAACAACTTTCTTACACAGGTGAAATCAAAAAATATGATATTTTTAAAGTTCCTTGCAGTCTTCGCAATCAGGAGGAGAAAATGTAACTTTAAGGATAAACTTCAGGTGTTCACCAAATTATAATAATTCTTTACAGTTATATAGTATTTTTCTCACTACTTAGAGAGCTTCACATAGTGAGTAGGAAGCCACTTCAGCCACCACTAATGTGCAGCATCCACCTGGATTAGGCAATGGCAGCCTGTGACGATGTGGGTTCTGGCTCCACGCTCCCATGGCTGTTTGGGAACCCTTGAACCCAACACCGTCGATAATGAAACCGAGTGAGCTAGTCAGTGAAGGCAATAATTGAGCATCTGAGCAAGGGGATGGTTAAAAGTGAAACAGTGCTTTTATTAAAAACAGTCCATCAAAACAAAAGTGTCCACAAATAAATAGTGCAGTGTTTCCAAGTTCAAATAAGTAAATAATCCATTAAAAGAACACGTGGAGGTTAAAATCAATAGAAAAACAATCCTTTAAAACGAGAGGTAAAATCTTCTTTAGGAAGCAATCTTTAAAACAATAACAAATCCGGTGCATCGTTTCTATTAGCGTCTCACCTGCTTATCCCGTTAGGGCTTAGCAGCAGGCAAGACGCTCTCTGCAGCTGCCCTCCTGAAACACACGCATGAGACTGGAGACCTCCCGAACCCTGGCTTCGGTCTGGCACTCATCCCAGTCTCGGAGAACTTGGTTTCCAACCAGCGGCCAGGTCGCCACGTTGGGGATTCCAGAACCAAGTCTCCGACTTCCGCTGCCTTTCAGCGGCCTCTCTGCGGCCAGTCGCCTTCCCTTGTTCACTCCTGCTACATAATTGCTCAGCTGGAGCGACATCAACTCAAACGCCTGGGTGTAGGCCCAACACCCCAGGCCCTCGCAGCTGCCCGTGGCGTTGTTCGTTCGTTCGCTCGCTCTCTCTCTTTCACCGACCTGCCTCCTCATCTGCTCCCGGTAACCTCCGTCCTCTTTCCTTTCCTTTTTCTCTCCGATCGTTCCTTTTTTCCCCCCACAACCGACTCGCGCTTCTTTATAAATAACCAGGGGCCATCACAGCTGTAGCATTAGCCACGGGAGCAATCACGAATGTGGGCAGTTCCTCACCTGTGCACACGGTGAGAAACGGCCACAAAGGCGACTGCCCAGCGGCTCGCCACAACATCGCCCCCCCTCACGAATCCGCCTTGGGTGCGGTGATTATTTAAAAATGGCCTTTGCTCAGTGAGCTGTGGACCCGCTATACCACACAGCCGTTTTGCGCAAATACACTCACCACACATTAGCTGTTACTTGGTGAAGGGGTGAAAGAAAGTTAGGGACAGGGGATGATTAGGAGGTCTAAAGAACTAGGCTGAGGTAAGCAAAATAGCTAGGACATAGTGGAAAAAAATATTCTTAATGAAGGATGGTCAGGGATGTTTTATGACCACTGAGAGAGTCAGGACCTTGATTTTACTTCTCATCCAAAGGACTGCACCATTTTTATAGCACCATCACTGCACTGGGGCATTGGGATCTATATTCAGACCACAGCATAAGTGCCCCCTGCTGGCTTTTCCAACACCTCTTCCAGCAGTAACCCAAACATTTTCTGGTTGGTCTCCATTTCCAAGTACTGGCCAGGTCCAAATATGCTTAGCTTTAGATGGAGGACCTGTTCTGAAGTTCATGTAGTACAGCTACAGACCAAAACTTAAAAGAAAAATCTGGAACTTCCCACAATTATGTCTCAATGCACTGTGGTATAGCGGGTCCACAGCTCCCGTCAAAGGCCAGGTTTAAATAAATAAGCACTGTGCTCACGGCTTGGTGAGGGGGTGTGGTGGTTGAAGCGGTTCTCGGGGTGATTCGTGATGTAGGCGTTTCTCACCTAAGTTCACAGGTGAGAAACCGTCCGCATACGTGATTGTTCCTGGGGATGCTTATTTGCCACAGCTGCCATGCCCTCTAGATAAATAGAAGCATGAGTCGGCTAGGGGGGAAAGAAAAGAAAGAACAGATGGGAGGTTGCAGTAGAAAGCAGGAAGAAGTGGAGAGAGAGAGAGAGAGAGCCGGTGCAGGCTTGCGAGCGAGTGCAGGCTAGCGTTGCAGCTGAACAGTGAGCCTGGGTGTTGAGCCGACACCCGGGGAATAGTAGTAGTGGTCACTACTTGACTTGACAGGACTTGGGGAGTGTATTCCCCAGCGTGGGCACCCTGGTCGCTGTGGATCCCAAGTCACTGTCAAGAGGAGCATACCGGAGCCAGGGATTGGAGAGGCGAACTGAGCAGCCGAAGTAGGCAGAGTGAAGGTCAGCTGCAAGTAGGGCGACTCCCCTGTTGAGAAGCCCAGACGGGGGAAGCAGGGGAGATGCCAGGTAAAAAGTCACCGGGCTTCTTGTTGTTTTTAAAAGACTGCTTCCTACAATATTTTAATCTTGTTGTTTTCAAGACTTTATTTTTCTATTGTTTTTAACATCCACGTGTCACATCTTTTTTTATGGATTATTTATTTATTTAATGACTTTGAAGGCACTGCACTTTATTTAATTTGAACATTGTTTTTGTTGATTGTTTTAATAAAAGCACTTTAGACTTTTGCACCATCCTCTTGCTATGTTGTGCCTCACTGCCTATCTCATTGGTAACATTACCGATGCTGTAGGGTTCAAGGGCTCCCAGGGGCAAGATGGGAGTGTGGAACGAACCCGCATTGTCACATGCACACTCAATAATCCAGGTAAGGAATTTCTAGAAAGTTGATTCTGTTCATCTGGACATAGTTTTTTTTCTGATATGTTTCATCACTCAACCAAGTGACTTCCTCAGTCTCAGCTGACTGCAGGTTTCTCCAACCTTATAAACAGTACCTTGGCCTATTGATTGAACTAGCACCATTGACTAACAATGGGCGTGTGATCAATGAAATGCAAATTGTCCATTGATCAATGGCCATTAGTACCATTCACAGAGAGTTGGGAAGTTATGAACTCCTTAAACGAGATCCAGGTAGTGGTTACAGGAAAAAGGTGATAGATTGTCTCAAGCAGTTAGTGCATGACAACGCTATTGACCGGACCTCATACCACAGATTATACCCAGGAGAAGCTACACCAAGTCTGTATGGTTTACCGAAGATACATAAACAGGATGCACCTATAAGACCCATTGTCTGCATGATCAATTCAGTTACATATAACATCTGAAAGTTCATGGCCGCTGTGCTCAACCTGTTGGTAGGCAGCAAAAAACACCATATTCAGCTCACTTTGGATTTTGTGGAGAAGGTGAGAAATGTCATTATGGAGGCAGATGAAACTATAATCTCGTATGATTTTACATCTCTATGCACTTGCATTCCAGTTACGGAAGCAGTGGATGTGGTCCGTAAGATTTTACAGGATGAACCCATACTCAGAAAAAGGACCACTCTCAGACCCGACCAAGTGTGTTTGCTCTCGGAACTATGTCTTCAATCCACATATTTCATATACAAAGACAGTACTACTATTATCCTATCCTGGAACATCATGTGCGTAAGCGCATTTCCGCTTTTGTGCTTACGTCATGTTATAGTGTGAGTTCTACGCACGGCATTATGCATAAGGCCCCAGGTCTCAACACGATACTGCAAAAATTGGTTCACCCCAAGGATCGGCACAGACAGAGTAATATAGTTTACGCAGTTAAGTGCCAAGAGGATTGCCATGAATCATACATTGGAGAAACCAAACAACAACTGGCAAAGCGGATGACACAACATAGAAGAGCTACCTCGTCGGGCCAGGACTCCGCAGTCTATTTACATCTACAGGACAGTGGTCACTCTTTCAGTGATGAAGATGCGCACATCCTGAAAAGGGCGGAACGCTGGTTTGAGCGAGGAGTCAAGGAGGCCATTTACGTGAAAAAGGAACAACCATCTCTGAACCAAGGAGGGGGCCTAAGGGTACATCTTTCACCATCTTACAATGTGGTGATTGCAGCCATTCCCCAACTCTCTGTGAATGGTACTCATGGCTATTGATCAATGGACAATTTGCATATCATTAATCACACGGCCCATTGTTAGTCAATGGTGGTAGTTCGATCATTAGGCCAAGGAACTGTTTATAAGGTTGGAGAAACCTGCAGTCAACTGAGACTGAGGAAGTCACTTGGATGAGTGATGAAACCTATCAGAAAAAAAACTATGTCCAGATGAACAGAATCAACTTTCTAGACATCCCAAAGTTATATAGAGTGGATGTGATTTAAAACAGCCTGCAGTCTCATCTCAACTAGTTATCAACCTGCTAAGCAAGGAAAACGCAGATGATGTAAATAATTGGGATAATTTTTGGTAAGGGCTAGGATTTTTTAAAGGAATGATTCACCAAAATTGTTATTTTTTTATACTTGCTTAATCCTTGTAATTTTTAGTAATAGACTGAAAAATCTGTAAAACATCATGTTTTAATGGAGAATGGAGATAAAGTTTTTATAATAGAATTTGGATCTATTGAGACTAACTTAATTTTTTTAAATATTAAATAATTATTTCCAGAAAAATCGGAGTACTGCATTCAGACAGAATCTTTAAAGCTTAATCACCAATTTAATTGAAATGAGCAAAGAAATGGGAAAACTAATCTTTTATTTAGCCATAATGTGCAGATTCTTTTTTTATATTTTATGACAGAAAGACAACTGAAATAATGTAAAACAGTAAAGACATAGTATGTGTAGCAGCGTTTTTCCAAATTTACCAAAGTTCAGCAGCTCTAACTCAAAAGATGGGATTCAACAAAGGCCTGATGCGCAGAAATGATTCCACAGACAAAATATGTTCATTTTTAAAAGTTTAGTTAAGTTTCATAGTAAAACAGTTCATACAAAAAAGAAAATTAAAATAGCAAAAAAAGGCAAAAAATGAATGTTAAGAAAAGTTCAGTTCTAAGCTTAATCTTGTTACATCTCAAATTGTTACTATTTACTTAACATTTCTGAACCATTTCAAAACATTCAGAAAACTGTAAGCTTATCCCATTTCTGAGTTGAAAATGGGTCTTTTAAGTCCCTATGTACTGGGACCTTTTCTAAACAACAACTGAGCTTATTATCACACTGTTTCTCAGTTATAGTAAGAAGGTTCTATTTTTTACTAACTTATAGGTGGAAAAGACCATACCATAGGTTAGGACTATGGAAGAAATTTATATTCTGTTCCAATTAAGCAAACATTAATGTGAGTTTAACTAAAACTTTTAACTTTCTAAACGTGCCTCTTACAGTATGTAAGTCAGGAATAATAAAATTTTTTGTGTTTTCTTTGCAAATTAATTTTTGTTCAGTTCATTTTTGGATTTGAATTTATTATTATTATTATTATTATTATTATTAGTAGTAGTAGTAGTAGTAGTGGTACTTTTGTGATATATTCATTATCCATCATATTATTTTTATTGAAATATACTGTACTATTCATAAATGTGTACAGTAGTTTAGCATTTGTATATTTTATATTTGTACAGGCATAATAACATTACCGATAATACTGTAAATCATGTACAATTACTGAATATAAATGAGTGTGTTATTAAAGTTAAACTATACTAGTTGACAGCATGAAATGTTGCCTGTTCTAGTGCTGCTATGCATTGAGATGTCAATGGCTGAAAGTCCATTTTGTCAGCTATATTGGACTCCTGGCTTTACCCAGTTTTCAAAAGATAGCCATGTAATAATTGAAGCTATATTTTCAATTCATGACACCATATAGTGTAAAGCTCAATTTTAAAGCAAAACCAGATCATGTGGAATGCCAGAGGTAGGTGTATTGAGTGTTTTTCTTTCAAAAAGTATGTTTAAAAAAGAAATGTGTTTTTGAAAGTAGGTTTACAAATTAAAAAACTGAAATTTTTAAATTTTTTTTAGAAAATTTAAGGATAAGAGCTTTTTTTTAGTTCCTCAAAATGTTATTTTTTTGATACTCCACTTAATACATATGCATGTAATGTCAAATAAATACTTATATTTATTTAAGACTTGCACATATGGATATGTATGTATTTCTTCTAACATGTAAATGATTATAGCTATCTATATACAAGATAAAAATAGTTATCAAGAAATGAAAAAAAAATTCAGAAGTTTTTTAATGGGTTATTTTAAGTTTACAGTTTAAAATTTTACAGTTTAAATTTTAGAGAACTGAGATTTGCTCGGACTGTGAGAGGAAATAAACAATCGAACAGATCTACTACCTGGGGTGGAGCTTGGGTATAAAATCTACGATTCTTGTGGCTCTGTGCCCATGGCTCTAAAGGCTGCCTTAGATTTTGCAAGTGGGTCATTTCCATCCAACTACAACCAATCATGCCTCTCACCATACTTTGCCTCAGGAATAATAGGCGAGACGGCCTCATCCACCACTGTAGCTGTTGCATCAACTGTTGGACCTCTCCAAATTGCTCTGGTATGAAATTCTTTAAATCTTCTTTTCTTATTTTGGTTTTACAGTTTCAGTACAATACACATATCATATGTCAATATTCCAGACACAGGTATAATACACTATACACATATAGTGCTCTGTTCATTAGTCATATACTGAATATGAGAATTTGTAATTTCTTAATTTGTATGTGTAACATTGATGCTGTTAGATATAAAAATGCTATTCAAAATAATAATGATAAAAAATACATTTTCACAATGTTATACTTTAATGAATTAGCAAGTTTAGTAAAGTATATGGTTGGTGTACAATACTTTATCCTTGTTAGCAGCACAGTATGTAAATGATTCTGCATATCATTAAAGGTATCAACATTATACACTTAAAACCGCTTATTAAACACGTAAGGATTAGTTATACTTTAAAATTATTTTCCTTTCCAGGTAAGTCATTGTGCATCTTGTGCTTGTCTAAGCAACAGAAAAGAATTTCCTTCATTTTTCAGAACAATACCAAGTGATGCTTTTCAGACTACAGCACTGGCTCAGCTTGTAAAGTATTTTGGATGGACGTGGATTGGGGCTGTTAGAAGTGATAATGATTATGGAAATTATGGAATGTCAAGCTTTATAATGCAAGCCCAGCAGGAGGGCATTTGCATTGAATCCTTTTACAGAACAGACACAAAGAAGAAACATTTAAATGTTGTGGACACAATTAAGAAATCGACTTCAAAAGTCATTGCAGCATTTATGGCCACTGCTGATATAATATTTCTATTTAAAGAGTTAACTGCACAAAACATAACTGGATTTCAATGGATTGGCACCGAAGCTTGGGTTACTGATCCAATATTAGTCTCGTCCAATGAATTCAGCTTTTTAAAAGGAACCATAGGAATTGGACTTGAAAAATCAGTGATTTCAGGATTGGAAGATTTTTTATATGATATTTCTCCAAATGAGATAGACAGCAGTTCTGTTATGAAAGAATTCTGGGAATCAGTGTTTGAATGTAGATTTCCTGGTAATTCAAAAACTACTAACCAAACAACATGCACAGGATTTGAAAGTCTGCGAAGACGTAAACATAGTTATAATGATGTTAGCAAAACAAGAATTTTAAGGAATGTTTATAAGGCCGTGTATGCCATTAGTAAATCTTTGCATACTTTAGTCACTTGCAAGAAATCAGAGGAGGACTGTGAAAAAGATAAACATTTATCCATTGCAGGTTATTAAAGAACAAGAGAAACAAAAACACAAAAGAAGAATTTATGTACAACATTTATGTAGATTATGATTAATGAATCAATATGTCGCTAATTTAGTATTACATTAAGAATTGCATTAAAAATATATTGAAATTGTGAAGTATCAATGAGTTAGTAAAATGAAGAAATTAAACTTACCAAAATTATTATATTTTCCCAAATATCATATTCCTTTATTCTACTACTTTTACATATAATCTGTATATTAATGTATATACTTCCATGAGAAATAAAACTTTACTGGGTCCATTTTGTTCTTTACTTCTGATACAGGTGGTACAGCAGCTAAATGCTATCAACATTACAATTAAAATGGATTAAATGTTGTTTTTGATAACAATGGAGATTCTGTTGCATTTTACTGAAATAATAAATTGGCAACTTACTTAGGAAGGAAATATTAAATATGTAACTACTGGTTATTTCGATTCTCATGCACATGGGCAAATGGAGATTATACAGTGACTATTAGTAATTAGAATTAGTATTTAGAATTTTGAATTAAATTTAGGTTTTCAACTATTGAAACAGAAATGTAATTATTTATGTTAAATATAAACTTAGAATTATGATTTTGACATTTCCTGTGAAAAGCTAATTACATAGAGAGTCTAGTTCTGTATGTGCAAATGTCAAAAAATAAAAATAAATAATAAACTTACCTAATAGTCTAATATAATTTCATATAATACAATGAAATATAACAATAATATAAGTAAAATTTGAAGTGGTTCCCACTTAATTTCAGGCACTGAAAGTATGTCCATTTAAAAAAATAATATTTTAATCAGTGGTTTTCAGAATTTTATTTAAAAAAATTAAAATACACACAGTGGTTTATAAATATTTTATTTCTATGAGGTTCCAACACCTGAATGCAGTGAGACTTGCACACCTGGTACCAGAAAAGCATTAAAGAAGGAAAACCGGCTTGCTGTTTTGACTGCATCCCATGTACTAGGGAAGGATCAGCAATAAAACAGGTGACATAAGAAAATAATAGGAAATTTATTTTATGTAAATAACAATCTACAAAGTTAAAAAATCATGATGTGTTTTTAACCAATTTCTCTGTTATTAACAGAATGTCTTCTTGGCAGATTCCATTGACTGTATGCTGTGCCTTTCTCAGTACTGGCTAAATGAACAAAGAAATTAATGCCTGCCCAAAGAAATTGAATTTCTTTCATTTGATAAAAATCTGGAAATAGTGCTAGTGTTACTTTCTCTTTGTGAAGCTTCTCTTACGGTGGCTATTTTAGTAGTCTTTTTCCATCACAGATGTACCCCAATAGTCAAAGCAAATAATTCAGGGCTGAGCTTCCTTCTTCTTTTGGTTTCCCAGAAACCAGGTCCTATAGCCAAGAAGGAAATGATACTATGTACCAATGGGCTTTTCTTATTTATTTTCTGCATAAGGGTACTTATGATCATTCATTTATTAGGACAAAATTGCAATAATCTGTAATTTACACTCGATGAAACATGGCAAATTTAGTTTTTTACCATTGTTGCCTTTTTTGTTATTTAATATCATGGTACTTTTGAATATGAAATTTATGCTTGTAAATATTTTCTTACTTACAAAATATCCTAATAAATTTTTCCATGATTACAAAAAATTTGTGGTGGTAGCCTGCACCACCTCCACCTACTCAAAGCATCATGATACACCAACAATGATGGATGGATTAAAAGGCAGAAGTCTACGTGACTATCATTTTCAAGTCCTTATGTGAGAACCCTAAATCCAAAGAGGACTGTTTCATTTACAGTATGTTAGGTAGAATGCCCAGAGGGACTGGGTGGTCTCATGGTCTGGAATCCCTACAGATTTAATTTTTTCTCCAGCCTTCTGGAGTTTTTTTGTTTTTCTGTCCACCCTGGCCATTGGACCTTACTCTTATTCTATGTTAATTAATGTTGACTTATTTTATTTTCTTACTGTGTCTTTTATTTTTCTATTCTTTATTAAGTAAAGCACTTTGAGGTACTGTTTGTATGAAAATGTGCTATATAAATAAATGTTGTTGTTGTTATTTTGTCATTAACTCTCTGCTTTCTTTCCTCAGTCTCATTTATTGGCAAACCATCTCAGTGGTCATGCATGTTTCGTCACACTGTTTTTGGCATCACGTTTGTACTCTGTATTTCAAGTGTACTCGGCAAGATGATTGTTTTCCTAAAGGCCTTTAAAGCTACATTCCCTTGTAATACTACTTTGAAATGGTTAGGAGTGGCTGCATGTACATTAATTCAGGCTATGTGTACTTTGGCTGATAACATCCCCCTTATCCATACCAAAACATGAAATATTACAATGACATTATTATTTTGGAATGTGCCCTTGGATCATCAGCTGCGTTTTTCAGTATTTTGGGTTACATTGGACTTCTTTCCTTTGTGTGTTTAATTTTGGCTTTTTTTGCTCACCACCTACCAGACAACGTCAGTGAAGCTAAATACATTAAGTTCAGCATGCTGATATTCTGCACAGTGTGGCTTATGTTTATTCCTGCTTATATTAGTATACCTGGGAAATACACAGTAGCTGTGGAAATATTTGCTGTTTTAGCTTCCAGTTTTGGCTTGCTTTTCTGCATTTTTGCTCCAAAATGTTATATCATATGTAAAAAGAAAACACAGACAGTATAAAGGGTTGGGGTTTTTCCGGCCCCGTATATTGCGGACACTCCACAATAGAGAAAA
The DNA here is from genome assembly GCF_016835505.1 of Polypterus senegalus. NCBI lineage: Eukaryota > Metazoa > Chordata > Cladistia > Polypteriformes > Polypteridae > Polypterus > Polypterus senegalus. Next base: position 125,000,704 of record NC_053154.1, on the reverse strand, counting down.
AAGGGTCAAAGATATAAACAAAACAGTTCATATGCGCGCCTCCATTCCGAGGCGTCGGCGGCCATTTTATAGGGGAGGAGCCGGAAGTGGAGGAATGCTGGGAAGGAACCGTGAGGGAGGATGGGACTGCTGGCGTCAAGGAAGATGGCGGAGGAAGGGCGGAAGTGGGCGTACTGCGGGAAGGTTACAATGGCGGGCGTATTTTTCCTGGAAGACAAAGGAGAAAGGTTAGTACCCGCCACTCCCTACCGTGACGTCTTTGAAGCAGTGCAAGGTCCGTCCAGCCCTCCTACTGCGTATCGTGACCGACCCCCTTAGCCCAAGACCGCCAGGTCGGGCGGACCTAACCTAGAGGTCGTGGATGCGAGAGAGGGCATCGACGTTGGCGCGAAGGCTGCCACGGCGATAAGTGACCGCAAACTTATAGGACTGCAAGTCCAGAAACCACCTGGTGACCCGCGGATTCGACTCTTTGTGTAGGGACATCCACTGAAGCACAGCGTGATCAGTCACCAGAGTGAATTCGCGACCCAACAGGTAATACCGGAGATAAGTCACGACCCACTTAATGGCCAGAGCTTCCCTCTCCACCGCCGCGTACCGGCTCTCTCAGTCCAGCAGTTTCCGGCTCAGGTACATTACGGGGTGTTTGACACCTTCGACACTTTGGCTCAACATGGCCCAGGCCGGTGTCCGAAGCATCGGTCTGGAGGATAAAAGGCAACCCAAAATCAGGGGTCCTCAATACAGGTGCTGACGTTAGGGCCCTTTTAAGGTCATTGAACGCGTGTTCCGCCATGTTGTTCCATACCACTTGTAAGGGAGCGCCTTTCTTTGTTAGGTTAGTCAAGGGTGCTGCCCTTCGGCCAGCCCAAGAAAGCCTGCACCTGTCTCTTGGTATTCGGACGGGGCCATTTCAGGATGTCTTTAACTTTGGAGCATTGGGGTCTCACCTGTCCACGGCCCACCAGGTAGCCTAAATACTTGGCCTCCTTCAAGCCAAAGAAACATTTACGGGGGTTAATGCGGAGGCCGGCCTTAGCCAGTGTCGCGAGGACAGCAGAGACCTGCAATAGATGCTCCTCCCAGGAGCGGAATAGATGACGGCGTCATTCAGGTAGGCGGCACTATAGGACTGGTGGGGCTTCAGCACTCTATCCACCAGGCGCTGAAATGTCGCTGGGGCCCGTGCAGCCCAAATAGGAGGACCTTGTATTGCCAATGTCCACTAGGGGTGCTAAAGGCTGTTTTTCTTTTGCAGATGTCGTTAAAGAAATTTGCCAATACCCTTTTGTCATGTCAAGGGTAGTCAAGTATCGAGCGAACCCAGCCGCTCGAGCATGTCGTTAATCGCGGAGCATCGGGTAGGCGTCGAACTTGGAGACCTGGTTCCGCACCTCCCCTCGTGGGATGAGACCCGATACACCAGATCATTCTCCAGTACAAAGAAGGGCTTGCGTGGCATTGAACCGTCAGCTTGTGAGCTGCCTGGAAGAACAATCGCATTCGGGCAAACCGCGGGAATCATCATTCCACTGCTCCCTTTTAAATGAGGCAGGCGTGGACGAAACTGTTGGTCCAGATTGCTTAAGGGGTCTTGTGGCGGTTTGGGGAAGGGTTCCTGGCTCGTCCCTTCTCCGGCGGATGCTTCGGGTCAGAGTCCGTCGCCTGAGAAGCGTCTCCCGATGTGCCTGCGCCATTTTGGCTTGCCTCAGAGCATGGCGTGGAGGCGCGGGAAGGCGCCTCGCCCTTCATAACCAGACCTAGCGAGGCCCGGGACCGGTGTTCGTCTCATCGCTTTTCCTGTGTGACCAGTCTTGCCCCAAAATTATCGGATAGGGGGATCGGGTAACACGCGACCGTCAAGTTGGAAACTTGCCCTTCCAGGTGATGTAACAGCGGCTGCGGTAAGACTTGGTCTCCCGTGTATACAAGTGACCTGCAAGTGCTGTGCCAGCCACTGTCGCGGTAACACGTAACGGCGGCGACAATGGCAATGTTGCTGCGGAGTCAAACAAAGCCACCACCGGTGCCCATTTCAACAACACTACTCCCGTGTTTGGACTTGCCAGAGGGTGTGGCGGAGTACAGTACCTTCGGCGGCTGCCCAGGTGCAGTCCATCAGCTCCACTGCCCTGTTGAGAGGACAGGTAGGAAGAAGGTGGCCGACCTCGCCGCACTTGTAACAGCGGGGCAGCGGTTTTCTTTTGGTCTCTGGGTCGCTTCTGCAGCGCGTCGAGAGGGCTCGGGGTGGCCGCCCGTCCCTGTCGGTTCCCACGAGCATGCCTTTCCGACCCCCGCCTTGGTAGACCGCCAACTGGCGCTCCAAGACCTCCAGGAGGCCTGGCATATCCTTAAAGGATGGCGCTGGACCTGCTGGGCGAGGGAGCTGGGCAGAGCGTTCACCAGGCCCTCGCAAGCCACCTGCTCTACGACCTTCCGGGCCTGGGGCCCGGGCGTAACCAGCGCCCATTTTGCCCCAGAAGTCGAAGGCCTGCGCGCGGGCGGCCTCTCTGGATCGAACTGCCAGCTCCGCCATTCGCCGCCTGCTGGCCGGTGTGATGCCGTGGCGCGCCAGGATCTCCTGTTTCAGGAGGTCATAACTCGCTGCCTCCTCGACGGGAGGTCGTAATAAGCCCGCTGCGCGGGTCCCTTCAGATAGGGCGCCAGAATGGACGCCCACTCGGACCGCTGCCACTCGTTCCGGGTGGCCGTCCTCTCAAAGATCCCCAGGTAGGATTCTATATCGTCCGCCTCCGTCATGGGTACCAGAGGCGGGCGTTGACGCAGGCGGGTCGGGCCTTACCCTCCGGGCTTCCGCCAGTTTGGCCTTCGTCTCTTCCAACTCCCGAGTTGCGTTGGCTTGCGCCTGCTGCAGGGCCAGGATCTGTGCATTCATTCCCTGCAGCACCATGTTGAGGTCTTGCCCTTCGGTCATTTTTTTATCGGGCTTTTATCCTGCCGGCTACGCCACTGTAAAAAGAAAGCACAGATAGTATAAAGGGTTGGGGTTTTCCGGCCCGTATATTGCGGACACTCCACAATAGAGAAAAAAGGGTCAAAGATATAAACAAAACAGTTCATATGCGCGCCTCCGTTCCGAGGCGTCGGCGGCCATTTTTTAGGGAGGAGCCGGAAGTGGAGGAATGCTGGGAAGGAACCGTGAGGGAGGATGGGACTGCTGGCGTCAAGGAAGATGGCGGAGGAAGGGCAGAAGTGGGCGTACTGCAGGAAGGTTACAATGGCGGGCGTCTTTTTCCTGGAAGACAAAGAAGAAAGGTTAGTACCCCGCCACTCCCTACCGGCGAACGTCTTTCGAAGCGGTGCAAGGTCCATCCACGGCCTCCTACTCGCGCATGCGTGACACATATTATATCCTGAAAGAAATATAAAAAAAACACATGGTGGGTAAAATGTATTCCAAGTCATTATAAATAGAAATGTAAAATAAAATTTCCTTTCATTTTTTGCAAATGCCTAAGTTAATCACAAAACTTGAAATTTTTTAATAGTCCAGTTTGCATGGCTAGATGTGTAATCTAGTAAATATATTGAAAATGGTCCATTTTGCACATTGTTTCACTCCTGTTTTCAAGTACAATAAATGTCTTAAAATTACAATATATGACTATGTGCATTGATATCTTTGAAACCTCAATCTTACCTAAGTATCTTTTTGAACAACTTCTTTGTAAGATCAACTGATGTGACAGAAATCTAATGTAAAGAAGAAAGAACACAATGCATTTTCTGGTGGTGTAAGGGGTAATATTTACAAGGTATTTACAAGATACAACAGTCATTTTAATGTAATCAATTATGCAGAATTTCAGTGAAACAGACAACATGTGATTAACTTGAGTCAGCTTCACTGATTGTGTTTACATTACAAAAATGTAAAAATTTTCAATCAAACATTAATGAACCAGTAATCATAAGGACATTTCCTTTACTAAAGATATAATTAAACCATTGCACCATTAAGTAAAAAATCAAGTACAGGTAAAATTCCGTTACATCGAACTGCCAGGGACCAAAAAAATATTTTGTTAAAATGAAAAGTCAGTTGTAATGAGATTCTGTATTTGTTGCTATAGTGCTTTCTTTAACTTGCATAGAGGCTTTTGCAATCATTTCAATAGCTTCTTTCACGTTAATTTTAATCTTCTCCTGTCTACAAGTTATGCTGACGAGAATTTTTCTTAGCATTTCCTGTGCAATTGGGTGGGAGGAATTCAACACTAACATTATCTAAATGCTGAAACATGTTGTAGGCAGTACAGTTATCAATCAGAAGCCAAATCATCCTTTTCTTCTTCTTCATATTGTGAGGTTTCTGAACTCTTTTAGGATCCTCCCCACCCACTGGGACGACATGCTGAAGTGCATCCCGAAATACGATTGCCACGTCTGTGTAAGATTGTTTGTCTGTTGCCGGGGCAGGGCAACAGCAGGGTCACAGTGGTGCAGTGAGGCACCACAGAAGCGAATCCTAAAAGATCGGGGTCCCTGTTTTACACCCCAAAATACAAGGCTGAGTCTCAGTACTTTAGCAAAACCAGCTTTATTCAGCTTGAAACAGGAAAAGCTGGGTTATTTATTGTAACGTGATCTGCCACTCTCCTACACACAGACACAGCAGTCAGACAGAGTTGTGGCCAAGTAATCCCATTCCCTGCATTTACAATGTTCCTTGCATCAGCTAATGAGTTTGCTTTGGCGGAGAGACGCATTAGAGCCTGTTGCATGTGAGCCTGCTGTTCCTGCTGTTGCAGGTAAACAGTCTTCCACAGATGTGGTGATCGCTCTTCGCGACACCTTACGGTGTGTTGTCCAGTTTGGGGAGGTTCCAAGAGAATTTAGAAACCTCACATTTACTTGAAAGAATGCCACATTAATAGGAATATTTCTTGAATGAGCATTACTTAACCACATAAAAACGGCTTTTTCAACGTCCTCAAATGCAGCAGTTCGCATACATTTGCAACCCCAGCAGTTCGCATACATTTGCAACCCGAGATTTTTCTTCTTTTTTTGCTTGGACTTTCAAGAAAATTGACAGTGTTGATGGTGAAACTCTGAATTCACTGGTGTTTTTTTCTTTTTGTCACAATTGAGAGCTGCAAAAATGTAGGGTTTGTTTTTCTAATATGAACTGTTATCGTTGTTTCATGTCTACCGTTTCCATAGGAGGGTAACAATGACTTAAATTCCAATGGATATTTTTCAAATGTTCAGGTGTCACTGAAAACCACTGAAAACAATAACAGCAAAAAAAAACAGTACAAGGAAAGTTCAAAGAAAGAATTTTTTTACAATGTTTCTGTTTGGGGATCGTTGTGCACAACTGAGCTGCGGCCACAGAACTATCTGCTCTGTGGATGATTCATTCAGGCATTTCAAGGTCTTTTAGGTACTTTGTTGTAATGAAAGTATCTGCTGAATGTACTTCGTAGTAACGCGATTTCTATAGACTCGTGTCATATGGGGAAACTTTCAGGACCATAAAAATACTTCATTGTAATGAAAATTTCGTTGTAAAGATATTCGTTGTAACAGAATTTTATCTGTATTGAAAAAATGTGTTTTTGGGGACTATGGAAATGTATACAAGTGAAAAGAGGGAGAGAATTAGAGTGCTAGAAGTTTTTTTTTTTTAAATAAAGCTTCATTACCAGTTTATCTTTCAAATCAAACGAGTCCAGATTACAGTGGATATAAGTTGGGGCCAGTTGGTGCCAAAATTGAACAACAGCAAATATCAATAAAATGATGAAGAAAGAGTAGTACACTTAAGTGAAGCACAATCAAGCAATTTAAAGCTTTTGAATTGAAGAACTAGTTCTCCCCCATAGTCAATTGTTGTACTACACATTCAGCACACAATGAGAAATAACTGAAAATTGGTTGCTGGGACCGAAATATATTAAATAAGCCATCCATACATCATCTGAACAGCTCTGTCCAGTTACAGTATTATAAAGTGATAAAGCTATAAACTTGCAAAAGCAGCTGTTACACAGGATTTGCAAAATATGAAAGGGAAATTTGTATTATTTTAGTTGTCTGATTGTGTTTGTGATTGTGTGTGACAGTGTTTGTGTCCACTGAGAGACATGTGCTTTTTATGGCTGGTCACTTAATTTCGTCCACTAATAATGACATAGGCCCTAGCTTACCAATAATCTTAAGTGGAATGGCAGCTAATGTTAAACAAAAATGACATAGATATTAAAATGTCATTAAACAATCTGGGCTGTGTTTTCCAAAAACAATTAATCTTAGATGCATTTCCCATAAACAATCTTAGTAAATAACAAACAAGATAATGAATGACATGGGTAAAGAATGAGTAAGTGCTATCAGTGTTTCCTGAAGACCTTCATTATTTGTCATTTAAGGAATAAGTTTAAAGTACTCCTTTGTTGTGCCACTCCCCAGTGTCCACGTCAAAAAAGCAGACAGTCGACAACAGTAACATCAATCCCAAATATTTTAGCTGACAAATATATATCTTGACACCAAATATTTGCAAATGTAAAAAAACAAATAGAAAAGTCAATTAACTTGCAAAAAAGCATAACATAAAGAGATAAAAGTAACCTAAATTTTAATTATTAGTCAAAAATCTATAAAAGGGCTCAAAACATGACTTGGTTTATTTGCAGAAAAGAACAATGGTGAGCAGTGATTGAAAAAAAAACACACAGAGGAGTTGAAACAACTTATATAGGGGGTGACAAAAAATTAAGAAGTGTTGTTTTTCCAAGGTTTGTGGAAGCCCCCAAGAACTTATGCAGACACTCGGATCGCATCTTCTACCTGTCGAGTGTGCACTCTGCAACAGTGCATGTGTTTTGGTGTGCAGCATTATACCTCTCCCTAGCCACAGTTTGTTGATTTAACACTGGTGTTGGCAGGTACTAACTAAAAGGATGCCCACTGTCGCCCAATAATGAACCACCAGCAAATGCACCATTTCTTACCATCAGACAAATTTCATAATTGGACCAGACATAATCAGTATGTGCACTCCCAGGCTGTTTGGCTACAAGGTCTATAAAAAATTTGTGACGGTTGGTTGCATCGTTATGGTTGTGATTCCAGATGATGGGACTGTGAATTGGAATGAGCATTCTATTGACTGCACCTAATGTCATGCAAGGCATTGTATTAGAATTATTATCCAATTTGAGCACAAGCAGGTGAATAAACTTACTCACGGTCACACAGTGTCACTAGCAGGATTTGAGCTCACAACATCAGGATTTGTTGCGTACATGGCACTATAGTAATCTGTTCCCTGCATTGACAAATTTAGACACAATAGTCTTGATCAGGCCATTTGCATCAGCAATGGTCAGCAGGATGTGACGACATAGACAGCTGTCAGCAGCTGTCGTTTTTCTTTCCAATTTTTCCTACACTAGACCAAGAAGGGTTATTATTTTACCCCTTGGCAGCTTGCATTTCTCTACTAGTTGTTGGTTACTGAGATTCGTATACCCCTGCAGAATAGCATTTAGGCTGGCGAGTTGGTCATTAGATAGCATTATCTCCTTTTGAGCTGTACAAGTCTCTGGATTGCTGCCACTGTTGGAACTGGTACTAAGGGGCAATTCAACTTCCAGCCTTAAAGGATGTGACTGGTTACATAGTGAGTTTTATTAGTTAACTCATTATGTACTCAAATTGTCCACAGATATTAAAGGTACAACTAGACTCTTTCATGCTAATTTATAACCTACATTATATTTTATGTTTATATTGCAACATTGACTTCTTCTTATTATTATTGTTCCATTTTTGAAATTAAAGATTCAGTGTGCTTTTTATGTTTCACTTATACAGTAGAGTGACCTCTGTATCTTTGTAACAGAATCACAGGCAAGAACCCAAATAAAGAACAACATTAAAAATAACGAGTGTGTCACATTACTTGCTAATTTATGAATGAGATTAAGTACTACTTTGGTTAGGAACGGTTTTGGAAAACACTCATTAATTAACAAACAATCTTAAGTACAAAATAACAAAGTAATTAGCATTACGAAAACTTTGAGGAAAACAAACCCCAACAAAAAACTATCACACATGTAAGCAGTCGATTGACAATAATACAATTATCTGTTTTCATTATTGGTCCAATACTGGAATGAAATCAGTCTGTGAAAAGTCAAATAATGTAAATGTGACATCATAATTCAATAACAAAATCTGCCTAAAAATATAAATAAGAACTAAATTGGACACTTATTGTTTCTAAGACAAACGCAAAAGAAATGATACACGGCATAAAAGAAAATCACACTTTTCTAACGAAGAGACAGTTCTGCTGATGTGCTGGATAGTAATGTTCTTCAGTTGCTGTCTGCAGATTAGTTAGGGTGTCACCAGGTATGCACGAAGAGTATACAGGCTTTCACACAGTATCCATCCACCACTAAACTTATTGTTTCTTGCTTTTTGACACACTTTCCAATTGGCTCAGTGAAGACACCTTTTGGTTCTCTAAGAGTACCTTGCCACAATATCCATAAAAAGCAATATTTTGCAAACTCACCTGTGTATTCAATGTAGAGAATTTTTTATGACAGGAGAAATGAGGCTCCAACAGGCTAGGAGTATGAACGTGTATCATCTACAACCCACTGATTTAAGGTAAATAATGTGCAAGTGTTAGGTTTGTGAGCTAGTGGTTGGTGAAAAAGACAAAGAATTCAATGGATATTATTCTGGGAGGATTTTAATTTTTGCAACAGTACTGTCTCTACTAAACGTATCAACCTCCAGTTCCTGTCCTTCTTTTTATTCTTTCCACATCTCCACATAATCAACTGCAACACAGAAAAAATCCCCGTGAAAGTAAAATTAGCTTCAACCTTAGAATGCTGAGTTTTCAAAACTATTAAAGAACAATAAATATTAACTTACAAATTTATAATTATTACAAGTCTAAATTATTTAAATGAACTTAAAAATTTATCTATAAACTATCCATCCATTTTCTAACCCGCTAAATCCAAACACCGGGGGTCTGTTGGAGCCAATCCCAGGCAGGGTGCCAACCCACCACAGGACACACACAAACACACCCTAGGGCCAATTTGGAATCATCAATCCACCTAACCTGAATGTCTTTGGACTGTGGGAGGAAACCCACACCAACATGGGGAGAACATGCAAACTTCACGCAGGGAGGACCCGGGAAGCGAACCCGGGTCTCCTAACTGCGAGGCAGCAGCGCTCCCCACTGCACCACCATGCCGCCCTATCTATAAACTACCATACTATACATGCTTTATTACAATTCATCATGAAAATGTTGTAACCTCAATAAAAATATTGTATTCCAAATGTGTAGAGAGCTGTCATAATATGAATTTAATATATTCTGTGTGGTGACTGCCAGCCACTGTATGTGGATACAGAAGGTGAAAGACAAAACCCATTTAAGAAATACCAAGCAATTAATGACAGGATCAGAGAGTACATAGATTACAAAGGGCTTAACATACTAGTTTAGTTACAATGGGATTTGTGAAACACTCATAAATTAAAGATTAGTCTTAAAATGGATTTTATAATGTTTTTAGCTTTTCAGTTCTTTCAGGAAATATAGCACCTTATTGCAAAATTCCAAATAATTTCAAGCAGTTTTACATTCTTCATGGTAAACACAGGAAAGCAGTAATTAGCACTATTGCCTCACAGTTCCAGGACACTGTATGTCACTATCTGAGCGGGTTTATCACCAGGTACTTTGTAATTTCTCTCACATCCCAGACATTCTAAATCGGTAAACTTACCATAGAAATAATTTCTATTGCTATTCTGCTTCACTGTCCAGTACATAATAAGCTGGTTAGAAACTCGGTTTTCTTACATATTCACTTTACACCTTCAAGTTTCATAAGAAAATATAGCTGTTCTCTTAGTAAATGTGCATATCATTAGAGGAAAGAATTTTCTGGTAAACTGCTCCGATTGTTAAGCTTGTCTGACTAGTTTTATCTCAGTTTAGAAACCTTGTAATACTTCACTCCATCCTCCTTCAGTCTTCACATTTAAATACACACTTTTTGTATCTTTTTTATTCCAACTAGAAGTGCCATGGTTTATTTGTAATACTTTATTTTTTTAGAGTAACCGGCTTCTACTTTTTAACTGTCTTCACTCAGTTGTGAGGCTGTGATATTTCTGTTTCACCTAGGACAATGATTTTTAGTATGCGCATGTTATTCTTTAAATGTGATGCTCACACAGAAAGGCACTCTATAAAGATGAACTTGTATATTAAGAGATCTGCTACAAAGGAGTAAATATGTGCTTGCTGTTTACTATAAAGCACTAAAGATGCTTTGCTGTGAACTGAAAGCAAGCTAAACATCCATTTTGATTTTTTTTTTAAATAAATGTATGCTATCAATCAGGTCATTAGACAAGACTGTACAGAAAATGAATGGATAGTACTACTAGCTCAAAGGTCCAGTGCCAAATGTTACCCATGTGAAGTCTGCAGATTCTACTCTGGCTCCCTCTCTCACATATCTTGTTAACTAGTTATTCCAGACTGGCAACATGTGGTTGTGTGTTTGAGTAGGCACACTATCCAAAGCTGATCTCTGCCTTGTACCCAGTGCTACTAAAATAGGCTCCAGCCACCAACGACCGTAAATTGGATTATGTTGGTATGAAAATGTTATGCTATGGTTGTGCTTTACAGGCATATTAGAAATACAACACAGGTTAAGTGCCTTGAACTGCATCTATTTTAAACATAAGTCTGTGATTTAGGATGAACCTCATCTTTGTTCTTTCCAGTCTAATACCTTACTCATGAGAAAAAGCTGGCGGAAATCAGTTAATAATAAGTAAATGCAACTTTCTTACCCATATATAAAGAGCAAAGTCAACTTGTTTTAATTACAATGCAACAGCAGCTTAACAGTTACAATGCCTTCATTCCGCTGTTCTTTCTCCTGAGACAAATCTACAGGGATATCAAGGATACAAAAGTCACTGAGGTTTAAAATTCAAAATTGCTACATTAACAAGCTCTTGAGACCCACCGGTCTATATAAACACCCAAGTTCCTGTATTGCACCAACTTAATGATGTAAGGACAAATTATACACAACACTGGCAATGCTTTTCCTAGCAGTATTGTCAGTGGCTTCTCTAACTAAAGCTGAAGATGGTGCCTGCAGACTTCTTGGCCCACTTGCCACCTCTCCATATTTTCAGCCTGGAGATATTGTAATCGGTGCAATCTTTTCAATCCACAATTCTGTTGGTGGTGTGAATCCCAGCTTCACAGCAAGGCCAGACCCCTTGGTGTGCAAAAGGTTAGTATCTTAATGACAAAAATTACTCAAAGAAAAATATATTTATTTTTGACCTGCTGTTAAAAAAAGACTTACTGATTGTTCTTTCTCAGTTTAAATTACAGAGAATTGCAGTATGCTCAGATTGTGGCCTTTGCTGTGGACGAAATAAATACAAACTATGACATTCTTCCTGGGTTTAAAGTGGGATACAAAGTTTATGATTCCTGTGGCTCTGGGACTCTAGCTTTAATGGCAGCTCTGGACTTCACAAATGGACAGGACATGGAATTCTCTACAAATTCCTCTTGTCCCACACAGCACTTTGTCTCAGCAATAATAGGGGAGAGTACATCCACATCATCTCTAGCACTTGCATCAACATTTGCCCCTTTTCGGATTCCTCTGGTAAGGCATATTTGCAGTAGCGTCTAATTGTTAGTTAAGGTAATATGAATGAATGAAGATAATTAAATGGTGAATGTCATGCTGGTAATGCTCCTCAGTAATACAACACTGCACAACTGCTAAATAATGTTAACATTTTTGCAAATTCTGTCCTTCTTTTGGAAGTGTCTTATTTTGTTGAAGTTAATGTTCTTTTCTGTAAGATATATAAGCAGCCATTGGAAACCTTTCTGTTAGAATAATCAGACTTAGAAATTTTTATTCCAAATATTGTCATGCATAGTGAAGAAATGTTAATTTCAAAAAAGGACTGCACTTTCCTTTGTATAATAACCCAAGTATATTTTTAAGGAAGGAAATAGTCTAAGAATTGTTAAAAAGGATGAACTGGTCAACTGGTTTTATTTGTGTTTCTTTTTCTACTTAAATCTTTTGTATATCATTGAATACTTTGCATTTTGTTCCATATAATTATTTGCATTTTGTGCAATTATAGTATCCTATCCTGAGCAGTTTCTTGCCATGCATTGTGTGGTGTCAGTTTAAAATGTGACTACAATTAAATAACGTTTTTCTTGGAGAACTAAACTATTAAAATTCATGTGAAAAACATTTTTTTATTTATTCTTACATGTATTTTGATAACTATTACTGTTTACCTATTTTCTTCCAGATAAGTCATTGTGCCACCTGTGACTGTCTAAGTAATAGAAATGAATTTCCTTCATTTTTTAGAACTATACCAAGTGACTCTTTTCAGACCACTGCACTAGTTAAGCTTATAAAATACTTCGGATGGTCATGGATTGGGACAGTTCACAGTGACAATGACTATGGAAACAATGGGATGTCAACATTCATAAGAAAGGCACAGAAGGAAGGCATTTGCCTTGAATATTCAGTGAGTCTTTACAGGTCAGATTCAAAAGAAAAAATACAGAAAATTATTGACACAATTAAAACATCATCGTCTAAAGTTGTGCTAATTTTTATGACTACAGCTGATGCTATGATTCTGTTAAAAGAACTTTATACACAAAATGTTACTGGCATTCAGTTTGTAGGATCTGAAGCCTGGGTCACTGATCCCATACTAGTCTCAAATGAACAATATAGATTTCTGACTGGTGCAATTGGTATTGGGATACCAAAAAAAGTTATTACAGGATTTGAAGAATATCTGTATAATATTAATATACGCAAGATTTATACAAGTCCTCTTATGATGGAATTTTGGGAAGAAGTTTTTAATTGTACTTTCCGTAAGAAGACAGGCGTAAATGAAAAGATATGCACAGGCTTGGAAAATTTGCGCAGCATCAGTCACCCCTACACTGATGTTTCTAATTTGAGAGTCTCTTATAATGTTTACAAGGCTGTGTACCTTGCAGCTCATGCAATGAATAATTTGCTGCCATGTGGAAAAGGACTTGAATATTTGTATCGAACAGACTGTGTGAAAACCATCAATATTCAGCCTTGGCAGGTAAAAAACAAGCTAAATTTCTATTGTTACAATAACTAATGTAAAAATAGGTATCCTTCATTGATCTTATTATTTCAACTTGTTATGTAAGAAACCTTTAGAACGTCTGTAATTTCACAACAAACTCTACATATACACAAGATGATGTGAAGAAACTATATTTTGTCATGGTGCTCCAAACAAATTTTGAAATCCTAAGTGTGCAGTATGTGTATGTCTGTATGTGTGCTATGAAAATATCCCTTTGTTCTAAATATTTTAAGGAATTTAGAAAAGTAACCATTATAGATCATGATTATTAGTATGTGTTCTTACTTTTCTCCTTAATGGTGAAAAATTTGGTCTTCTTTGATCACTGTAAAGTAAACATTTGTTTTGAAGCTGTATACACTGACACTGCCCACAGATTAAGCAGCTGAAAATATTGGCAAAAGGCTTCCAGAAATTCTTTACAACAATGGTACCAATATTTATTCATGTATCACATTTTCAAACAAGGGTTGTAGCTCAATTTCAAACGTCATAGGACATTTACCATATTTTCAATATATAGGAGAAAATGGGATAAAATGGCTAGTACTTTCCTTCCCTTTGCAATTATTTTTTTGCCATTCCGCAGTCAACAGGTTCACATGTATCAAATGTTCTTCAAAAAATTCTGAAGCACCGAAAAGACTATCACTTTCAAATGCAAAATAATTATGTGGGCCACAGCCTTTAACAGGATCATGAGGTGCAAGTCAGAAATTAGTTCTTAAAGGGATGCCACAACAGACTGATTTACTGACTTACAAACAGCAAAAATTTAAAGCCAGTTATCTAAATTGCTTGTGTTTAGGATGTGGGAATAAACATGAGAGCTTGGACATGGAGCAAAAGTGCAAATCCTGCACAAATTAAAATAAATCCAAGATCTTTCATCTATGATGAAGTGTGCTACCTATATAGACATAACAGTTCATTTCCATTTTTTATTATTTTGCAAATCACATTTTTATGCCTACAAATGTTGCAAGTCACTTTATGCAAATAATGAATTTTACTTTGATTCTCATATATTTTTAGAAGTGTACATTTGTGGGTTAAAGGCATAATCAGAAATCTGTTCTGCTAGAAAATGCTTTTTTTTATATGTTAAATGACCTAGTTGAATGCCTTCTAATATATTTCTAGGTTGCAGATCAATTAAAATCAATAAACTTTACATTTAAAACTGGAGAAAACGTATATTTTAATGAAAATGTGACAGCTGAAGCCAGGTATGATATAGTAAACTGGCAGATGAAAGAAAATGGAAAGATTGGAATTGTTACTATAGGATATTATGACACAGCTGCACCAAATGGAAGTACATTTTGGATCAATAATACAAGAATCATTTGGGCAATTGGCCAGAGCAATATGGTAAGAATTTGAAGAATAGGGTAGGAAATCAATACAGTATATGTGAAAATGAAATGCTACCTTTTTTCACATCGTCTAAGTGCACAATCCTGTACTTCTCACTGGATTACACTTGTTTGAAAATGGATAGATGGAAAAATGCAAATAAGACAAAGAATGTTTGACTAACTTTATAAAATAAATGTCCAATATATTTTATAACACCTCTTGAAATTTCTTACAGATTCCCAAATCTGTATGCAGTGACAGCTGCACGGTTGGTAATCGGAAAGCATTTAGGAAAGGAAGACCAGTGTGCTGTTTTGACTGTCTCCCATGTACAACTGGAAAAATCAGCAATACTACAGGTAACAGGATTTCTTTTTGCCGTAAACAAGGGGAAGTGTGGATAGGTGTTGTCAACTTACTTCACTTTAAGCAAATTAATGTAAAATAAAAAATATAAAGATCACTATAAGCTTGTATGTAAATATTTATTCCTTGTCTTACTCTACAGATGCTGTTGACTGTTTTCCATGTCCTTGGAAATATTGGCCCAATGCTGAAAAAAGTCAATGCATCCTCAAAAAAATTGATTTCCTGTCATATAATGAAATTCTGGGGACCATTTTAGTAGTCCTCTCTGTGGGCGGAGCATTTTTAACCTGTTCTGTGGCTATTATTTTCTTTCATCACAGACATACTCCTATTGTCAAAGCAAATAATTCACAGCTGAGCTTTCTTCTCCTGTTTTCCTTAACCCTGTGCTTTCTTTGTTCACTGACTTTCATTGGTGAGCCCTCTGACTGGTCATGTATTTTACGACATATAGCCTTTGGAATCACATTTGTGCTCTGCATCTCATGCATATTGGCAAAAACAATAGTGGTGCTAATGGCTTTTAAAGCTTCGCAGCCTGGCAACAAGTTTAAGAAGTGGTTTGGGCCTGTGCAACAGAAAATCGGCGTAGCTGCAAGTACATTTGTCCAGATTGTTATATGCACCCTTTGGTTAACGTTGTCACCTCCATTTTTATATCATAATACAAAACTTTTCAAAGACATCATTATTTTGGAATGTGCTCTGGGGTCACCAATAGCTTTTTATTTGGTGTTAGGTTACATTGGACTACTTGCTGGTATGTGCTTTGTTTTTGCTTTTCTGGCTCGTCAACTACCAGATAACTTTAATGAAGCTAAACACATCACGTTTAGCATGCTAATATTCTGTGCTGTTTGGCTTACCTTCATTCCAGCTTACATTAGCTCACCTGGGAAATATATTGTGGCTGTCGAGACATTTGCCATTTTATCTTCAAGTTTTGGTCTGCTTTTGTGTATTTTTGCCCCAAAGTGTTATATCATATTACTAAATCCTGAAAAGAACACAAGAAACCATTTGATGGGGAGTAAGGTTTCAAAATCACTGTAATAATAATGTTTATGTCTTATTTGAATAAAAAGAAAAAAGTCTTATGTTTTTAAAATTAATAATTTTCTTGTGTTTTGTTAATTTCTTATTGTTACAATATATTACAGTATGCATGTTGCTTCCATCTAACCATACTGTACTTACATTTATTATTGGTATTATTTTAATTTTAATTATAACTCCATTACTGATGTCAGATAAAACAAACCATCACAATTCACTGTAACCATTACAATATGTCATGGCCAGCTCTAATCACCTCAAAGAACACGTCTTTAAGGTTTAAGTCCAAATAATATCTTTAAAGGTACAGTTTCAATATTGCTCATTGCATTCTTCAAATAAAGTCTCACTTGCCTATAGTGCAGTGATAAAGAAGTGATAAAGCTCTGTCATTGATTAAAAACCTAACTTTAGGTGGGTGTCATTTTCCAGGCTCAGTTCATCATTGGTATTTGCGTATTATGGTTTACTTCTACTCCTAAATGGTCTGGTTTGTTTGAGTGTATTGTTGGTTCCTGTGTGCAGAAGCATTGCACAACTCTGTAATGAAACAAACAGATTCATAATTGTGCAGGATGGATGAAAATCAGACAATGAAATGTAGTCATGGGTACAGTAAAACCAGGTAATGCAAAATTCAGGAAACGCGATTCCTTAATCCTTCACCATGGACAACAGTAAGTAGTTAATTTTAAAAAATGAGATATAATAATTAAATTGGGAAGATTTCAAGAAAAACATTATTAAATACATTTTATGCTTATTTTTTTATGAAGTTATGCCAAGATTGGTAATTACTTCATTTGTTTAAGTTTTAGTAAAGGGCTGTTACAAAGTGACAACATTCTCTAATTTAATTGTTCTCAAATGCAACAATCCACACTTTTACACTTTATAACCAATATAAAATATTCTTTACATTGTATATTATTTACATTACCTTTTATGCTACTATATACATACCCTGTATATTACTGATTTACTAATGTAATTATTCCACCTTCCACGATACTCAGATATGTTGCTAATACTTAAGGAATATCAAGAATTCTGTATTTCTCATTCACATCTCTATTCCAATAAAGCAAAATTATTAATCACTTAGAATTACATGCTGTTTAAATTGCAAAACAAGATTGGTGAAATATCTGTTTGAAGGTGGATATTTACAGGTTTTACTATAACAGTAGAACCGTGATAGATTGATGGTTTTGTATCTTCTTGCCTTGTACTGTCCCAACTACAACAACACTTAATTATGCATCTGAATATGTTTTTGTGCAGAGGATGAAAATTACCTCTATAGAGGGAATCAGTTCGTCACAGACCACACACAAACTCAGACACTAATGCCAAGACAATTTATGAAACATTCAAACAGTCACCAGGAAAGAGCAAATGGCTTGGATTTAAACACAGGGTTTTGGAGATGTGAATTATTATGCCACCATGCCAATAACACTTACTTAGTTTTTCAAAAATGGAGTAAAACAATTCAGGAACTCAGTGGATACTAGAAGTCTTTCAGAGGTCATGATAAAGCAGGGGTTCTCAACGTCTGTCCTGGGGTCCCCCTGTCGCTTAAAGGTTTTTGTTCCAACCAGCTTCTGTTTTTAATTGAACTTCTGGGCTAATTAAGTCAACTGATATTTCTCAAGTTCTGTGTTTAAGGAACAATATATTAATTAGAAAACTAAGTTTGCTAAAAAAAAAAAGAAAATATTAAAATGTTCCAAGCAGTTATATGGGAATAATGTATTTTTATTGTTTTTCACAGTGTTTTCATCTTGATTTTCATTCTACTTTTCTAGGTGTTCTAATTGTTTAATTAATCCATTATTTACTAATTAGTGCATCTGACACTAAAGTAGCTGCAGCCCTTGATTATTCAGTGTTGTTTGCCTGGGTGTCTGCTCTGCTCGTTTTAAGTTGTCGTTATTAAGATACAATGAAGGGGGGAAAACTGCACAGAGAAAGGGCAAAGTAAAATGAAATCAACAAAAGAGAGTTAAGCATTTAAATCTATAGCAAAAGCAGAAATATTCATAAATGTCTTATAAATGTAAAAATCATGCCGCTATGCTTTTTTGAATGTTGAATAAAAGAAAAAAAATACCAGCTAATTAAATGAGATCAGTGATATAAGGTGTTGTCACTGATTAGCAAAAATCTGCAGCCACAGGGGGTCCCCAGGACTGACATTGAGAACCCCTGTGATAGAGTTAATATCAAAAAATAAAAGAAAACAAATGCCTACAAAAAGTGAGTGATTTTAAAAAAACTTTCCTTTATTAATGTGTAAGGTTCATTGGTTCCCTCTAGATAAGTGAAGAAAGGCAAAACTATTTCATCTTAAGGATACCAACACATGTGATGCACATTTATTCAGATGCACAGCTAGCTATAGAGCTGAAGGGTTAAATTAAAGAAGTGCTTTGGCAAGTAAATATTGCATGTCATAACTGTCTTTGATTAACTTATGAAGAAACCAAAATTAAACATATCTGAGGCACTCTATTCTGTTTATAGCATTGCTTGATTCAGGTCCTTTATTCAGTTTGCTTCAGCTTTTGGTCCATAATGTCTTCTAAAAATTAAAGGGTAGGATCCAAAACAACATATTATATATACAAATGCCACTGCTGTGTTACTGTGTGAACTAAAGCAAGTTATCCAGCTAAGTTGTATAAACCATAAGAATAATATTTGTAGTTTTAACAGCCATTATTGACTTTTGGAAGAATGCTCCTCTCATCTACAGAAAGTTCTAATTAATTATTGGACCATTTTCCTGTCACATCCCAGTTTAAGGTGAGTTTTTCCTAAGCTCATTCCCATGAGAAATATTTTGCTGTGTCGAATAATGTGTATGTGTGTGCTCACATGAGAGTGTGCATATTTAGAACTTTTATGATTCCATCCATCCATCCATTCATTATCTAACCCACTATATCCTAACACAGGGTCACGGGGTCTGCTGGAGCCAATTCCAGCCAACACAGGGTGCAAAGCAGGGTGCCAGCCCACCGTAGACTTTTATGATTCTTCAGAGGTAAAGTGATTATACAAAAATAGGATCATAGGGGTATATTGACTACTATCACTGCTCTAGAAAAATTTTGAAAGGTATTGCTAGTTCATATATAGGCAATTGCACCGATGTGATCGCATTACAGAAAAAAAACGGACACCCTATAATGTATATAATAGATACTTCATATGGCTATTTTTTTGTTCCCAACAAGTTACTATACATTTTTTTTTTAATTATTAAACTTCAGTGTTCCCCCCCTTCTTTACCTAAATTGCAAAGGGCAACTAAAATTAACAAACTTGATACATATAACATATACATATACATTTTTGTATAAACATTACACACTCTAATTTGCAAATTTCTTACATACTGTACAACTTATGTTAACCCCAAATTTTTTACGTTATTATTTATAATCTTAATTAATTAACAATTGCTTATTTTGCTCGCTCGCTATTATTGTTTGTTGGATTGAATTCTGGTGTTTTTTTTCCTATTTGCCTTTAGGACATTTTTTATGCATTGTGAATTTATTGTTTCTGCTTGAATGTTCTGTTAATCCCTGTGCCCCTCAATATCTCTACTCCAATTATTTACTGTGATGGAAAAATTTCTGGCAATGAAAAAACAAAAATAAAGGTGCATACTGTTAAAATGCTGTTGTATATGTATGTTTGTTTAGCTGGAGCCCTCAAGTAAATGTTCATAAAAGCTCTTAGTGTTTAATAAGTCCTTATTGTGTCCTGGTGACTGAGGTGTTACAAGGTTTATGAATTTGCATTCAAATTAAAATAAACAAAAATCAAAATATGGGCTATTATTGGACTCACCTCTGTCCTAACATGATACAAACCCATGATCCACAGCGGCTGGATGAGCGATCAGCATTCTGGTCAGATTTCAGTTATCAGTACAAACACATGAAATGCAGGATGTTACATTTTACAGAAAGTGCACTACTTAACAGAATATCATGCTTTTCATGTTTGTTTATCCTCATCCTAATTTCTTCATTAATTTCTCTCAAGACTTTTTGCAAAGTAATAAAGTTAAAGACCACCTTCTTGAGGTGCAGACACATTCCAGTATGCTGGTACATATCTGTGGAAGGTGATGTTTTTATTATTTTAGGTCTATGGGCCTAAATTAACTATCCCACCATTTGAATTAAAAATGAGTATATGATTCCTTTTTTTTTAGAAAGTAATTTATGGAAAAATTAATACAAGCATTTTCCAAAGTGTATACCATTTGGGTGTAAACCTATTAATTTCTTTGAAAAGGTATCATGTGATTTGGGGATAATTCAATACATGAATTCCAAAGCACTACTCATAAAGAATATGAAATTAAATGTACATTTATTTTATTTAGGATAAACACCAGATTGTGACTTTTACTATGTCACTATATACCATAAAATTTGAATGCAAAATACATTAAGCTTTGCTCATACTTTTACTCTGTAATTTCTGCCTCAGAAGAAAAACCTCTGGGATTCATGTTAAGTTCAGTGAAGTCTGAAACCTACCACATGTGGGTGCCACTCCAGAGACTCAACATTCTATATAAATACATCAGGTGATAAAGCCTTATCTTAATCAGGCATGCACAACATTTAAAATGCACTGTCTACTGCTGCTATTTTTTTCTGTTTTAACAAAAGCAGAGGAACAAGTGTGCAGACAGTTTGGACCACAGGTCAGGCCTTCATTCTCCAAAGATGGAGATATTATTATTGGAGCAATCTTTTCTATTCATGATTCCACTGTTGATAGTAGACAAAATTTTACATCCAAGCCAGAATCTGTATCATGCAAAAGGTTAGTATATTGTGATACACAATTTCAATATGTTTGTTTATCTGTATTGTCCAGGTGTCTTGCTTGCATTCTCGTTACTTAACAGTAACTTTTCATGTTACTTTTCTAAATGATATGTGTATGCTTACTTTACATAATAAAATTTACATTTCTATAAATATTTTGCAGTTTAAATTTCAGAGAACTACAGTTTGCTCAGACAGTGAGATTTGCAGTTGATGAAATTAATAACAATACAGATATACTTGGCACATTTGTAGTGGGATACAAAATCTATGATTCTTGTGGTTCAATTCCTCTGGCCTTAATGTCTGCCATGGATTTTGCAAATGGACAAGATAAATCATTTACATCAAAAACGGCTTGCTCTTCATCTAAGTTCGTCCCTACAATAATAGGAGAAAGTTCATCATCTTCCACTGTAGCTCTTGGATCAACATTTGCACCATTCCGTATTCCTCTGGTAAGGAAATGACTTGTTTAATCTAAAGATATTATATTGTATATAGGCTGAAATATTTGATGTAGTGAAGACTGAGTAGAGCATAGAGGTTATGTCAAGAACAAGAATGCATGTTTTCAAAACCACATTAACTGTTATGCCAAGATTTAAAAGAACAACATAAATAATATGAACATTTTTGCTTTTAAAATGTTTAATACACTTCACATGCAGATGCCCAAAAATCAGCAGCACTTGGTTTTAATAATTAGAACTTTAAATCATTTTCTAGCAAAGGTAACATGATTAGCTTTACAAAGTTGTGAACATCCAGAGCATTTTTTAAATATGTGCCACTAAAAAATTTAAGTCAGTTCAATAAATGGATACACAGGGAAAAGATACTTCTTTCCTTTCTCTCTGTGTGTTGTTAAAATAACACAACTTATTTTCCTGCATTACTCAGTAATACTCTGTTTTTTATATAATAAGGTATGTTGTTCACAAAAATGAAAAACTGCTTTTAATTGAATGGTTTTCTTATGCATTTTAATATTACTTCAGTAAAGATAGTATTAAAATCATAACAACGCTCATTTAAAAAAAAAGGGGTGTTACATGTTTTAATAGTGAATTTACTGTACAGTGAAAGGTGAGAATGACCTAAAAGTTGTAATGAAAAGTTATGCAACAAATACAGTTTATTGTTCATATGTTCTTTTATACAGCTTTTCAGAGAGTATGATTACAAGACATCTTACAAAATATAAAAACATAATTCCAAAAGTAAAAAAAATGTAAATGTGGCTTCGCAAGATCACAGTTTGCTCAGATAGTCAAACCTGAATGTAAGGAAAGTTTTTTTAAGCTTCCTGCTGCTCAGTGTTTTGAGTGAGTGTTAATTAGTACCCCAAAATAAATTATATTAAGATAAAGACTTAATAGTTAAAAAAACAGTTCTCTGAAAAATGAACATTATTTTTGTATCATTTATTTTTCAAGATATATATTTCAAAGTTAAAAATGTATTCATTATCATTATTTTTCATAGCTCTGGTGTGTTGTTGAACAAGCATTTAACATGGATGAATAGACGGTGGTTATTATTGCTATTAAATAAATAAAAATACATTTTCAATTGATTATTTTCTACAGGTAAGTCACTGTGCTACCTGTGCCTGCCTAGATGACAAAAGAGAGTATCCGTCGTTTTTCAGAACACCACCCAGCGACAGTTATCAGTCGGCTGCATTAGTTCATCTTTTGAAACATTATGGATGGAACTGGATTGGAGTAGTCAGAAGTGACAATCACTATGGAAACTCAGGAATGAGTACATTTATGGAAAAAGCACAAAAAGAAGGAATATGCATTGAATATTCAGAGAGATTTTATAGAACTGATTCAAATGAAGTGCGTGAAAAGATTGTCAACACAATAAAAACATCAACTGCGAAAGCTGTAGTTGCTTTTATGGTAACAGCTGATATATTGGTTTTACTACAGGAAATTTTCAATCAAAATGTTACTGGTATTCAGTGGATTGGCACTGAGGCATGGTCTACTGACCCTGTATTGATTGCAAAGACAGAATTCACGTTTCTGCTCGGTACAATTGGCCTTGGAGTTCAGCAAACATCAATCCCAGGCTTTAAAGAGTTCCTATACAATATTAATCGGGAAGACCTTGCGGCAAGTCCTACAATGAAGGAATTTTGGGAAGAAGCTTTTCAGTGCACTTTTTCTAATAAATCTAACTCTAATAAAACAATATGCAGTGGTTTTGAAGACTTACGTGAGAGGGGCCTTGTTTACAATGAAGTGACTAAAATACGAGTTGTTTATAATGCTTACAAAGCAGTGTATATTGCTGCCCATTCTATGAACAACTTATTCTCTTGTTCTAAGTCCAAAAATCTGAATAGCACACGTTGTGGGAAAGATCTTAATGTAGAACCTTGGCAGGTAAGAGATATTGCACCGTATACCCAGACCTTCAACAGCAACGACATAATATGCAAGTGTTTTTCAAGGTTAAGTTAATGAAGGTTTCACCACGTTACTTTGGTCAAATCAAACTGCGTAAAGTAAAAATAAAATTGACAAGGATTTTCATGGCTTTAAAAGTTGTACACTGTAATATGTTCTGCTTTACATATTAGTAGCTGCATTAATGACATGGGTGCTTTTTAAAAAATATAATTTCTAAAATTACCTTTTTTGGAATTGTAATCTATTTATAATAAAGAAGACCAATGTTTTAATAATGACTTTTTAATTGGTATGGCAAAAAAGTCACATTTTTATCTCTTGAAAAGGAAAATAAATACTGAATTATGTTTTTGAAATTCTGAACATTTTTTCATGATCAATTGTTTATTGAACATTTGTTCAAATATGAAAAATTCAGCCATACACAAAATATTGCAGTACACACTCATCTCCCCTGCCCTCACAGCGCCCTAGCCCTCATTTCCTCCACTTATAGTTCAGCAGTTTAATAAACAGTAATTTCAACAAGCTGTCACAGATCAATATATTTTATGCATTTTCATAATTACAGGTCTTGGAACAGTTGAAATCTGTAAATGTGACTCTTGCAAATGGACAAAGGCTTATTTATAATGAAAATGGAAGCCTAGAAGTAGGGTATGATTTAGTTAACTGGCAAATAAACAAGAATGGAAAGACTGAAGTGCTGACCGTTGGTTACTATAATCCTTTTGCTCCATCTGGGAGGTTTTTTACATTCAACAACAGAACTATTACCTGGTTAAATGGACAAGAACAGGTATTGTTTAAAAATTACATTTCTTTGTTTATTTAAACACAATCTCAGTGTAAACTTCTTGTACATTATGTAGATATTCATTCATTTGGCATTTAGAAAAGTGGATTATAATAAGTAATCTTTTTAAACAACTATTATGAGGTAATTAAGAAACTGGCTAAAACATCAATAACTTTTTCATTGAAATTGAAATTTCAGAATTATTTTGTCAGCAGAAGGTTATTACAAAAGTTTGAAAGTTTGTTTCATGAACATAAAGACAATAGTTACTAAAATATCAGCCTAATTTAAGTACTTTACTTGAAGACATTTATATTTTTTAATATTTAATATTGCAATTGTGGTTCAGAGAAAAACTAAATATGTATGAGAGGTGTATTAATTAATGCAAAACATTATAATAAGCAAAGTAAAAAAAAGTTTTAACATTGTTATGCTTACTTAAAATGTCAATTTTTTAACAAACTATCAAAGCACACATTGCCAAAGATTTTGAATAAAAGTATTCAGAAACAATTTTTTTTTTATTTTGCCTGAAATCTTACGTCAAACCAGCAAATTAGCCTTTTCCGGTTGTCTTGGTATGTCAGAGTTTGTGTGTGCGCTGCCCAGGACTGTCAACTTCTCTTAGGACTTTTTACTGTAGCCACAAGAGAAACTGATTAGTTTCTGGGAACCTGAACAGATTTACAATAAATATGTTTGACATTCTAGGTTCCAAACTTTGTCTGCAGTGAAAGTTGTACCCCAGGTTCCAGAAAATCCATCAAGAAAGGAAAACCTTTTTGTTGCTTTGATTGTATCCCATGTGCACGAGGAAAAATCACTAACACAACAAGTAAGTACACATAATGTAATACATCCAATTGGTCACAAGTGTAATCTTAATTAATGATATTTACTTTAATGTAATAAAAAGATGTTCTTTTGAGTTTATTTGTAGGGATATAATATATTTGTACATTTTAATTCCTTATTTTGTTTTACAGATGCTTTGGATTGTATTGAATGTCCATGGCAGTACTGGTCAAATGATCAAGGAAATCAGTGCATTTTGAAAAGAACTGAATTTCTGTCATTTAAGGAATTTTTGGGGATAATACTAACTACATTTTCAGTCATTGGAACTTGCTTAACTTTAGCAATTACTGTGATTTTCTTTATCCATAGAAATACACCTATTGTCAAAGCAAATAACTCTGAACTAAGTTTCCTTCTCCTCTTCTCTTTGACCTTGTGCTTCCTGTGTTCAGTGATTTTTATTGGTCAGCCTACAGTTTGGTCCTGTATGATGAGGCACACCACCTTTGCAATCACATTTTCCCTTTGCATGTCTTGTATATTGGCTAAAACAATTGTTGTGTTAATGGCTTTCCGAGCCACACGGCCTGGTCATAAATTCAAGAAGTTGTTTGGGCCATTGAAACAAAAGTTAGGTGTTGCTTTTTGTACATTTATTCAGTGTGTAATCTGTGCGCTCTGGCTGACACTGGCACCTCCTCTCCCTTATCAAAATATAAAGCACTACAAAGATGTCATAATTTTGGAATGTGATTTAGGATCATCTTTAGCTTTTTATGCTACATTAGGATACATTGGACTTCTCTCACTGTTGTGTCTTGTTCTTGCTTTTTTAGCTCGGCAGCTGCCAGACAATTTTAATGAAGCAAAATATATTACATTTAGTATGATTATTTTTGTAGTGTGTGGCTCACGTTCATTCCAGCTTATATCAGTTCACCAGGGAAGTATGTAGTAGCAATAGAAATTTTTGCCATCTTAGCTTCTAGCTTTGGTTTACTCTTTTGTATTTTTGCTCCACGATGTTACGTTATATTGATTGAGCCTGAAAAAAATACAAGGAAGCATATGATGGGTAAAACATTATCTAAAACAAAATAAATCAGAGTACAAGTGTAAGAATTTCTGTGTGTGTGTATGTATGTATGTATGTATGTATATATATAATAAATAATAAAAATGTTTTCTATAAACAGTAATGCAATATATTTTTGCCATTGTATTATTTTCTGACAATTTGTGAAAGCTTACAAAGCTTTGCTACAATGCTCAATTTTAAATGCTCATGTAAGTTAAGAAAATTGTAATTACAGTTTGTTGTCAATTATTGTCATACACATATTTTTATATACACGGACAGAAAAACTGTATTTTTGAAGTTTTGTGTTAAAGCCCTTCTTAAATATGTAATACAATATTTTTATTAGAAAATGTTTACACTAATAAAATTATACTTTTTAAATGGAATCTGTGCTATTGACCTTTATTAATGAAGTTATTGAAAACATTCCAAGGTCATCCTAACTCTACAGCCTTTTCTTAAAAAATTAATGATTTGGATGTCCACAAGGGAAATGGGTGAAATGCCAATAGTTAATTATTTGCATTTAAACACTGCATATTTCCATATTTAAACCATTAATAAATAGGAGAAGTGTGTTTTCTTTAGCTAGTACTTTGAGTTGTCTGTCATTTTATAACCTGCTTAGTCCTGAGCAGGGTTGCACAGGGTCTGCTGGAGCCCATCCCAGCTAGTACAGAGTACAATAATTCAAAAATAAGAAAAATTACTACAAGGAAGTATTGTATGAAAACTACACATTATACTTATTGAAATACAGATTTCATGTTTTTCAGGAATTGTTGCTCTCAGTTTCTTATGTTTATGGATGTGTTCATTCTTTATGAATGCATACCTTTAAAAAAAACTTGTGGTTTAAATTTCAGACAACAGAAGTTTGTTCAGGCAGTAAGATTAGCAGCTGAAGAAATAACAGTACAGACATACTTGGTACTCTTTCAGCAGGATACAAAATTTGTGATTTCTGTGGTTCTATTCCTCTGGCTTTAATGTTTGCTCTGAACTTTACAAATGGAGAGGATGTATAATTTTCAATAAATAATGCCTGCTCTTCTCATCTTTTAAAACGTTTTGGGTGGAACTGGATTGGAGTAGTTAGAAGTAACGATTATTATGGTAACATTGGAACAGCTCCATTTAATGAAAGAGCAAAGAATGAAGGAATCCCCTTTGAATATTCTGAGAGCTTTTAACAGGACAGATTCAATGGAAAAGTGATGAATGTTGTCAACACAATAAAAGCATTATCTTCAAAAGCTGCGGTTGCTTTTATGGTTACAGCAGATGTTTTGATTTGACTGAAATAAATTCACAATGCTGGTATTCAGTGGATTGGCACCAAAGCACAGGCTACTGGCACTGTATTCGTTTCAAGGACAGAATTTAGTTTTTCCTAGGGACAACTGGCCAACTATTCCAGGCTTTAAAGAATTCCTTTACAAAATCAATTAAGATGAATTTACTTTAAGCTCAATTACAGTATGAAAGAGTTTTTATGAAAAAACATTTCAGTGCAATTTTCTAATAATGTATCAAGCTCGAACAATACAATACAGTATGTAATGACTTTCAAGATTTACACCAAAGAGGTCATGTTTAAACAATGATGTGGCTAGAATACGAGTAGTTTCTAATATTTATAAAGCACCACCAATTCCATAAATAAGCCATTATTTTGTGCTAAGTCAGAAAAATGTGCAAACATTGACAGGTAACAGCATGCAGTATTTAAACATGTGTTGAAAAATTAAATATAACACACATTTTGAAATCTATATTTTTGTTGCCTTTGTTTTTCCTTGATTCACTATTTTGCAGGGTTGTGGTTCATTTGCTGCTTAACAATTCCTGTCTAAAATTACTCATTTATGCTTTTAAATCTGCTTATGATACAACAGTAAAGATTTTAAAAAAATTGCACATGAAATATGTGGCAGTTCAAAATAATTTAGCATCAACTCTATGAGTATTACTGATATTATAGTGGCAGGCAAAATTCACTTTTCTATAGAATCACCTGGCCTTGGAATTCAACAATCCTATTCTAGGTTTTAAAAAGTTTAGAGTATACAGAGGAAGAGGATGGCAAAGAAGAAGTGGAATAGTCAGAAGAGATGCAGAAAGTAGACAAGAGTACAAGGAGATAAGGCGCAAAGTGAAGACAGAGGTGGCGAAGGTTAAAGAAAAGGCTTATGATGAGTTGTATGAGAGGTTGGACGCTAAGGAGGGAGAAAAAGACCTGTACAGATTGGTTAGACAGAGGGAACGAGCTGGGAAAGATGTGCAGCAGGTTAGGGCCATAAAGGATAAAGATGGAAATGTACTCACAAGTGAGGAGAATGTATTGAGCAGATGGAAAGAGTACTTTTAGAGGTTGATGAATGAAGAGAACGAGAGAGAGAAGAAGTTAGATGATGTGGAGATAGTGAATCAGGAAGTGCAACGGATTAGCAAAGAGGAAGTAAGGACAGCTATGAGGAGAATGAAGAATGGAAAGGCCATTGGTCCTGATGACATACCTATGGAAGCATGGAGGTGTTTATGAGAGATGGCAGTGGAGTTTTTAACCAGATTGTTTAATGGAATCTTGGAAAGTGAGAGGATGCCTGAAGAGTGGAGAAGTATACTGGTGCCGATATTTAAGAATAAGATGGATGTGCAGGACTGCAGTAACTACAAGGGAATAAAATTGATGAGCCACAGCATGAAGTTATGGGAAAGAGTAGTGGAAGCTAGTTTAAGAAGTGAGGTGATGATTAATGAGCAGCAGTATGGTTTCATGCCAAGAAAGAGCACCACAGATGCAATGTTTGCTCTGAGGATGTTGATGGAGAAGTTTAGAGAAGGCCAGAAGGAGTTGCATTGCATCTTTGTGGACCTGGAGAAAGCATATGACAGGGTGACTCGAGAGGAGCTATGGTATTGTATGAGGAAGTCAGGAATGGCAGAGAAGTACGTAAGAGTTGTACAGGATATGTACGAGGGAAGTGTGACAGTGGTGAGGTCTGTGGTAGGAGCGACGGATGCATTCAACATTACATGTGGGATCAGCTCTGAGCCCTTTCTTATTTTGGTGATGGACAGGTTGACAGACGACATTAGACAGGAGTCCCCGTGGACTATGATGTTTGCTGATGACATTGTCATTTGTAGCGATAGTAGGGAGCAGGTTGAGGAGACCCCGGAGAGATGGAGATATGCTCTAGAGAGGAGAGGAATGAAGGTCAGTAGGAACAAGACAGAATACATCTGTGTAAATGAGAGGGAGGTCAGTGGAATGGTGAGGATGCAGGGAGTACAGTTGACGAAGGTAGATGAGTTTAAATACTTGGGATCAACAGCACAGATTAATGGGGATTGTGGAAAAGAGGTGAAAAAGAGAGTACAGGCAGGGTGGAATGGGTGGAGAACAGTGTCAGGAGTAATTTGTGACAGGTATCAGCAAGAGTGAAAGGGAAGGTCTACAGGACAGTAGTGAGACCAGCTTTGTTATATGGGTTGGAGACGGTGGCACTAACCAGAAATCAGAAGACAGTGCTGGAGGTAGCAGAGTTAAAGATGCTAAGATTTGCACTGTGTGACAAGGATGGATAGGATTAGAAATGAGTACATTAGAGGGTCAGCTCAAGTTGGACAGTTGGGAGACAAAGTCAGAGAGGCGAGATTGCGTTGGTTTGGACATGTGCAGAGAAGAGATGCTGAGTATATTGGGAGAAGGATGCTAAGGATAGAGCTGCCAGGGAAGAGAAGAGGAAGGCCTAAGATGAAGGTTTATGGATGTGGTGAGAGAGGACATGCAGGTGATGGGTGTAACAGAACAAGATGCAAATGACAGAAAGATATGGAAGAAGATAATTCACTGCAGCAACTCCTAACGGGAGCAGCCAAAAGAACAAGAAGAAGAAGGTCATTTTGAGTCATTCAAACTGCAAGAACTTTAATCAGGAACTACTGTTGGCGGGGATTGGGCAATTACTTGTGCTCATTGGTTGACAATAAGCACTGGTTCGGTCTTACAAATCTGTTAGTAGTTTGGACTTTAGGGAGTTATCAGTGAAGATGGTACTCTGTGCCCTGCACCTCATTGAAGCAATAATCCTCCCCGTGAGCACCCAGCACACTTTGCTCCCCATCACTCTTCATTGCCACCTCTGCGACACATCATACCCTACACCACATCAAAACAATAATCTCCCCCGTGAAGTCATGATCACTTTGAAGGAATAAATTGCGAAGGTCCCTCATGAACTCCCAAAGACGCCTCACTTGGCACGCTATGTAGTTTGCATAAAGGTTACAGCTCCGTTTGTGTGGTGGAAATACCACATACAAAAGTAGCTAGAGAGTTCAAGTGGCAGAGGGCCTACATTGTACAGAATTCCTGAAAAATGTTTGGGCAAAGGGAAAACACCTATTGTGTATTTAGGTTCCCAGTCACTTTGATGTTTCATTCCCTGAACAGGAATAGTAGCTTGGTCAAAGTAACAGTGGTCTTAAGTGTCACAGCAGAATATAGAGTAGAAACAGACACAATGCAATAGAATCAGGAACCATTTGTAATGACTGTTAAACTTTTATTTTTGGAGAAATAAGTAATAAATGTGGTTGTAATATAAACACCTGAACTAATGGTATATGACAAGCAATACAGTTCTTCAGCCTGAATATGCTAAAGCTGATGGGGCATTGTACCAGGACTACTGTACCAGACAGACAATTCCTCAGTTTTCAAGCCGTGTAATGAAATGCATTAGTTACATTTGTTTTTTTTATACTTATTTTTAGAACAATGCCATGCTCCTTCCATAATGTAAATGCTGAGATGTATGCCTTAATATGTTCTGTTTTGTATAGAGAAGGGGTGAGAAGTTAAGAAAACTGACATATTTTATTGGCTAATTAGAAAGATTATAATATGCAAGCTTTTGAGGCAACTTGGACCCCTTCTTCAGGAAAGATGTAATACAGAAACTGGAATTCCCTGTCCTTATATAGACACTAGGACAGATACAGCATTGGAAAATCTTTAAGTGAGACATCTTTAGTTTATGTCCTGAGTTCAAATCAAATGCCTGGTCATTGTCCATCCGAACATAACATTTCTCCTTGTGTCTGCATGGAGTTTGTTCTTGCATTTCCATTGATGTGTAACTTAACTCTTTGAGGGCTGAATATTTTTTCCAAAAAACTCAGCTTTCTGAAAAGCACACAATGCACTGGTTTCACTCATAAATCAACATAAAATGTCTGTTGCTATGTGCTGTGGCTGCTGTTGGTGCCAGCGCAGTGGTGGATTGGTGGCCAGCAGGAATGCACAGCGGGCCGGCTACCTCTCTGTCTTCACACAGCAAGTGGGCGATGGTGGCAGTTGTATTGTGACGCAATAGGATTTGTAACTCTTGTCATCATAAGTGGTGGTCCTCCTAGGTGAACGCTGGTGTAAGCATATCAGCTGCACAAACGTGTTCAGCACCATGTTCAGCTGGGGACCGATAGGCTGGTGCTGGTAACTCACTTTCATTTTCAATATCTATCTCCAGATCACTTGCATCAAACTCAGAGTACGAAAAGTCAGAGTCCAATTCAGTGATAATACATAAAACATCCATGGAGTATTTTGCTTTGCACATTTACTTTAGTCTCTAAAGATGTCGATGCCATTTTAGAGGCTGTTTGCTCTTCACTAGTCATGCATGTGTAGGGAATCAAGGTCAAATCAACTTTCCTTCAAGCAAAGAGAGACGAACTAAAACATAAGGGTGAGTTTTGTCGTAGTTTACAGCCGATTACCATCCTCTACCCCTGAATTTCGATAAAAGTCAACATCAGCCCTGAAAGTGTTAAATTAACTGGAGATTATGGCCCCAATATGAGTGCATGGACTGGCCGCCTGACCTCGGCTGTTTCTCCCATGTGTCCTACAAAGATTTGAAAATGTTATTTAATTAAAAGCAAAAGTTGGAAGCAACGGGCTACCCAGGCTTGACCCCAATTTTAATCAAGCCAGCACAGCCCATCAGCTTTCTCTGTGATCAACTGGGACATCTGGCTCGGTAGATTCCCCTCCCACCTGCACAAACAATGGCTATCGGTCTGGCCCAGGTATGTGGCTCGCAACTTTCTTCCAAGATCTTACTATCTGGAGAGAGAGGACCCGAATTTAAAAAACACCATATTTTTTACTTAAGGATGGTTTACTGTATCAGGTGATTTCTGATTGCATGGGTGATGCACATATCGAGCAGTTGGTAGTCCCAAGTGAGCATAGGGAGAAGGTCTTAAAAATTGTTCACAGTAATGTTTTGGGGGTCACCATGGCCTGAAAAAGACAAGGGAATGCTTTTCGAAACACGTTTACTGGATGAATATGAGTCAGGGTGTGGACCAATTTTGTAAGACTTGTCTTGACTGTCAAATAGTTTCTGCTCAGAGACCTGCCAAGGCACCCCCAGTGCCAATGCCTATTTTAGACGTCCCCTTTGAGAAGTTGGGTGTTATATATTGTTGGCCCGCTTCCTAGGAGTAAAAGTGGCCTTCAGTATGTGCTCATGTTAATTAATTATGGCACAAGATACCCAGAAGCAGCAGTGCTGTGATCCAACCTCCGGAGATACCGTTGTGCCTTTCCTCCTGTTTGCTGAGATGACTCCTTTTGAATTATTATTTGGCCGGCAACCACACAGGGTGTTGGACATTTTTCGGGAAGAATGGATGGGGACTTGCAAGACAACCCCTGGGGGGATTTGTTGACCGGGTCATTTCGTTGCAAGAGCAGATTCTCTTCTATTGTGGTGGAACATCAGCCGGAGTCCCCCAGATTGAGGTCATTATCTGGGATGATTTAACTGACACCCAAAAAGTGGAATTATTATTGCTGATAAAGGAGAACTCTGACAACTTGTTGGTAATGCCTGGTCGGATGATGATTGCAGAATACAACACTGTCACTCCACCCAGTGTTACTATACAGGTGCCCCGTGAGGCAACAAGGAAAGTGATACCAAAGGAAGTGCGACAGATGCTCCAATTAGGCGTTATTAGACCAAGCAAAAGTGAATGGCGGTACGGTTCGGTTCTGTATTGATTTTAGGCATTTGAATAATATTTCCAGGTTTGATGCATACCCAATGCTACGTGCGGACAAGCTGTTGGGAAAGCACGGGCAGGCTTCAAATATCTTCACCCTTGACCTTTACAAAGAGTTATTGGCAGGTTTCCTGGGGTTGTTTGAATTTACAGCAGTCCCTTTTGGTCTGTATGGTGCAACGTTGACCCTTTTAACGAATGATGGACCAGATCCTACATCCCCATTCCATGTACATGGCTGCCTATCTTGACGACGTGGTCATTTTTAGTAATGACTAGGAATCTCATCTCGTCTGCCTTTGGGCATTGCTTGATAGTTTACGGCTGGCGGGGTTGACGGCCAACCCTAACAAGTGCAAGCTGGGTATGTTGAAAACCCACTATCTGGGATATTCCATGGGGAAGGGTTTGCTCATGCCTCAAATGGTCAGGGTGGGTGAGGTGCTTGCATATCCTCGTCCTGAAACACAGAGGCAGGTTTATGCCTTCCTCAGGCATGTGGGGTATTACAGGTGGTTCATTGTCTTTTTGGCCTCTCTCTACTTATGGTGCTCTTTTCATCTCCTATGTGCACAGTTTACATGCTGCTCGTAGGGCCGCATCATTATCTCTGATTGTAGCATATGGTAGTTAGTTAAGATAATTAAGGACAGCACACAGATGAAGTATTTAATTGTACTTTTATGAAAGGCATAACTGGCAAATTAATGCTGCAATTGTCCTGGGTCAAAGACTATAAAAGGACAATGGGAAATCCCAGACGTTGAGCTGAGCTGGGAGGAAGGGTGGCAACGTGTCTGGGAGTGGGAGAGTGTATCATTGAGAACTGTGAATTAATTTATGAGTATTGTAGAAAGGAGGGTGCTTTGTGCACTGGATTATTGAAATAAAAACAATATTTGCACTTTTACTTGGTGTCTGGCGAATAGTCTGAGGGTTCAAAGGAGCGATAGTGATCCCTATCTGTCACACCATCAAGAAGTCAGTTATTTTTGGATTAAGGAATATTTTGTTAAACATACCCCCTCTTGAAATATCTGGCAACTCACTTATAAAGGAATTTTGGGAGACTGCTTTCATCTGTACCTTTATGAACAATACAACAGTTTCAACTCAGAGATTGTGCACAGGACTAGAGAATTTAAATAATTTACAAAACCCATACACTGATGTTTCTCAGTTAAGGATATCAAATAATGTATATAAAGCTGTGCATGTAGTAGCCATGTCATTGTATAATATGTTAATTTGCAAGCAGTTTCCTTTTATAGTATAATACTATAAATGGCTTTAATCTGTATCTATTTATGTTATTTATAGTCAATTTGTCTATGACTAGTCATATCTATGCCACGGTTCTCATTTTTTACTATTTCTGTTCTTGTTGTGTCTCCATTTGATATCTGATGTTTAAACTTAGAAGTCTTCTTCATGTTTGCTCCTGGTCAATTACTTTTATGAGCTATTTTTTTACCTTTTCATTAATGCTTTATTGCAAATTTTTGCACTTCATTGTAATGATGCATGTTGTTAATGGTGCTGTATAAAATAAAGATACAGACAACTGTGTAGGTTTGATTTTTGTGCAACATGGCAAAACAGTGAGTAGCCTAGCTGCATCCTATAACTTGGTACTTGATCACCTCAATTTCTTTTGTGAGGAGCTATCATGTTAAACACGTTTTGATAGTTTCATTCCCCTGGCTCTTCCTTCTTTACACTTTTCAAATATTCAAAGTCAGGCTGATTGGCAATTCTAAATTCACCCTTTGTGAGTCACTTTGCTTTTGATTGTCTGGTACTGCATTCATTTATTCTATTCTGATTTATTGTGTCTGCTGCTAGATGGATAGGCTACTTTAGACAATTTTATGGAAAGGGTGAAAGAGTTGCAGTCTCACGTGTTTAAGGTCCTGTGTTTGATCCTTGGGTGGACACTGTGTATCATTTGTATGTTTTCCACATGTTGGCTATTTTTTCACTGCATCCATAAGACCCATTAATTACTATTTCTGATTAGTCACAGTGTGAGTGAATGCATTTGAATGCACTCGACTGTTCCTTGCAATAGACTGGCAAGTTGTCTTGGTTGATATTTGCCTTGTGCCCAGTGCTGTAGGAAAAGAGTAAAGATGTTAATAAAATGAATGGATGTAAATTTAAGAACTGATGGATATTGTTTCAGTCTATTACATTAGAGTAATAACTTGCTATCTCTTCCTTGTTTTAGTTAATGCATTTTTGAAAACTGTATATTACACAACCAAAAATGGAGATCAATATCAGTATTTTGATCAGTCAATGGAGAGTCATTGCCAATATATGAAATAGTTAATTGGCAAATTAATCAAAAAAGGCCAAGCAGAAATTGTAACAGTTGGATACTATGATGCTTCTGCACCCAATGGGAACATTTTTAAGATAACTAACACAAGTATAATTTGGGCAAATGGTCAAGCCACGGTACAGCAAGTCTTTTTATTGATTGTTTGAAAACTGAAAATTGTTTATGAATGGTCAAATCTCAAAAACAAACCTTTTATACTTTTCAAAACTATTTTGCAAAGATTTAAAATACCACATTCTACAATTAAAAATCACATGCATTTGTTAAGCCAGTAGCATTTGTTTATGACATTTCATATGAATTTAAATTTAATATCAATAAAAGCATGTCACAAAGTAACAATGGTGCACAAATATTTAAAGGTTTTTAAATATTAACAATTTACAGATTTTTTGTTCACTTTTTTCCAAACTGAATTGCAATCCATTTATTTATTTGCATTTAAAAGTCTGAAAAATACATTTTGTTCGGTTCCATCCAATATTGATTCTGCCTACAGCTTAATATCACATTCTCTGTCTGCAAAGATTTATGTCTATAACATTTACTTGGAAAAAAAGTTCATGTGGGTGAGTGAAAATGTTCACTCTAATTTTTTCAAGTCCCCCAGTCAGTCTGCAGTGACCAATGTTTAAAGGGGATGTGGAAAGCGATCCTGTCTGCTGCTTTGACTGTATTCCATGTGCAGAAGGAAGTGTCAGCAATCAAACAGGTATATTCATTCATTTTATTGCTCATAAAACAGCACTAATTATTTACTGGATACAATTAGACTCTTGTTTTCTTCTTCTTCTTCTTCTTATTATTATTATTACTTTGTGATGAATGTAACCTTGTCCTGGACAGTTTTTTGCCTTTCCCTTGGTACTGCTGGCACAGATTCTTACTCACTTAAAATCCTGACTTTAAAAATGGACAGCATAGAAAATGGATGTATAATTTGTTACCTGCTAAATTAAGCAAGCATCATTTGAAAATTATCAAAATATCAAAATGCTGCATGAATCTATTGCTTTTATAATTTTTTGGATTTCATTGTTATTACTATTATATTGATTACAGTGCATACGCACAAAATAAATTAAAATCAGATGCTTTGAATTTTTATTTTAAAATCAGAATATAAATATAAATTTGTCTCTTTCCTTGCCAGCTTATTCAGTTTTGGAGTTATAGGAAGCGTCTGTCATTTCACATCTTATATAGGCCTTCAAGCATGTTTAGAAATCCGTGCTTTCAGGCATTTAGAGAATATACAGTATGATAGTACTGTACTGAGTAAAATGAAATTATATTTAGGAAATCTGACAGTCATTTACAATATTTTACAGGGATCAAAACCAGGAAGCATGTTTTGCATTTCAATTCCAATTTTCTGTTTTTCATTAATCGTCATGTATTCAGGACATTATACATTAATTTTAAATAATGCATAACCAGAACACAAGAGTAAAAAAAAATGACATTAAAGTGTGCAAAAAATAGAAAAAGGGCATTAAATATACATACAACACAAGTGTAGTGTACCACGTGAACGTCACTGAGAGAATAAAACTAATAAAAAAGTAACCAAAATTTACACCGGGTGTAACAGACTCAAATCAAATGTATGTAATTTATTACACTGTAGAAATAATAATAATAGCAGCACACTACTCAAAGCGCAGGGTCTTGAACCTGGGACCTTAGGGTTATGAGACAGCTGTTCTTACCGCTGCACCAATCAGAAATACATGTAAGCTCCCTGTCAAATGACACTTGAGCTTGGGTTTTTAACTCATTGACAGCAACATGTTAATCCAATTTTGTTTTCTTTGGTTATATTCTTGAATAAAAGCGCACATATTTATTTGATATTCGTATTAAAGTCTTCACACCATATACTGTACAGTTCACATCATTATTAGTATAACATGAAAAAAGTTATTGCAATGGGTATGTGTATTTCCTTTCATCCTACACTTACCCAGATCTTTGTAGACACGGAACACACATGAAATGCATGTATTCCAAATAACGATATACTGTATTATTTGCCCTATACAACGCCAGGAACCTCACATGCAGATAAGGAGCCTTGGCTTGAGCTGGGAGAATTGAGCTCCATCAAGGCTGGGGATGGGAAAGGAGGCTGCTTGCTGCTTGTGCTAATCAACACATTAATAAAACAAAAGACGCTGATGGAGAGGTGCGAAGGGATTTAAGATGGGCCAGGATTATGAGTTTTTTCATAGGCTTTGGTAATTCTAGTGTTATAAAGGAAATATGTTGTTTGCAGAAGAAAATCTTTGGGGCTTTTTAGCACTAGCTATGTACTTTGTTCTGGAGTGATTTAGGTCCATTCTTCTGGGTGAATTTGCTCAAGGTTTTTCACAGCTATGCACTTCAATTTTCAAATAGTGCCACAAATTCAAAATAGATAGATAGATAGATAGATAGATAGATAGATAGATAGATAGATAGATAGATAGATAGATAGATACTTTATTAATCCCAAGGGGAAATTCACATAATCCAGCAGCAGTATACTGATACAAAAAAAAAAAACAATATTAAATTAAACAGTAATAAAAAAGCATGTAAAAGCAGACAATAACTTTGAGTAATGTTAGCATTTACTCCCCTGGGTGGAATTGAAGAGTCGCATAGTGTTGGGGAGGAACGATCTTCTCAGTCTGTCAGTGGAGCAAGACAGTGACAAAAGTCTTTTACTAAAGCTACTCCTCTGCCTGGAAATGACACTGTTAAGTGGATGCAGTGGATTCTTCATGATTGACAGGAGTTTACTTAATGCCCGTCGCTCTGCCACAGATGTTAAACTGTCCAACTTTACTCCTACAATAGAGCCTGCCTTCTTAACAAGTTTGTCCAGGCGTGAGGCATCCTTCATCTTTATGCTGCCTCCCCAGCACACCACCGCGTAGAAGAGGGCACTCGCCACAACCGTCTGGTAGAACATCTGCAGCATCTTATTTTATAATATAAATTGGACTGATATCAGGGCCTTGACTGATTCGTTGATAGACTTTCACCTTTATGCCCTTGAGCCACACAAGGGCTAATTTTGCCTTATGTTTGATCCAGAAAGATTAACTTTCGCCCAAGCTTCAGTTTTTCAGTAGTTGAAACTCTTGCAGTATTTGCTTGTATTTTCCACAATACATTATTGCTTCTGTTTTAACCAGATGCCCCCTCCCTGATAAAGAATAGCAACACCCCATAAGCATAATGCTACCACCAACATACTTCTCTGCAAGTTCCTTTTGGTGATGGCATTGTTACTTTGTGTCACATACTGTATCTCTTTGAACTTTGGGAAATAAGATATATATTGAACTCCCACTTCACAGCTTACTTTTGGCATAACATATTTTATTTTGACTACTGGATTACTTTTTGTGCCATCCTACCAAGCAGGCCAGTGTTAATCAGACCTATTGATATTCAATGTATGTACTGAAATGCTTTCTTTGCTCTGTCAGGAAGTTGTTGCCAGTGTACTCTTTTTTGCTGCCGTTTGTTTGGGAGGTATTATGACAAATAGAAAGACTAAGAGGCTGGAGAAACTGGCCAAACCAAGCAGCTCATCTTTTGCTTTTGACAGACCCAAATCTCTGACCAAATCGTTCAATTCATACTGTGTTATCAGATGTGGATCGCCTGATGAGCACGGTTCAAAATCCAGGTCAATGTCACTGTCAGTACCCTGCATTGCAGTTTCTTTATCTGGTTCATCTAAGGTCCAATCCTATGGGATGGTTTCGGAATTGGAAGACTGTCGTCATGTGGCACGGGTCTCTGAAGGCTGATTAGGATTTTCAATTGATTTCTTGTTTTTGGCAGAGAAACTGGACACATTAGTCAAACAGAAGTAACCATCCGTCACATGGTCTTTCTGTGCTCGCCATATCATCTGAACAGCAAACGGCATCATCTTTCAAGTGCCTCTGAGCCACACTCTCAGACTGACAGCACATGTCGCACAGCAAATGTGAGGTGCCCATTCCTTGTCTTGATCACCAATTTTGCAGCCGAGATACAGATGAAAAGCTTTCTTCACAAGAGCAGTCATCCAATGTCTCTGAGGCCCAAGCGTATATTCACCACAGATATACAGTAGCAGAATGTATCGCGGCAGTTATGACATTGACGAGACATATCGTCCGACACCAAAACGTCTATAGCATCAAGCTTACTTTACTGTTATATTGCTACAGATACTATACTTTACTATACTGATACTATACATACACACTGACTATCTATATAAACCAAATGAGCAGGATCTGTGTATGCAAGCTATTTTTATAGCATGCTGAGACAGCGTCAAGCTCATTCAGACCTGCCCATGCATGCCATTTAATTAATATTACAAAATACAAAGGATGTGAAATTACTAGATAAATAAGCCCTGATTTAACATTTATTTCTGAATCCATTTCTGTGATTTCCTTACTTTCTGAATCCACTGATCATAATATTCAAATTGTGCTCTTTTCATTCTTGCATTTCTTGTTTGTAATACTTTCAAAATCAGATCCACAAAACCTAGCTGTGATAATTCAGACTTTGCTGTACTAACAGCCTTTCATGTTACTCATCTCCTAACTAAACTAAGATCATTACTCTGTTTTCAGGCCTCTGTCACACTGACATAGACTCATGACAATTCCACTGTGTTTCATCATGCTTTTGAGCTTTTTTTGTTAAATTACCTTGTGAAGGGGCTTACTCTGATAGATGCAATATTAAATAAATGTTTGAATATATTAGGTTGTTTTTACTTTCACTCTTTAGTAACTGAATATACAACAAATCATATTTTCATAAGAATATTAAACAGACATGTATTGCTATCACAACTTTCTAATGAAAGTCAAATATGCAGGGTTCCCTGAGTTCTGCTTCATTTTTATAAGAAATTTTCTTTTTAATTGTTTTCTTCCTGATTTTCTAAACATGGTGCTTTCCAGAAAATTACACATCCTTCAAGCTTATTAATCTTAAGAATTTGTTTGTAAAGGTTTGCAAACATAAACTTAGCCATTGGCTTAGTTGGGAGAGACTGGAATACTGACCTTCACTTCTATCAACTTGTCTTCTAATAAGGTTAGTTGCAGGGAAAAAATGCCATCTGAACAAACAGTGATACAGTATTACGATTATTTAAACCTTGAGGAGGACAGTAAGTAGGATGAATTACACTGCAAGTGCTGATTCTCTGGTTCTTCAATTGCTGCCTTTTTTAAGCATTTCAATAAAGACATCAACTTCAGCTCTTTATTGTGGGAGCTCATAAAATCTGGCCTCACCTGTTGAAGAAATCAATAATTTATCTCACAGAAATTGCAATTTATTTATAATACTACATGCAGAATTGAGACACTTGGACAGAACTTCAAGATATATGCCTGTATGTCTGGATTTTGCCCAGACGAAGGGTTTTTATGGGGTTTCCTGATCAACCAGGCTCCCCACAAAACTACCAGTTCAAATCGTAACATGACATGTTTCTATCAAAGTTCAATTACACTCAAAATTCTGCTGAGTTATCAACTGCTATTAGAATCTATTTCAGCTTATAACAAGAGATCAGTTTACGCAGAAATAATACAGAAATATTTAACAACTATAAGAAATTAAGTATAATATTTTCAACACTTCCACACACCCCACCCCAAGTAAGTTATTAAAGAAAATAAAATGAAATGTTTCTAGAAGGAGAAATGCTAAAACAAGGTATAAATCAGTAGACAATCAGGCTCAAAATATGTTTCCTAACCATCTCATAAGGTAGTATCATTACAATAGGATGACAGTCTGCTATCTTACCTTCAGGGCTTCTTATTGTCCATGTCAATAAGATGAGTATCTGTAGGAAGTATTGATGTGTAAACCCATGCATCAGCTTTCACTCAAAAGTTAGGGCTTATGTACACCTAATAATCAACTTCATATCATTGTAATGGAGTGGAATTTCTAGATTAATTTTTGTCTGCTTCTGCTCCTAGTCTGGATTTAGTTTCTGGTCGTTTTAGCTCTGCTCGTTTTAGACTCTACATGGAGTCACTTACGTAATTTCAGGACTTAAGTAAAACCATGCAGTTATTACTTGTTGTGATCTTAAGGCTCACAAAAAACACAAAACCTGGCTTATTCTCGCAGGAAGATTTCTCAAACTCTACATAAGCCTTGCCCTCAAACCCATGAAGCAAACTTTGACCTGTAAAACCAGAAAGGTGCCAAGACTGTGCTTTTGGCTGCAGAATTACCCTTAGAGATCAATATTCCTTCCTTTCTACCCCCAAAAACTTAAAAATACTCAAAACTACATTTTAGTGACAGCTTTCATAATTGAAACTGTCTGTGAAGCAAAACTCTATGGTTTCTCTGAAAACTACTTAGGGGTTAACAAAATGTTGCTTAACACTAGAATCCCTGTGACCTACGAAAAAGGTAGTAATGTCGGGCCACCTTAAATTATTTCTCACATCTTCATCAGCATCTTTGTTTAGCAAATGTGTCAATCAGAACTGGCAGCAGGTAGCCTGCTATCCTATCCCCCAGACGCAACTGAAGTTGGATGCAAAGTTCTCCCAGCTCAAGTCTGTTTTTCAGTTCTCTGGAATTGTATATGGTAAGTATCAGTATTTGGAATATATACATCTCATGTGTGTTCCATGTCTACAATGATCTGGGTAAATGTAGGATGACAGAAAATGCGAGACAAGAAATGCTGAACACATAACTAAAACTAAAACAGACATTTTTTTCATGTTATAGTAATAATGACAAAATCCTGATGTGAAGTATATAAACACAAGTACTTTTATTGTCCTTCACTCGTGGAGAACATTTTCCTCCTTCCCAGGAGCCCCCAACACTGTCCCAATGCACAAACACAATATTCTTCTTTTCCTTCTCTTTCTCTCTTTTCTCCTCCACTCCTCCTTGGCAAACTTCGTCGACCTTCCATCCTACTCTGGCTCACCGAGCACTGTCCGCTGGCCGCTTATATAAGGCACCCGGAAGTGCTTCAGGTGCTCATTGCCCCACTTCCGGCAGCACTTCCGGGTGTGGCGGAAGAACCGCCAACACAGGCTCAGGAACAGCTGCAGTGCCCCCTGGCAGCACCTCTGGATCCCAACAGGGCTGTAGGCAACTCCATCTCCCATGAAGCCCTGCGGGAGTCAGAGGCACTGCTGCAACCCATGGGGGCTTCCATCTAGCGTCCCAGGTAACTCTCTAACCTGGTTTGTTCCCCCGATCCTTACAGCAGAGGTGTCCCATCCGAGTAAGAATCCCAGGCATCTGTGACACACTGTTTACCATCCTCAGACGAATGGCCTGATGCAGCGATTTAACAAGATTTTGAAATTTTTTAGATCAGGTCATTTCACTGCAGGAACAAATTTCTAAACTATCCTCAATTGCCATAGAGCAGGGTTCTCAAACTCCAGTCCTGGAGGGCTGCAGTGGCTGCAGGTTTTCATTCTAAACTTTTTCCTAATTAGTGACCTGTTTTTGCTGGTAATTAACTTATTTTGAATTAATTGCAATTGACTTGTTCTTGAAGACTCAGCCCCCTTAATTGTTTCTTTTTCCTTAATTAGTTGCCAAACAATAGTGAGATGCAAAATGATCCAAAACATGACCAGCAAACTTTGTCCATCATACAATACCTGAAAATAAAGAAAAATGAAGGTCTCAGGACTGTTGATCTGCTCAGGTCCACAAAACATTTTAACAGTGCTCTTAAAAAAGAGAAAATCAATAATTTTAGAAATGTCTACTATTGAACAATGAGAGCAGCAACAAGCTGTGTAATGAAAGAACAGGTTTAATTAACAACAAGAATAGCACCTAATTAAGCAACTGCTTAGAGTGCAATTGGTTGGAGTTTGAGACCCTAACTTATTTGGTTTTCTGTTGGTTCACTCACTTCACATTTCATTTCTGTTTGGGTGCCATTTAAGCAAAGAGATGAAGCAATTCAGAGGACAATGAAGAAATTCTGGGGAACAATTCTTAAAAATCAAGTCAATTAAAATTGATTCAAAAGAAGATAATTAGCAACAAAAACAGGTCACTAGTTAAGTAAAGGGTTAGTATGAAAACCTACAGCCACTGTGGTCCTCCAGGACCAGAGATTGAGATCACTGCCATAGGGCATCAACAGTATGAGCAGGATACCCAAAAACGTAATTATGATAAGAAAAGTAAACTCCGCAAATTCAAAAAGGGCAACCAGGTACTTGTTCTTATTCCATTTGACCCACATAAGTTCCTGGCAAAATGTAAGAGTCCTGCTGTAGTAGAAAAGCGTATGGGTTCTGTAAATTACTAAGTTTGAATACTGGGCTGGCAAAAGCCTTAGTTAATCTCATAAAAGAATGGCGT
Source organism: Polypterus senegalus (assembly GCF_016835505.1). Lineage (NCBI taxonomy): Eukaryota > Metazoa > Chordata > Cladistia > Polypteriformes > Polypteridae > Polypterus > Polypterus senegalus. Next base: position 124,956,858 of record NC_053154.1, on the reverse strand, counting down.
GAACCACAGGAGGTGTTAATGTGCGTGGCTGAGGTCTCCCAGACTAACAATACTATTGGTGACAATTTGATGTCTTTTTCTCACAGCCTTGCCTCACTAAACTTGTAAAAAATAAAATTGTAATACAGCCTGGTGTTAAAGTACAAATGCGCCTGTATCAGATTCCAGAGGTTAGGAAGAAAGCAGTAAGCAGTGAGGTCAAAAACATGCTTGAAGTAGGCATAATTCGCGGGAGTAAGAGTGATTGGTGGAGCCTGATTGTATGAGTCCCACAACCGGACAGTTCAATTCGGTTCTGTATTGATTTTAGTCCTTGAATAAAGTTTCCAAATTTGATGCTTATCCAATGCCGCATATTGATGACTTACTTGAGAAACTGGGTCAGGCATTGTATATCTCTACGCTCGATGTTACAAAGGGGTACTGGCAGGTACCTCTTGAGGCTTCCAGTTGCGAAAATTTACTAGGCTTCCATTTGGACTGCATGGCGTGCCTCTAGGTTTCCAATGTATGATGGATCAGATTTTGCACCCCCATTCTGAATATTCTAGGGCTTATCTTGATGATATCATAATTTTTTCTAAAGATTGGCAGTCGCATTTGGAGCACATTTCAGGCTGTACATGACTGCTTGAGGTTGACAGCTAACCCTAAGATATGTAAGTTGTGAATTTCTAAAAAAACATTATTTGGGATATTCTATGGGGAAAGGTTTGATTACACCTCAGTTGAAGGCAGGTGAGATGTTTACTTATCCTTATCCGGAAATGCAAAAGCAGGCTTGTGCCTTCTGAGGAGTTGCTAGTTATTATAGAAGATTCATCAAAAATTTTCCAAAAACAGCTGCTCCTCTAACAGTTCTTATGAAGGGCCGGAAGAGCCACTGCATTGTCTGGTCCCATGATTGTGAATGGTCCTTCTCTGATTTGAAGGCTGCTTTGTATTCGTACCCAGTTTTAAGGAATCCTGACTTCACTAAATAATTCATAATGCAGACAGATGCTAGTTTGTCTGGTTTCGGGGCTTGTGACGATGCAGGTTCTGCTCCATGCTCCCATCTTACTTCAATGAGCCCTCAACCCGACACCGTCGGTAATGTCACCAATGAGCTGGACAGTGAGACACAACAAAGGAAGGGGATGGTGCAAAAAGTGCAAAGGGCTTTTATTAAAAAACAAACCAAAACAGTTTTCAAATAAATAGTGCAATGTATCAAATAAGTCATTAAATTAATAATCCAATAAAACAGGTGAATCAGTGGAGGTTAAAAACACAATAGAAAAATCCTTTTAAAACAAGGTGAAAAACAATGGCTGGAGGCAGTCTTTCTTTAAACATCAGGTGCATACTTATTCCTTACTGGCGGCTCACCTGCTTCTCCCCTAATGGGCCCCGCAACAGTGGAGTCGCCCTAACATCAAATGCAGCTCCTTCATTTCTGGTCCGGTAACCTTCCGATTCCCGGCTACGTTGGGCTCTTGCTGGACTGAGACTTGGGTTCCTTCCCTAGCAGCCAGGGTGCTCACGCTGGGGCTCAATATGCACAAAGCTTCCACGACTCTGCTTCCTTCAGCAGCCAGTCGACTCCACTACCGCTCACTCTAGCTCCTCCAAACTGCTCAGCTGGAGCAACCGCTTTAATTTGCCCCATCTGAGATTCGGCCAAATGCTCCTCCAGGACTCTCCTACCAGCTGCATTACTGTCCAACCTGCTCTCACTCTCATGCACCGGCTTTCTCCTTCCTGCCACCTTCTTCCCCATTAACCTCTGTTTCTTCTCTCCCTTTTCTCTTTCTTTTTTCCTTCCCTTTCATCTGCCTCACGCTTCTATTAACTATCACGGGGACGTGGTTCAGGTGTGGCAGTTAGCAGCTCCCAGCAACAATTACGGATACAGATGACTCTTCACCTATGCATTTAAGCGAGAACCGTCCGCATCACGAATCACCCTGGAACTGCTCCGGCCACACTATCACACCCCCTCTCTAAGCCGCGAGGGCGGCGATTATTTATTTAAAAAGTGGCCTTTGATCTGAGCTGTGGACCCGCTATACGATCATGTCTCTGGTTTTTGACGGTGAGGAGCATCCCATCACATATTTGAGTAGAAAACTGCTTCTCAGAGAGCATAATTATTCAACCATTGAGAAAGAGTGTTCGGCAATTAAATGGGAGATGGAAGCAATCCATTATTACTTGTGGGGTCATAAATATACCTTAGTGACCGATTACACTCCCCTACAGTGGCTCTACAGACAGAAAGATACAAACTCCGAACTCACAAAGGTGGTTCATTAGCTTACAGCCATTTAATTTTCTTGTCTGTCATTGTCCCGGCTCTGTGCACGTCAATGATGATGTCTCTTGGCTAGCAGAGCCCGGTTCAGAATGTCGCTTAGTTCACAAAGCTGAGGGTGGGGGTGTGACCGGTGCCGCTACTCTTAACAGTAATGCTATGACAAAGAAACACAGCTGCAATTCAGAAACTCTCTCTTAAACAGTATTCCAATGGGAAACAAACAGACTTTTACCAGTCACCTTTGCAGGATCAGCTGCAGACTTGCAGGTTTTCTCTGCGAAGTGCTTTTTGCATGTTTGGAACATTTAAAAGATCAGGCCTGGCCAACCTAATGTCTCTCTCTTCTGGCCTCTCTCTCAGACTGCCTCTGCTCCAGTTACTGCCTCCAAGCCATTGAACTTGCTTGATGAGCATCTTGCTGTTGATAAAACCCCATCTGAAAAGGGTCTCGTGTTTGTATCTACCAGTTTAGCAATAAAGGCATTTTTCCCTCAGAAACCTGTTCCCTTTTTCCCCTCTCCTGTGACCCAGGCTTGACAATATATACAAAAAGCAACCTCTGATAGGGTGATGCAGCATTATTATTGTCTAGTCAATGTACAGAATGACATATAAAAGCTATTTAATGTGGTAATCATGATCTGAAATACTGCTTTCAATTCTGGTCATTACAAAAAAGACATAGTAACACTAGAAGCTAAGAAGATATAAAAGAAGTGCAACCTAGAACTACAAGGCATGATCTACTCCAAACGTCAAAGGTAACTAAAACTCAAAGTTCTGGACATAGAAGTCTGGTTGGGGAACATTGAAAATGGTTATATGAAATCAACCAAAGCTGAAAGTATTAAACAAATCTACAAAAGACATTACAGTTATAAAAGCAGGTAAGATTTTAAATTTCTGAATGTACTGCAGCCTGTTTTACAAATACAATCTGTCCCTAGAGTACTCATTTAATTTTAATAACTTAAACTGTATTGCTCCCTGAGGAGAAAACCTGTTTTAAAAGAAGTAACAAGAAGTATGATCAATATGTATGACCAATGCCACAGGCAACAATCCTGAGAAAATCAAACAGTCAGAGTCTGGAAATTACCGCCACAATTGACAATATGTAAACCAGTTCACAAATTGCTGTTCTCCTCATGGAAATGGAGCTGTACTGTTAGACAGCTTTAAAGTGGTGGGCAATGAAGAGTGTAGTTCTTGTCTGTGTGAAAATGAGCTTAACGTATTTTAAATACATTCATATTTGGCTCTGCATTTTAGTACTCCCTATCAATAGTACAGTATTGTTTCTGCCTCAAGTAGAATGCTTTATTAACTATTAAGAAGTGTGGTTTTATGTAAATAAAATTTATGGGGAATTGCTAAAGTCTAATGTTAATAAAAGAAGCAAATCATTTTTAAAGTGTCTTAGTGAGCTACTACATTTTGTACATCATGATTTTACAATGTTTGTATTTGAAAAAAAAAATAACTTGCACATAACATAAATGAAGCTGGAAATGTTGCTTTTTAAGTAAGAAAATGTAATAATATTAATGTTTTCATCATGAATATGAAATTCACATACATTTTCTAAATGTATAAATATTTCCTTTACTGATTGTTACTGTTCAGTCATCATGATTATGAAGCAAACATGTACTGTATTTTCAGAATGGCTAAAAAGTTCCAAGTTGATATTTTTTAGTTAATTGTTAAGACTCTGACAACTCTCCTTTAATTTGATTGTGTTAAATGCTAGGTGTGCTAAACTCTTAAAATGCAAAAACTGGCATACAGCGGAAATGCCACAAGATATTAGCATTGACACATACTATTATTCTTCTTGTTCAATATGTGCTTAAAATTGTATTCTTAACAATACATTCTTAACAAATAGTATTTGTTATTTTATTGTAATAATATTTAGATATGTGCATTACTATTTAACTTGTACTTGCTTTTATTTTCTTTTATATAAATTATAAAGTTTACATTATAAATTTATATTAATTTTTAATGAAGTACTGTGTCCTTTATGGTGAAATGCCATATGGAATCTACTTAGTGATTGAATTACATAATATTTGAATGCTATTCTAAATGAAAATTTAGAATGCTGTCCTAAATGTGGTGTGAATGAACTGGTCATCTGAAAGACATTGTCATATTGATCTATAAATAAGTAAGTTTATTTTTTTTCTGATGGACATATCGAGGTCCAAGTGGATGTGCAATGGCCTGATGCCCTAAGGTGCTGGCAGTTCCTGCCCACCTGTCCATACTGTATACAAGACCAGCATGTGAGGTGAACTGACAATATTACTGCCTCAGGTGGTAGTTTGGTAAGGGTAGTATTTATTATAATTATGAAATAACACAATAAAGAGTTAATTATGAACCTTAAGACTAGCATTCACATCTGGTTCTCTTTTATATATTGGACACAACATGTGTATTTGATGTCTATTGTATTCAAAGCAATTATGCTGCCAGTATTGTACTGTACGATCAATAATTATTTTGATGTGAACATTCCCTACTCTCAAATAAAAAGTTTATTGTATAAGAGTGTATTCTTCGACTCATAGCCAGCAGCACCCAATCTTACATGTCACATGTCTCTGGGGCATATGTTATCTCTTTGTATTTAGTCAAAACAGGTACATTACTTTTTGTTAAGTACTGTATATAATATGGATGATTTTGCCTTTTGGTGGATGTCCCCTCTTACTGCAGAGACCCCAAAGAGTAAACAGAGCAGATGGCAATATTAGACAGGAAGCACCATAGTTCGTATTGTTTTTAAAGAACTACTTCTGCAAGTGATATTAAACCCTCAGTTTTGCTGTCAGATTATTTACTGATTATTAAATATGACTTTTAAGTTCCTCCAGTGACTCTTTTTTAATATGGATAATTTAGTAACAAATATATTTTAGGAATAAAACCTGTACTGCAATTCATTGTTTTGAATATTTTTTTTAGTAAAAGCACTAAGTACTTTTTACATCTACCCTTGCTTGTTCCAGAGCAGTATGTCCCCACTCAGCACCACCTCATTTGCTCCAGAATTCCCTGGTCAATATCAAGTGTCCTATCAACATTTAGAAAAAAGGGTTGTTAGTAAGTAAGCTAGAGAGCTAATCCAAAGAAAAAATGAAAGTCATATTTATTTATTTTACTTAATGTTTACACAAAGTTGTTTACTTTGCAGTTGTTCATTGCACTGAATAAAAATTAAACAGCATTTTAGGTCACACCCAACAAACCACAGCTAAATTATAACCTGTTTTAATCTTCAGAGCAAAAAGCCAATACTGCTGCATACTTCATCTGCCTGACTTATATAGCAGTCCAGTACTATTGATTCACTTTTGATTTCATTATTGAACTGGCAGCATCAGACATAGATGTTTGAGACACAAAATTCCAAAATAACACAACTCTCGGTGGTCCCGAGTTCCTACGAGTTTGGCAGCTGATGCCAACTCGGGCCATCAGAAGGGGGAGCAAAACAGCTGTCCTTTCGTATATAATTTTGCAATCATACAACTGAACAAAAATATTTTGGGAGGGTCAAACAAGAGCAATATATGTTTAAACCTACCCCTGTTTGTGTCCTCAATGCCCGACACAGCCTTGGACGTGTCTATCAACAGTCTACACAGGAACATGGCAATTGCACCCAACATGGACATCACAAGGATGAGCAAAACAGCTGAATTTCCTTTCATATTCAATGTCACAATCACAAAACTGAACAAAAATATTTTGGAAGGTTCAAACAGAAGCAACACATTTTCAGATTTCTGAATGCCTATTTTGTATGTTCTATTGTTTTAAAGCCAATCTTGTTAGCAGCATATTTTTTGTTTTTTGGTGGCATTACTCCATTGCCCAGGAAAGTTTAAATATGCACATTAGAGTTTAGTTATTTTTTTCTTTTTAGTGTTTTGATATTAAATAGTAAACATGCTCAACTGTTTGGGTGCTTACACTTGAACATCCTGAGTGATCTGTGTGGTACCGGTCTCTTCCATCGCTGTGTTCTTTACAATATATATTTAATATTTTGTGTGTTGTTAAGAACATGCATTGTATTGTGAAAGTATTGCATTGTAAAAAGTATTTGCAACAGATATTGTATATCAACTCATTTTTATTTGGTGGGTATAGAAAAGAATCACCCCCTGCTGAAAATCTGTGGGATGATTTGAAGATTGCAGTCCACCGGTGGTAACTGTCCATTTTGACTGAGCTCAAACAGTTCTGTAAAGAAAAGTGAGCAAATATAGGCACAGTCTAGAGAAATATACCAACAGACTCATGGATGTAATCGTGGCAAAAGGTGGTTCCACAAGGTACTGGGGGTTGTGATCCTTTATCAAGTCAGTTTTTACTTATTATAAGTTTACCAAACTGTTGCTTATATATCTTTGAGTTGGATGTTATAGATTGCATTGAGAAAATAAGGAGAGAGAGAAGCTGGGTGCATACACTGATTACAGCTTGTTGCCACACTCACCACATGATGAACCACATGGACTGTTACCCGAGTACAGCCGTGCAACATGTGACACCTCAACTGAAAATAAAACTGAAAAAATATTCTTGTGTGCGCTTTCATTTCAGGCTGTAAATCAACAAAGGTTGATATTTTCAAGGGGTGTGATTCCTTTCTATACCTACAGTAAATTTTGGGGCAGAAAAAATATACCTTGCCACATTCGGCAGAATTTAAATTGGTTGTATATATCTGTATAATTAAGGGTTTTGTTTTGGTTGTTCACTGAAGATGTAATTGTCAAGCTGACTTGTTTTTTAAAACTTAATTTTTGTAGTATATTTCATAACACAGTTACTCTCAGGGCAAATAACATCAACATGAATGGAGCAATTGATTAAACCTTCATCAAAAATTACATTAAAGGAAACTGCAGAAGAATTTTGAAGTTTACAAAAAATCAAGTATAAATATCTAGATATAATAAAGTAGAATATGGTAGAATGTGATTGTTAGATTTATTTTAGTATTTATTAAGAGTGAAATTACAGTTAAAATCTTTTTTAAGTAAATGAAGCAACTTAGTTAGCTGAATAATAAAATCAATATTTATTAAGCACTGCATGACAGACCACAAGCACTTCTAATAATGGTAAAGTGAGTAATTTTCATATAATGAGTTTGTTGTTAGTAAAATAATGGTGAGCCTTGGGATGTTTTTGGTTAGAGGAAGTGTGTCACCACAGAAGAAAAAATTGAGAAAAACTACTGTAAAGGGGTAAATTATATAATACTACAAAAAAAAAATACAAAGCATCTCGACTTCCCTTCAGTGTAAATAAATGATAAATTATGATGTAACAAAGGCTAATTTTTGTCATGTTAAATATCATAACTGAATAGCATACTAATTACTTCAGAACTACAGTTATGCACGGTCTTCGGATTTTGTGAGACGGTTCCACTGTGAAGCTTGCAGTTAGAAGGTGAAAAGATCAAAATGATGTAATTTAAACACAGCTGAAGTGAAAAGTATTCTATTGATTGAAATGGCTGTAGCTATGGAAGACAAAGAATTATGGGAAATCCAGCTGCAAAGCCCCACCCATTGACATGTGCTATTTGCATGTTGAGAACTTGAAAATAAAAATGCAAAGTGGAAAATGAAAATTCAGTTAACAGCAGTTGGCGCCAGTGCTTATTTGTGGTTTACTTTTCAAATTTGCAGCTTAATTCCTGTTCAGGCTGAAAATGAAATTACGAATGGTGTTATTTTATTTTTCATTTTTGCAGCCACCTTCCATGTAGACCTTGTAAATTAAATTGAAAGTGGTGTTATTTCCATTTACTCTCAATTTTTGCAGCATTCTTGTTCATAGACTTTGACAATGAATTTGCAAAAGAGAGATTGCATGTTCATTTTATAATATACATTTTCATTTTCTACAGAAAACACTCCCTATATAAAAAGACCTTAGTGACTGCAAAGTGACTCTCACATTTAATGCAGAGAATCTTTATAGAAGGTGTAATGAGGATCCAAGAGGCTGGGTGCAATGGGTATCAGCTAGAGCCCACTGTTTTAATTTTAATAATTATCTATCCAAACGTATCATCCCCAGCCTCTGTCCTTCCTTTTTCTCCTCATAAACAGTTACAATGCATAAAACGTCTGTGTGAAAGTAAAGCTATCTGCAACCTTAGAATACTGAGATTTCAAAGCTTTTAAAGAACATAAAAATATTATGAATTTGTAATTTTAATACTTTTCAGTAAAATATACTATAAATGCTTTATTGTACTTCATCATGAAAATACTATAATCTCAACATAAATCTTAGTATTCTAAATGTCCAGAGAGCTTTCATAATTTGAAATTCATGTATTTTGTGTGTTGATCGCTATGGTTCTGATGGAGTTTATTGTGCTCTTAGCATTACGATGCTTTTGGGAAACGTACCTCAAAAGGGTAATTAAAGCTTTTCTCCATATGTATCCATATATATCCATCCAATGATTTGTTACAGAAAGGACGTAGGGAGCTAGTGCCAGTGTTATAGAAAATATTTACAATTTAAGCATTACATTTGGAAGGCTAATGTCTTATACTAGATTAATGAAATACTGATTACTAATTCAATTACAAAAGGTTTTAAAATACATGTCTTTAGATTCAAATGTTTATTATTTAATAATGTTAAAAGGTATATCTCGCGTAATTATTGGCATGCATGTTATTGGTATCAAAATCCAGATATGTTATCGAATAGTAGGCTAGCATAGCAGCACAGTGATTCGAGTGCACTCATGTATTTAGAGTTTGCATGTTCTCCTAGTTTCTCTGTTGATGTTCCCTTAGGGTACTCCAGTTTTCCTCTCATATCTATAAAACACACAGATTAGTTTAACTGGTGACTATGTAGTGGCCCAAGTGTGTCAGTGTGTGTGTGATTGGGCCCTACATTTGACTGGCCTCCTGTCCAATGCTTTCAGGATAGGATTTTGTCCTTTACAAACCTGAACTGGATTAAGTTTCAAAATGTTATGAACATTTAGGAAAATGAACAGTACTATAATCAATACTATTTTGATCTTTATATAATAAAATCTTAATAAAACACTGTGTTCAATATCTAAACAAATTCATCTATAGTAGAAATATCCTGATGGTACTACACAATTTTATAATCAACTAACTAATGACTTGATATTTATTTAAGTTTATATAACAAGGTTATTTGCTGTCATCCCCTTTGCTTTATACTGTTTACATTGCCTTTTCCCATCATGTGTTTCTTTGTATTTTTCTCAGGTTTAAACAAAATGATATAGCATTTAGGAGCAAATATACAGAACAGTAAACCAAAAGCAGATGCTAAAATTGCAAAAAGTTCAACTGCCACTGTGTACTTTCCTGGAGTACTTATATAGGCAGGGATGAATGTGATCCAGACAGCAAAAAATATTAGCATACTAAACGTGATGAACTTGGCTTCATTGAAATTGTCAGGGAGTTTTCTAGCAAGAAATGCAATGACAAAGCACATAGATGCAAGAAATCCAATGTAACTTAAAACACACCAGAAGCCAAAAGCTGACCCAACAGAGCATTCTAGAATGTTCTTTAAGTTGTGAAACTTTGAGTTTGGAATAGCATATGGAGGACTTGTAGTTAACCATACAATACAAATTACAATCTGAATGGAAGTACAGATGAAAACACTAGCTCTTTGTTGTGCAAGTCCAAACCATTTCATGACATTATTTCCAGGTAGTGTAGCCCTGAAAGCCATAAGAACAACAACTGTCTTTCCTAAAATGCATGAAATGCACAGGGCAAAGCTGATTCCAAACAGAGTGTGACGCACAAAGCAAGAGATGTTTGTCGGTTAACCAATAAAGGCAAGAGGGCATAGAAAACACAAAACAAGAAACAGCAACAAAAGAAAACTTAATTCCATGTTGTTTGCTCTCACGATCGGAGTTTGTCTGAAGATGGTAAACACAATTGTTACAGCTATTGTGACACAGGCACTGAAGATGGAAATAAACATTAGTGTTATCCCCATTGTATCTTCATATAACAGAAACTCAATTATTTTTGGCAGACAGTGATCTCTAGCTTCATTAGATCAGTCTTTTAAAGCACATTTAAAGCATTCTATAGAGTCTGTAATAAAAATAAAAACAATATAAGCAGCAAAATATTTTAAAATTTGGTGCTATTATAAAAACACAAATCAATGCAGCACATTTTAGATATACAGGCACTCCAGTGCAGTCCAAAATACACTTAGGACCACATCTATGCTATGATGTGCTGGGCTGGTAACATCACTTCAAGAGAGGCCCACCGAATCAAAAAGCCAATTAAAAGGGCAATCTCAGTTATGGGACACACTCTGGACCCCCGAAGGTTGTAGCAAAGGAAAGAATTAAAACAAAACTAAGTGTCATTATGAACAATGCTGTACATCCTCTCCTGACACACTAACATTGAGGACTTTCAGCAAATGAATTATTAAACAGAAGTGGGTCTGGAAATTCTGCTGGGGATTCTTTATACCAACAGCAATAAGCTTGCATAATCTATCTATGGGAAACAAAGCCTAACATGCCAGCAGCAGATAAAAGGCCTGAATCTAACTCTTTGTGTGTTGTCAGGTCCAGTTTCCAGTTAGGATTGATTAGAAGAATGCATAGTATGAGCATTCTCTCTATTTCAAAGTTACATTTAGCTCAACAATAAATAATAGGTCTAAGCAATAACGTTTCTCTAAAGCATATATGTTGTTATTTCACGCCCTATTTATCCATCATACAAAGTGATTGTTATCATCAGATTGTATTTTTTAATAGTCTCTGTCTTCTTTCTTAATGAGCTAATATTGTGGGAACATTTCCTTAGTCGCTATTCCTTTTCTGATAACAAATTCCTTACCCGTTCACATACATGTACATATGTTCATAGACCACTGTTCCCTGACATAACAGAACAGAACAAAATGTGGTTTTAGCTGAATACATTAAAAAAGCTTTCAAAAATTCTTTATTTAGTTTGTCGAAGCAACATGGAGAGGATTTTTGCACATACTGTATATAGTATAATTTGCTTCAAAGGTGGAACCTAATACAAATGTCATAATTCAATCTGAGGAAATGTTTTAAAGAACGGAAAATCTGGTAAATTGATTCTAAAATATAATTGTACTAGCCAACCCGCGGCATACCATACGGCGCATAATCAGGCCGGTTTTTTAATGATTTTTAAGCACAGGGAGAAAATTAACATTTGAAAAATCGGTAATGTAATAAATCAGCAAGAAAAGCAACATTGTAACAATGCACGGAACGAACCAACACACAATCGTCCATGGTAGTAGCGAGGTGGGAGGGGGGTGTGAACAAAGTGCAGGAGTATCTAAGAAGACACATGTTTGTTGTGGATGCGAATTGCTGTATGTAGCGTGTAAAACAGTTTGCTATGGTGCACGTGGTCGTGCGTTGTAACCAAAAACTTGTTTTTTAAAGACTGCTTACTTCATTGTGTTTTAAACTCAGTTGTAAAGGAATGTTTTAAGGACCCCTTGGGATACCCCTCGGTTTTGGCAGCTTTTCTATATATAATCCACCAAGATACCTGACCATGGTAGGAGGGGGGTGTGTACAAAGGGTAGGGACTAATGAGTGGGAGCGTATGAGTCACACTTAGTGGGAATTCCACGGCTTGCAGCCCGAATGGGGTTCAACGGCTTACCCATGCCTCTCTGCGCTGGGTAGACACAAGGTCAATCTCATGCATAATTATTTATTGAATGCTAAACACTTCTGGAAAGACACGGATGTCTAAAATGGGTTGGTGTGAGAATACAACAGTAAGTGAATGAAAAGATGGAACTCTGGAGAGAGCAAAATACAACACAATAGTGAACCCGCGGCATAACAAACGCCGCGTGGCTCAGACGTGCATGTGGACTGTTACCACAGATGAAAGGGACTAACTGGGTGGTCGGTGAGTTTTTGCGTCCGGGAAAATGGGCAGGCAGTGTGAATGTGTAGAGAGCGAGGGTAGATGCCGGCCGGTGAAAAAGGAGAGTTGGTGGGCAGGAAAACGTCTTCCGTGTTCCTGCAGGAGCATCTAAGAAGACACATGTTTGTCGCGGATGTGAATAGCTGTATGTAGCGTGTAAAACAGTTTGCTATGGTGCACAAGGCCGTGTGTCGTAACCGAAAAGTCGTTTTTTAAAGACTGCTTACTTCATTCAGTGAAGAGCAGAAGTCGGGTGGAAGAGAGATGGAGCTAGAGAGAGGACTGGAGGCGGCCAGGAAAAAAGGCTATTTGACTGTGTGCCCTGGACATTGGGGGAACGGTGCTGGAGGCACTGGGAAGTGCACTGACTAAACTGTAAATATTGTGTCAATAAAACGTGTGTTGGGCAAACTTAAGATGTCCGTCTGTGTGTGTCCGGGCCAGCTTTCACAGTGGCGTAGTCGGCAGGATGCTCCACCTGGGTCGAGGTGGGGACCTGTGTCAAAGAAAAATTATTCTGTGGACGGCCCGGGGTAGCAGTGGACCCCACACACTCGCTGTGGGAGCGGCACGTGCACAACCGTGCAGGAGCGGTTTACCCCACGGAACGCCGCCGGACCGCAGTATGGCCATGTTCCCCGGGTGCGGAGGAAGGAGAACGGGCGTTGCCAGAGTGCAGCGGGCTCCGAGAGTTGTGCTGTCAGGACGGATGGCCAGGCTGGCGTGGTGACACATAAGGCCACACTGAGGCAGGGGCCTCGGAGTGACGGGATCCGGGAGGTGAGTGCCCTGCCCTGCAGTAATCGGCCCTTCGGGGTCAGACATACCTTGTTTCCCACAGGGAGGGACGAACCGGATCCACGTCCATGGCAGGAGAATGGCGGTCCACGGGCTGTCGGCAGCGCGAGGGCGGCAGTGAAGGAAGCTGCAAAATCGGAGCCGCTGCAGCTCGAAAACGCGCAGCAGCTGCGAGGCTGCCAGTAGGCACGCCACCGCACCCAGAGAAGGGGAGACAAGATGGCCGCAGGCCGGAAGTCCCGCCCGCTGACAGGCACGGGATTTGCCGGTGTGTCTTGTGTGCCCGCCAATGACGGTACAGAGGCGGGACCAAGGAATGCCAGTCTCGTGCTGGGAAGAGACTCGATTGGGCCAGAGGGAGTGGCCCACAGGAGGCAGACGACGAGTGCGGCTGATGGACAGGTAAGCCCACCGACGTCTGTCTCCCTTTTTCCGCCGGTGGCTCTGCGCGAGCCAGGGGAGTCCCTTTGGCCCGCAGAGTCGCCTTTCTTGCAGGTGCTAAGTGCTCTCGCCGTCCAGCTGGAGAAGCTGAAGGGGAAGGCAGTTGCGTCATGGGAGACGCCGTGCGACACGGAGGATCGGCGCAACGCTGGAGCCTTTGGCCGGCAGAGTATGGCGGGGAAGGTAAGTCTTGCCCTCCCTGTACAGCATAAGGGGGGATTCGCCGAAAACGGCCGTGACTGTATTAGGAATGACCGGCACCAAGTAGGCAATTCCCCAACAGCGGACGCGGCAGTGCAGACTGCCTGCAGAGCGAGGAAAGCGAGTTCGCAGGGGCTGACAGGACAGGGGCTGATGAGTGCCCTGGGTCCTAGCGCCCTGCACTCCAAGCCCGCGGCAGTCTCCTGTCGCTCTTCACCATGCTCAGACCCAGACCGTCAGGGCGTCCAAGAGGAGAAGGAGGAACCGACCTAAAATTACTAATAAATTATAAGGTTGTGTACAAAATTACAACTGAAGCCTGCACACTGAATTATCAGTTCAACAAATATTAAGGCATTTGTTATTTCTTATTACTCTATTCATTTTCCAGACTCACTCAATCCCATTTTAATCCCTCTGTCCTGGGGTCACTGGGTGCAAGGTATGAACCAATCCTGGATAAGATATCAATTCATTACTTGGCACACTTACTCCACTATATACATTTTGGGAGATAAAAGAAAACAACCCATAGAAAAACATTCAGTCAGATATACAGAGAATGCACAGACTCCACAGAGTCAGCAAAAAGGACAGGATTCAGATTCTTTATTCTGGAGCTGTGTGTTGGTCAATTCATCATTGTACCACCTCACTTAAATATCAAAGTAATATTTAATCAGTACATAATTTCTCTTTGCATGTTAAATTAAAAGTAAAAGGTAAATTAGTTCTGAGTTGTAATTCCTGATCTGTTGGTTGACTGTTAACTGTATATTAAGTTAAACTATGAAGAATGAAAGTAGTATTGTTTATTATAAACTGCTAGTATTTTTGTGATTGAATGGGTTGGCTCTCTTTGGAGAATTACCACCACAACTAAAGAGCACCATAATTGTTGCAGATTAATTGTAGATAAACACCTAGAACATATTCATAACTTAACATTTCACACTAATTTATGAAGAAAAGCATACTTTTTCCTATGAGTGAGTACATTGGCAAAACTGTAAGTACAGTAATCCCTCCTCGGGTTACGTTCCAGACCCCCCCCGCAATAGGTGAAAATCCGCGAAGTAGAAACCATATGTTTGTATGGTTATTTTTATATATTTTAAGCCCTTATAAACTCTCCCACACTGTTTATAAATATTCCCCGCAGAGTTATACAGCATAATCCCTTTGTATTCTCTTAGATATTAGGTAAGATTCATTGAAATTATGTGTATAAACACACTGTTTATATACAGTAAAACCTAAATATTATTTTAAAGATATTGAGTGTCTCCGATATAGCATATGTTACCGCCAGCAATAAATACGTACAATGCAAGAAAAATAGTATACAGTAAATGTGTGTACAGTGACACTAAACGTACGTACATGTACTAAGTACTGTAAGAAGAAAATTAATTATGGTTACTCACCAACAATGACACAATGACTTGTCCGATAACAATGAGTTAAATTTTACTGCACAACAAAGGAGAGCGTTACAGCTCTTCCAAAGGAGCCACTTCAGGCGATTGTGTAGCACTGCCCTTGTTCTTTTTCTGGCAGTCTTCAATCCGAAATCCCTAGAGCAGATTCCATCCAGACTACTGCCTTATTACATCCACTTACAACTCGTTTTGCACCCTGGTTAAAAGGACACTGCAGCCGTAGATCTTATATTCCTTTCCTACTTTTTAAATAAAAAGAATCGTAGCCTTCAACAAATCCAAAACGTTTACCTTTTCGCAATCATTAACATCTTCCGTTTGCTTGGGCACGGCCCCTGAAGCAGTAGCAGATCGCTTTGGAGCCATAATGAAGGGCTTGACTATGCACAAAGATAAACACAAAAGAGCACAAAAGTTAACTCTTTACACAGCGAAACACGTTGATGCTGAATGAGCAAGACGAGACTTCCTAGTTAACACTGCATTCAGCACGCAGGAACTTAACTGCGTGCTCTGATTAGTTAGCTTCTCAGTCATCCGCCAATAGCGTCCCTTGTATGAAATCGACTAGGCAAACCAACTAAGGAAGCATGTACAGGAAGTAAAAAGACACATTGTCCGCAGAACCCGCGAAGCAGCGAAAAATCCGCTTTATATATTTAGTTATGCTATTATATAAAATCCGCGATAGAGTGAAGCCGCGAAAGTCGAAGCCCGATATAGCGAGGGATTACTGTAACACAAACTGTTTTCCTCCATGCCATTATGAATAGCTCAAGTTCTCCTTCCAAAGCAGCATCATAAAATCCCATTTTAACAAACTGCGCAGACCCACCAGGTCCCTCATGCCAGTTTACCAGATCATAGGAAGCAATTGGGTCTCCGTTTTTATCAAAGCTGGCCTCCTGGCCAAATGTGGTGAAGTTAACTTCCTTCATGTAATGTAAAAGTTTTGAAAGAAAATACTTCATCATGAGCTTTGCATTTTATAATAAAAAACACAAGGTGACATAACAATTTAGACTAATGGAAAAAGTGTACAACGTTTTATAATAATAACAATTTCTTACCTGCCATGGGAGTACATTTCGAATATCTCCACATGAATTGTTTGCAAAGGGTCCCTGTCCAGTTTTGAACCCATTCATGTTGTGAAGTGCATGTGCAACAGCATATACTGCTTTGTAGACATTATAAGAGACACGTAACTGGGTGACATCGGTATATGTGTTCTCTACTGTCATCAGATGTTCATGTCCAGTGCATGGGTTTCTTGAAGTTGATGCATGGACATGTAAATTCAAAGAATTATTTAATTTGCAATTAAATATCTCTTCCCAAAATTCAGCAATAAAGGGTGTTGCCCCGTTGAACCCACCAGACAGACGTCCAAGACACACGTTTAAAACACCAAGAAGATTCTTTAATAATATTTCTTCAATAATAGTGCACAAAGCACCGCACACTCCACAATTCTCTAATAAATCAATAACAATAATCAATAATAATCAATAACCAAGCCTCCACTCCCAGCAGCTCCGTCACATTCCTCTCAACTCGGCTCAATCTGCTGGGTTTCCCCACAGACCTTTTAAAGTCCATGACCCGGAAGTATTCCTTTTTCGGGTCAAGCACCTTCTTCTAGTATCTCGGAAGTACTGTGGGTTTCCGTCCAAAGTACTTCCGGGTTAGTGTCACGATAATATTCCCTGGGTTCTTGATGAGCTCCCCCTGGTGGCACCCATGGTACCCAACAGGGCTGAAGAGACGGACTCCATGTCCCATATTGCCCTGTGGGAATCCGAAGAACCATTTCCATCCAGGGGAGCTGCCATCTAGCATCCCAGGGGATGTAGTGTCCTGCAAAGGCTGCTTTCCTCTGTTGAGGGACATCCCGGCCAGGCTGAAATGCCGGCTGTCCCTCACAAGGGTAATGAATATGCTTCAGATAAACGTATCCTGGTTAAAAAACTTTTTAAACCTGGAATATCACCTTTCCTGATGGCAAAACCTATTGTCCCAATTAATAACTCCCGATATTCACACCATAGTAATGTTGCTGTAGCCCAGGCTTCACTTGCTATCCACTGGATATCAGTGATATTATGTCATTTAAATTCATCCAGGATGGGTATCAGTTCACCTTCACCTGTGAAGCCCAAGACCACTTTAGCTGATGAGCTCCTGATTATGTCCACAACCTCAAGGATCCGCTCTTTCTTATAGGTGGTTGGAAAAAACTCAGCATAAGCAACACACATGTCTGACCTTTTGGCTTCTTCAACAAAAAGCTGAATTCCAAAACGGGCATAATCAGTGTCCAACCCGATGGCTCCAACCCAGGTCCATTTGAAGTGCTTGACCAACCTAACAATGGCTTTTATTTGGAAAGCATCACTTGGAATTGTTTTCATAAATGACGGAAACTCAAGCTTATCACTTAAACAATTGCAGGAGGCAAAATAGCTGACCTGCAGATCATAGGAGTCTAAATTAATACACTGTTATTAGAATTTAAAGAAAGAATATAAGAGAAAGCAAGACCACTGGAAACACCAACTTTTATTTGTAATCTTATGTATTTAATTCCCCCTTGGTGATCCATACTGTATTGCCTTAAAACTTCAAGATCCTGGGGTAAATTCCAGAACTGGACACTGTCAGCATGGTTTTTGTAAGGTGTGTGTATTAGGTAAATTAACTACTATAGCCTGTCCCTGGTTGCCTGATAGTTGCCTGGGCTAGACTGGTATTCTGTTCACTGAAATTAGTGCTTTGGTATTGATGGAATAGTTTTATACTCAATGTGGTCATTGAAAATGTGACACAGGTAACTGATAGATGAATACCACGTCAGACGATTTCAAAAACAATCTCCAACTTAATTCATTTCAAGGTCGCGAAGAGTCAGAAGCAACCCCAGTAGCTTTGCAAGGCACTTTCAGACTTAAAGGAAAACAATTCAGTCATTGATCACCCTAACCTGCATTGCTTACAGTAAATGTGTATGTGTGTGTTTGTTTGTATATTTGGTGGTCATATGTCGTCTGTCTTGTCTAGGTAAGATTTATGTGTGATGGCACAAAACATCAAGAAATTAGAAAATAATGCATAAACAACACGCACAAACTAAAAATAATACAAGAAATGTCTTACCAAAGGAATCCGGAAATGTCCAATAGTCCTTAGAACAGCTACAGATCGAGATGATGCTGCATCTCCAATAATTGCTTGTGTGGCTGGGTGCCCATCGCCTACACATGTGTAATTATCCACAGATTCATCCCTCCCATTAAGAAGTACGAGAGCACTCCATAAGGATGTCAGTATGTGGTCACAGCTTTTCATCATTCTATAACCAACTGTAAAATTAGGAAGAAAATTTTGTCTTGCATTAATTTCCTTTATAGCAAAAATCATTGTTTGCATCCAGCAAAATCCTCGTGGACTGTACCTATGAGAAAGATATGTAAATAGACATGTACAACTAATAAATACTTCACATAATAAAAAATCTAACAAAAAACCTTAAAATTGCATTTGTGTATTACTTTGTAAATATAAACAGTACCATCCATCATAATTGCAAGCAAAAATATATAGACTTATTACCAGATAGATAGATAGATAGATAGATAGATAGATAGATAGATAGATAGATAGATAGACTTTCCATTATGTTAAACTGTTCAGTACACTCATTTGCAAAAACACAGTTTATACATTGGTATAAGGACAATTAACACATATTTGTTTATTGTTTTTAAGTGTCCAAGCAGGGCTTTGTTATTAGTCAGAAAATTCCTTTATATGATCTAGTGATAGGTTACTTACTCACTGCAGGAGGATGGCTTGGGTTTAGCATCCAAAGGTTAAAGATCTGGGTCTGCCCTAAAGTGTAAAGGGAACAGTCCACCAAGAATGAAATCTCCATCCTCAAAAAGATTATCTCTATGAAAGTTACCCAAGAACTTGTATTTTGATTCTTCAGAGAATATGATTGTTAGACCTTTTATTAAAATAATTACAAAGCCTATTATGTTGACTCTCAAAAATGCCATCATTACGCTGAATGCTCTCAAATGAACACTCCCTAAATATATAGTTTAAGCATGATGGACCCTAGTTGCTTGTTACCAAAATAGTAATGGTACCAAGCATGAATTATTATCTTTTGATTCTGCACCAGTTGGGAATTCTTCTAGGGAGTTTTGACAGTAATAAGAATACATTGTTTAAAACACACACTTTGTTGTAGGATTACAAACATTTACCGACCCGAATATAAGCCGTGGTACCTAATTTTACCTACAAAAACTGGAAAAACTTATTGACTCCAGTATAAGCCTAGGGTGGGAAATGCAGCAGCTACTGGTAAGTTTCAATAATCAAAATAAATACCCATAAAATTACCATACATTAATTGAGGCATCAGCTCATTAATAGAGCACACAGCTCGGAATAAGTCTCACAGAGGCTGCACAGCACCACACAGAGCCCTCAGCAGTTCTTCTACCGCCCGCAGACCAAACCAGGTACAGTGGAACCTCGGGTCACAACCGTAATTCGTTCCAAAACTCTGGTCGAAACCCGATTTGGTCGTGACCCAAAGTAATTTCCCTCATAGGATTGTATGTAAATATAATTAATCCGTTCCAGACCGTACGAACTGTATGTAAATATATTTTTTTAAAGATTTTTAAGCATAAATATAGTTAATTATACCATAGAATGCACAGCGTAATAGTAAACTAAATATAAAAATATTGAATAACACTGATAAAACCTTGGACAACAGAGAAAACTAACACTGCAAGAGTTTGCGCTATAGCACTACAAACCACTCACTAAAAACACTTTTTTTTTAATGAGTTTTAAGCACAGGGAAAAAAATTTAAATAAATCCGTAATTTAATAAACTACCAAGAAAAGTAACATTGCAACAATGCACGCTACGAACCAATCGCTGTAAACAGAAGTGAAGTGGAGATTAAAATCCAATAAAAAAAAGTCTTCATTAAATACGAGGTTAAAACAATGCTCGAATCTGTCTCTTTAAAAACAAGCCTGGTGCATTCTTTAACTGCCTTCTCTGCCTTATGCGGCCAGCCCTCTCTCTCGCTTGCTTTCTCTCGTGTGTGTGTGTGTATGTATGTGTGTGTGTCTCTCTCACGTGCGTGCATGCGTGTGTGTGTGTGTGACCCTCGCGCACGCGCATGTGTGTATGTGTGTCTCTCTCTCTCGCTGCACAGGGAATGCACAGGGAGAGACTGAACACATGCGGAAATCATCGCCACACATAAACCGAAATGGAAACTGGCTTGTTCCTATACCGAGTGTGTGGTCGTGAACGAATGCAAAATTTTGATGAACTTTTTGGTCGTAACCCGATTTGTATGTGTTCAGAGATGTTTGTGAACCAAGGTTCCACTTTCTCTCCACTCCAGCTTTCTGTCGGGTTGGCGGGGCAGCAGGACCTGACTTGAATATAAGCCGAGGGTGATGTTTTTCAGCACATTTTGGGTGCTGAAAAACTCAGCTTATATTCGAGTATATACGGTATGTAAAAATATTACTATCATAATAGTTGTTTTTGTTGTTGATGTATATAATAAGTACAGTGTTAGAGGGAAAAATGCATTATTTTTATGTGAAAATGTATATAGTGTTATAATGTAAAATATTAATAGTAAAGGTAGAACATATGTAACCAGGCAACTGAATTTTTATTTAATAGGCATGCCTTCTTTAATTGAGAGCATCAATCAATGTGTATCCTTCACTTCTGGTCCTGTAATTTATATTTAATAAAATAAGAATTGGTATAATTGCTGCTGTTGTATATTATATCATTTTCACTTAATATATGAAATATTTAAAAATGAAACAGCAAATTACAACCAAGTAAGTAGCACTTCTAATGCATAACTTCAGTTCATTTTTATTATCTTTTAATTGTTTTTTATTTATTTCATTTTTGAAACCTGCTTCAGGCTCACATGTAGCCAGAGCCTGTCCCAGCCTCTCCAAGGATGAGGATTCAGTCCTTCAAAAGACATATTCGCCCACATACAAAAACCAAACCCCCCCACACACACACAGATCCACACACTCACACATACCAGAATGGTTTATTATCTTAACTCTGCACAAATTATCATATGGAAGGAGGAGGAGTATCTGGAGAAATCTAAACAAATATGATTTGAATATCCAAGAAACTGAACACAGTGTCTAGCTTACAGTTTGAACCCTGATCTTTGGAGCTGTGAGGGGGTAGCATTAACTAACATGTTGTTAGGAATTCCTAGTTTTTCAAAATGAATATACATTTCTGAGGAGCGACACCTAAAAAATTATACTATTATCAGGTAATTACAGATTTTGTGTTCAGAGGAAAAGCAAATATATATTAAAAACCTTCAAGATTCTAAGTGAATTGTGGTTGTTGTCACATAAAAAGAGAAAAAATACTATAAAAAAGTAAAGTATCAAAATGTAATTACAAAGGGTAGAGGTGTACTTTTCAGTGTATCAACATTGATAAACTGAAACATTTATGAGATGTCCAGATCCATTTAATTTTAGATAATGTGGCTTTAATTAGACATAACAAACAATGTTACAGTCTATTTGACACTGGATGTTTTTTTTTTTTTGCTTGTTTATTTAGTAAAACCATAATAGTGTTCTTTTTAAGACATTTTAAAGATTGTGTTAGGTGTAGTTCATGTGGCAATGAAAACAAAGTCCAATTTTAAATTCTGTGGACATATTTTAAAGAGAAACTGACCTGTATTGTGTGTGTATGTGTAAGGTTACACATTTGTAAAATATTTCAACACTCTCCAACAATACATGGAAATTTTCAGCATGTGGGAATCTTATAAACATTTGTCCTATTGTTAAAATCAATTGCCTGGTGTTACATCATTCCAAATGTTAAACATTACTATCATTTCAATCATTTTGTATTTTTTGCCTGTTTTTCCTTGCTATTAACCTGGCAATCATCTACAAAGTATTATAAATAAATGATGAATGGTGTCTCTGCATTAAGGGCATGTAGGGTCTGTGCGGTGATTATTAAAATTTGTACAGGGTACAGTGAATGTAAGTATCACTATCTTACTTGAAAAGTCTGTGTTTCTTAGCATAATTTGATATATTATCAATATGTTCATAGCAAACAACTGAGTATAGCCATAATCATTTTTTCTAATTATACATAATATTCACAATGCAGTTTCTTATATAGAAAGTATGGAGTATGTGAAATTTTCTTTGTACCTGGTCTTTCAACTCTGTGGTGTTCCAAGAATACAATTGCTCTTGTGTACTCATTCATTGATGCTTTCCAACAAAGTGATCAGTACATCTGCTCCTATATACTGTATATATGGAGGCACTTGTGAGGTCCTATGGTTCTTCCCAACCCCTCAGATCTGCTAATGAACTGCATCTGGTGATGCCATCTTAGCCATAGAATCAAATCTCAGTCCAGTTCACATGTAACTCCTAGCTGGTGGAATAAGCAGCCCACCTCCATTTGAAACTCTGACTCTCTCAGTGTGTTCAAGAAGCATCTGAACACTATTCTTGTTTGGTAAATTTCTAAGTGAAAGCTGTTAGTTTTGTATATCTGAGAATTAAAATTAGATTTTCGCTTGTGGAAATTAGTTTTGTACCCCTTTTCTGTAATACTTGTTCCCAAACATTCTCCAGACTGATGTTATTTGATTATGTTGACCTCTTTTATAAGTTGCTTTGGATAAAAGCGGTGGCTAAGCAAATAAATATAAATGTACAGTAAATGTTCAAACATGTAGCCTGAACTTTTCATCTCGGCCTTTGGACTTAAAGGCTAGAGTCTTTCAATGCATTGTTTGGAACATCTTGCTATTTTGGAATTAACTTCATTATCATGAATCATGTTTATTATTTGTATAAAATATAATTTAGTACTTTGTTCATTGAACAAAAGCTAGAAATTTGTGTATATTTATTTGTGTTTCAGATTTTAGTGTTGGATATTTGTTGTGTGAAGGATGGCCGGCCATTTATCCCAGCCAATACCCCCAAGCCGCCAGGTGGAGCCCTCCTTGCAGCATGGAGGTCCCCAGAAGACCAGCAGGGCATCATGGACAATGGAGTTTTTATGCAAAGCCCTGCTGGATGCCGTGGGGGCCACAGGAGGGAGCTGCAGGGAGTACCGAGGGCTTCTTCGTGCCCTGTGACCCGGAGGTTCGTCATAGGAAGAGCGACGGACTTCTGGGTTGAAGAAAAGGACTATTTACCCTGACCCGGAAGGAATAAGGACTTGTGGACTGTTGGGCAGAAACACCTCCGGGTCAGGGAGTATAAAAGGACTATGGGAACTCTCAGACAATAAGCTGAGTTGGGAGGCAGGGTGGCTAAGCGTCTGGGAGTGGAGGATTGTGATTTATTGGTTTATTGAAGAATAGTGGAGTGGTGGTGCTTTGTGCACAATTATTATTATAATAAATAATTATTGGACTTTTTATCTGGTGTCTGACGTGTGGTCTGAGGGTACAAGGGTGCGAGGAAAACCCTAATCTGTCACAGTTGTTAATCTTGTTTAATACAGTTCTTTGGTGGTTGAACTGAATGACAAAATAATTAGTTACTCCTCATTTACAGTAATGTTATATGGCATTATTTGGCTGATATTTTGTCATCACTGGTACTAGTAGCATAATACACTGTGAAATATAGTGCTGCTTCTTCCACAACGGCTGTCCCAACATTGCTGCCATCCCTCTGATCTTCCATAGCTCCTTCCATAAAGCTCCAATGATCTATTCTGTGTCACATAAACTGCCTTCACATTCGGCGCCTCACATCAGTCACTTGGTGTCTAAGACGAAAACACCAGCATTCACTTCCCTTAACTCTATAAGCCAATCCAAATCAGGATCTTTCCTGACATTTGCCATTTTTGCAGAGGAGAGAGTGTTGAAAATGTAGCTATTCAAGTGCTTTGCCATTTCTCTCTCTGTCACTCACACGCACACACACATGCACGCACACACACAACCTCTTCATTACTTATAAAGATGGCTTCACTCCTCCTGACTGCACTTCTTTCTCCCACATCTGTGTGGCCCCACTTTAATTTTTGTTCCAAAAATGTCACTGTAAATGATTAATGTTGTTTTATTTTTTATTCTGTAGTAACTTGCTATTGTTGCAGCAACCTTGTTCCACATATTATTTTTCTCTATTATTTTCTAATATTTTTTCTATTAGTTTGTGCATTCAAAAGATATTAAGTAAGCATTCGTTGATCTACTGTATATCTTTACTTTACAGCATCATTTGCGTATTTCAAAGCTGAGCAAGTTTTAATCAGAATAAAGATCTGTAAAATGCATGTAGGTGTCTTGTAAATGTAAATATAAATGCAAAAAATGTTTATTTTCAAAGAACTTTGTTTATTTGTAGCATGTATTAAAGGTTTACAAAATGAATATTGTGTTCGAAAATCTCCTAAATAGTACTACAAATTCATAATATTCTCAGCCTGAAAGGACAAACCAATTACCATTGTAACACTGTTGATTCAGTGATTATTGGATTTATTTCCTCCCAGATCTATACTGCAATTTCAGCTTAATAATTTGCAGCTGGGGCGGCATGGTGGCGCAGTGGTAGCGCTGCTGCCTCGCAGTTAGGAGACCCGGGTTCGCTTCCCGGGTCCTCCCTGCGTGGAGTTTGCATGTTCTCCCCGTGTCTGCATGGGTTTCCTCCCACGATCCAAAGACATGCAGGTTAGGTGGATTGGTGATTCTAAATTGGCCCTAGTGTGTGCTTGGTGTGTGGGTGTGTTTGTGTGTGTCCTGCGGTGGGTTGGCACCCTGCCCAGGATTGGTTCCTGTGTTGGCTGGGATTGGCTCCAGCAGACCCCCGTGACCCTATTCGGATTCAGTGGGTTGGACAATGGATGGATGGATAATTTGCAGCTTCGGGTGTCTTCCTCAATTTCCCTCAGCTCCGTAGCATAGTCCCTCAAGCAATGGGTCGCTGGTTGCCACCTTTTGGTTCACGCAGGAGTGTGACTCATCTGTTGTATTCAATGGGAAAGGGCTGCCTAAGGTTTATGAAGGGTCTCACGATGGGTCGCCACTGACAAATAAGAAGCATACAAAAGATTCCTCACATGTCACACTATTGTTTGAATTGTTCTATGAAGTAAACTAAAGCTGCAGAACCTTAGAAACTTTGGACAAATGCAGCTACAATTTTTGTCAGAAAGCAAAAACATTTAAGCAATTGAAATTGTTCTGCTATGACTCTCGGTGGCGATTTTCCAAGGGGAACCTGCTTCTCCCCTGATCTGATGGTTGTCATGGACTGGGTCTCAAAGACACTAAGAAGGGCAAGATTAGGTCATGAGAAAAAAAAAAGTTTAAGAAACACTGCTCTGGAGAATAACGATTATAATAATATGTGTCTTTCTTTATAATCAGTGAGTTAGCGTACTCATTAAGTTTCCTGTCTATTTGTATTACTTACATTCACATTTTAATAGGACACACTTTTTGCTATAAATTGTGCCAAATATAAAATTGGTCTCTGCATGTCTGCAAGACCAAAGAAGAGTTAATGTAATGTAAGTTATTTAATTGGCCTTTTGGCTAAGATTCACTATAATGAGAGGAGTCCATCAATTTCCTGAAGTAAGAGAATTGATGGGAAAATGTATAAAATGCTTCTTCATTTGGGAGGCCGAAGCACATCAAGTCAACAGACCAGCCATTATGCCTATGTAGCTCAGCATGAAGAATGTCAGCAAATAAGCAGATGCAAAAAAGACTCCACCACCAGGAGTTTAAGTTAAAGAATATGATTTCAGAATTTGCCTCTGCAAATCAAAAAGTTAGGCAATGAGAGGTAACCTATATTAAAATGAGCAGCTTAAAGTACATTGCAAGGTGGGACATATAGCAGTTAAGTATCAAGTGATTAATCATCACAGTGGCCACTAAAAGGTTGCTTGAAGAATGTTACATTTGTTTTATTTTATTTGATGGTTTGCATGAGTTTAAACTCTGTCCAGTATTGGAAGTACAGTAGATGCAAAAAAAAAATACCAGAATACTGAGCTGAAAAAGGGAATATGATAATTTGGTGACAAGAAGAACATTATGCAGTAGTAAACAAGAGGTAAATATGAATATTTGTAGAAGAGAAAGGACCATATAAAGAGAAGGTCATGAGAGACAGGAACAAGTGGGAAATGAGGGAAAAAACTGAAGAGATAATGATGAAAAAGTCCAAAAAGAGAAAGAAAACTGAACAAAAGAAATACAAGCATTTGAGTGGGGTCTTAATAGAATCAACTATAGAGAGAGGAATGAGCACTAATGATAACAAAGTTTTTTAAAAGAACTTAAACAAAGCAAATCCCAGGTGAAATCGGGAGAATACTGGAGCAAAGAAATGCATTGTTTCAGTATAAGAGATTATGTAACAAACAAACTACAAAATGTCTGAAACTTACATCACAAATTAAGAAATTAATTAATGCATAATTGAAGATCTGGATGAACAAAATAAATAATATGGACAAACTTAAACTAAATAAAATGAAAGAGACAGAAAAAATGTAGAATGTAGAATGGGGATGTTTCAGTCATCAGTCAGTCATTTTCCAATCCACTGTATCCTAACACAGGTTGAAAGGGACTGGGGCCTACCACAACAACACCATGCACAAGGCAGAGAACAGCCATGCACAACTCATTTACACACACACATACTCGGAATCCGGACAGTGGTATGGGATGCTAAGGTGAATTCACCTGTTAACCTAACACAAACGTCTTTGGACATTGGAGTTAACTTAGAATACCACCAAAGGAAAATCATGCATGCAAGGGGAAAACAACAGACAGACCACAACCAGGTCCAAGATTGAAACTTAGAATGCTGGACTGGTGAGGAAGCAGCTCTAATCACCACACCACGATGCCACATTGTATATGCAACATCCAATTATAAAAAATGTATAGGATAAGGGATATTATTAAATATGAAGAATTCATGCATATTTTTACATATGGGTATGTAACAATACTATTTTGAAATGAAAGATGAATTAATGCTAAAGGTGGACTTTTATCAGTATTAAACATTAACAACTGAGAATTTATCATTTATCTACCTTCACGGGGGAAGATAACAAAAAAAATGGCAGAAGAATTCTTACATTCAGTAGAGGAAGATTTACAGTAATATTCTAGAAAAAAAAAAACTTTTAAAAAAGGAAACAAAATAGTCAATTCTTAGTCCCTCTGGAAAAAGGCATATATACTAGTATACAATGTATTACATCAATGATCACAGGCAATAAACAAACAATTTCTTCTGAGTAATCACAAGTACAAATAAAGTAAAAATAAAGAAAGGCCCTTTTCAAAGTTTAGTGAAGAAATATGAAGACTTGACAAAGAACAAGAAACAGAGATGTCTGACTTTCATGATGATACTGTATAGCTTCACTAATTTTCTAGATTATGAAACAATAAAGATATGTATCACCAGATTCCTGGCATGTTTATTAAAGATATATTTTAATTGTGCAAGAGCAACATTGTGGAGGTGTCCGATTAAGAATGTACGGTATATGCAATAATTTAAGCATTTTACAGTCAATTAATAATGTAATACTCATACTGTACACATCTGGCTTTGTTTTGAAATATACATTGTATACATTGCATTTTCTTTATATGCAGTGATTTGGTAATAGCAGTTTGGACAATATGACATACAAAGTGTGCTAAGAAATAAAATATAATAACATGATTGTAAAAAAATCTTACTTTGTAGTTGTATGGCTGTTTCTGCCCATCATGTATTTTTTTGTATTTTTTTCTGGTTTTAACAGTATGATATAACATTTTGGAGCAAATATGCATACAAGTAGTCCAAATGCTGATGCTAGAATAGCAAATAACTCAACAGCTACTGTGTATTTTCCAGAAGTACTAACATAGGCAGGAATAAAAGTGATCCAAACAGCAAAAAATATCAACATGCTAAAAGTTATGAATTTGGCTTCATTGAAATTGTCAGGAAGCTTTCTAGCAAGGAAAGCAATAATAAAACACATAGAAGCAAGAAATCCAATGTAACCCAGCACACACCAGAACCCAACGTTCGAACCAACAGAGCATTCTAGAATGATCTTTGCACTCTGATACTTTGTGTTTTGAATAGCATATGGAGGACTTGTAGTTAACCATACAATACAGATTACAATCTGAATGGATGTACAGAGGAAAACACTAGCTCTTTGTTGTGCAAGACCAAACCATTTCATCACATTACTTCCTGGTAGCGTTGCCCTAAAAGCCATGACAACAACAACTGTCTTTCCTAAAATGCATGAAATGCACAGGGCAAAGCTGATGCCAAACAAAGTGTGACGCATAAAACAAGAGATGGTGGTTGGTTCACCAATAAATGCAAGGGGGCATAGAAAGCATAGAACAAGAAACAACAATAAAAGAAAACTTAATTCCATGTTGTTTGCTCTCACAATTGGAGTTTTCCGGAAGATGGTAAATACAGCTGCAACAGCTGTGGTAATGCAGACACCAAATATTGAAATAAATGCTAGTGTTGAACCTAACAGATCTTGGTATGACAAAAATTCAATACTTTTTGGAATGCATTGGTCTTTAGCTTCATTAGACCACCTTTCCAAAGAGCATTTCAGGCACTCTACAGCATCTGCAATAAAGCAAAAAATAAACGGATGAAATAATTACAGAAACATTTCTTTTCCAGTTTTATATTTCTTTGAAATGGGCATATTTTGTTGTTTTATATACCTCCATTTATCTTTCCATCCATTTTGAGCCTAAGGTACACATCTTTTGAATTTTTAAGGAAACCCGGTAAACAATCTGGCAGCAGCACTGATCTGTGTCACTTTTTCACTCACGAATGCATTGTTACGAGATTTGTACATAGTATACAGTACTTATTTAAGTGTTTAAATCAGAGTATCTGCCATTTTATTATGCCATTATGTTCTATGGTGTATTACAACAGATGTAATAAAATCCAACAGTACGAAATATAATTAAACTACTTAGAGGTTTTTCTTAAATTTGCTAATTTAATAAACATAAGTGGATACAAAATAACAGCAATTTTTAAACATAAATTTTATAAGCTCATTTCCAAATCTTTGTTATGTTCTTCTCCATGCAGAGATGAACGAATGTCATTTATTTATTATCAGCACTACAGAGTGTACACTGTAGTACAGTACGCTGTCCATATTGTACTGTAAAACACGTAAACATAACTCAGTTCTATAAAGCCTCTCTCACGTTTTTCGTGTTAAATGTTAGAAATTACCTGTCTGATTGCTGAATTCGCCATCTGCACAAGGTATACAATCAAAACAGCATGTAGGCTGTCCCTTCCTTGGCGTTCTTCTTGTTCCTGGGTTGCAGCTTTCACTGCACACAGACTTCGGAACCTCATGAAAAATACATAAACGAAAAGTAGAATAATGTATATGTAGGCTATCGCAAGTTGGAGTTACAATTAGTTTGAGATGGTGTAATCCTCCCTTTTGTTCATAATGTAATGATTTACTTCATGAGAAGTACATAATTAACAAGAATAGTTGCGTCAGATATTTGAAATATTAAAATATGTGCTTCAGTTTAAATGTTTAAAATCTCAATATTGTCGAGTGTAATAGAAATGTGTCATGTTTCACTGATTAACTTCCATTGTGGGCAAGATCTGTAGTAAGGGATCAAAATTAAAATAATATGACCTTAAAGGCGTCTTAAAAAAAGTGAAGTGAATTCAAGCGATCATAGTTGTTATGCACACGAAAAGACCTGTATCAAGGGCACGCACGTTTGTGAGGAATCGCATCTTACCAGGCGCTGTTAAACTGGGCGTAAGACCACAGGGGAGCCCAATGTTTTAGATGAGCTTCAGTGGGAAGAGTAAAGCTGCTACTCTGTGGTTGTTTTCGGACAGATTCGATTAGCAGTGGTGTCTTTGTCACCAAGAGTGTTAAGAAAAACTGTCATAAATCTAGATGTAGGTGCCGCTTGCTGCTCTTAGCTACAGATTACAGTAATACTCATCGTAAAGCTTCATTCTGTTCTTCTCCCCATGAACCTGGCACTGAATTTTGCTTTGCAAAAAGGTTTAGGTAATTTGTCGGTTCTATTAATTTTAACATAATAAAGTGGACAAGATAAATCGCCAATCACTTTTATTTAACGTCTTTCCCAGGTAAAAATAGGAAATGTTTGCTTATATTAGCCCTAAAGGAAATGTGTGATTTTTGTTATATGTTCATAAAAATACTGACCTGCCCTCCACGCCACAAAATGATGGAGTCATTAATAAAAAGCTCCGTTTCCGTACCCAAAGTGGCATCGTAATATCCAACTTTTACAAACTCAATTGAACCATCCTGTCCCATTTGCCAGTTAATCAAGTCATACGATGGAATTGGGTCTCCATTTTTATCAAAACTGACTTCCTCTCCAAGAGTTAAAAAACGCACATTCCTCATGTAATGATAAAGCTGAAACGATAGTAGCAAACAAAAGGGCAACACGATGACTGATAAATTAAACACACCTATAAAGTTAATACGGATGACAATGACTCAAAGCAAAATCCTTATACGTGAAACCGTTGTTCTTTTTTCTTAAATAAAGCTCGTAAAAGTCCACATTAAAATTATTAATAATGCGAATAAAGTTTATGAAACCATGTGTTTACTTACTTAAATAAAATGGAAAGGGAAAAGCAGGAACCCAATCTGATCAGGGCGCCAGAGCAAACTCACACACCCCAGACTGCAAATCAATTAAACTGTAAAAAGCATACTTTGGTTTGCATTCTGGTGTACCATCTTTGATTTCCCTAGCTACAACAATATTTAAATACTTGTAACATACATAGCGTTCTCAGAGTTTTCTGGCAGCACCCGGTGCATGAAAAGTAACCGCCCAGGGCAGAGTGGCAGCACTTCACAGAACTTATTTATGCACACAAGGGTCAGTACCGCCAATGAATCTAACCTAAAAAACCTATATTCTTTTTTAAGTCTGAATCCCAATCATATGTTAATTCAATAATAATAGTGATAAGGATGACGATCATTCAATCACTGCGTGTCATTATTTTTTAGATACGTACCTGCCATGGGTGAATATTTTTCATTTCTGCACATGAATTGTTTTCAAAAGGCCCATTGTTCTTTATGCAAGAGTTCATATTGTGAAGCGCATGAGCAATGGCGTAAACAGCTTTGTAAACATTATATGACACTCGCAACTGCGTGTCATCCGTGTAAATATGAACTTTTGTTTCCATGCTCTCCAGACCTGAACAAGGTTTTCTGGACTGAGCCCCATGCGTATGCGTGTTCAATGAATTGTTCAGCTTGCATTCAAACACCTCCTCCCACAGTTCCGCAATGAATGGAGAAGTGTACGCATCCGACTGGCGTAATCGGGTTAGGAAACGTTTCAGGCCTGGAATTTGCCCCCGTCGGATGGCAAAGCCAACACTGCCCGTTAGAAGTTCCCGGTATTCGTTCCGGAGCAGCGTTCCCGTTGACCAGGCTTCGCTTGCTATCCACTGAATGTGGGTGATGTTCTGTAGTCTGAATTCATCTAAAATGGGAACCAGGTCCCCTTCACCTGTAAATCCTAGAACAACATTAGCAGAAGATTTCTTCATTACATCCACAATTTCAAGAATCCTTTCTCTCGTGTAGGTGGTCGGAAAAAACTCGGCGTAGGCAATACATACATCCGACTGTTTTGCTTCTTCAATGAAAAGCTGAATGCCAAAGCGGGCATAATCGGTGTCCAGTCCAACGGCCCCAACCCAAGTCCATTTGAAATGCTTGACCAGCTTCACAATGGCTTTGATCTGAAAAGCATCACTGGGAATTGTTCTCATGAAATATGGAAACTCTTTCTTGTCGCTTAAACAACTGCAGGAGGCAAAATAGCTGACCTGTGAGTTATTAAATGTAACGAGTATAATGTAACCGACATAAAAATGAAACAGGCCAACATAAGTTACTTATTTACAGCATGAATACTAGATCTTTAGAAATTAAAAACATGTCTTAAATACATAAAAATGCATGAGCAATTTAAAATACATTCTGACACCGTCATACAAAGTTCCTGCGCTAACTAAAACGAGGCAGCTATTGGAGAAAGAATATAATTATTCGCATATATTTACGTGAATATCCACTACATTGAAATCTATCATTGATACCCAAAGGTATCCTAAATTCACACAAATCAATACAGGATTGTATATTAAAAACATTTACCAAAGGAATGTGAAAAGGTCCAATGGTCCTCAGAACAGCCACAGATCTCGAAGACCCTGCGTCACCAATTATCATATTGACAGCTGGACGCCCGGCAGCAAAGCATGAGAAGCTGCCATCTTCACCCTCTTGCCCATTAAGTTGAATAAGCGCACTTTTTGTAGATGTTGCGATGTGATCGCAGCTGTCCATAATCGTGTATCCTAATGTAATGTTTTGAAGGAGGTCTTGTCGATTGTTAATTTCACTGATTGCAAAAATCATAGTCTGCATCCAACGAAATCCACGTGGACTGAACCTAAAATAAAACACACGTTTAGATATCATAAATGAGCGAGACCGATATCCACATGCCAAATAAAAAATGCAGTGCAATGTGCAAAATTAAAAAATCAGTCTGATCAGGTCTTTAATGGTGCGCTGCGGGGAAAGAGAATTAAATTAAATGTAAGAAATGGCAAGGCGGCAGCATCACTCCTAGAGAGTGATAGATTTTGTTATCGTAATTGATTTAGCATGAAACGTTTAAATACACTCATTTGCAGTAATAGAAGTTAACATTTTGTGCTGTAAGGTGTAAATTAAATACATAGGGATATATCCGCCAATTCAGTAAGAAAAGTAACATAGGTGTTTGCAGACTTTCAATTAAAAATTATATATATATATTTTGCAATAATCCAAAACGCATGCACATACACGTGGGTCTACTCACTCACTGCATGTGGACAGTTTGGGCATCACTTCAAACGAAAGCAAATCCGGAACCGATTTAAAAAAGTGTAAAGGGAATAAACCACCAAGAATAAAGTCGCCCCTCTCCGAAAGGCTGTAAGTGTTCGTGTTCCCTAAAATCCTGCATTTTAAGGAACCGTCGGCAGTGCACATCAGATTGTTACAAATAATAATCATTAATATGATATTTAAATAGCCCATTTTTCGGCACTATAAACTGATTGCATTGTACGCAAAAGCATATATACTGTAGGTAGGGGAATTATTATAATGCAATGGGATTTGGCACCCAAACGGCATATCAAGCAGTACCGTCTGGGAATAATAAAGTAACACTATGAAGTACAAATAATCTTCACATTTACAGGTCTTAAAAGCATTAATCTTTTAATGTAAAATCGGGCACATGCAATTTTTAATTGAATAATTTTAGCTGACCTAACAGTCCTAACTGTGCACCAGATTAAGGGTAAACAGTTAAAACAATATATATGCATGTAAGTATATGTGTGTGTGTATGTATATATATATATATATATATATATATATATATATATATATATATATATATATATATATATATATATATATATATATATATATATAAAACCAACATTCAGAAAGTGAATGGATGGATGGATTTACTATGCAAACTATTACATAATCAAATTGAGCAACTGGATTGTTTAAAGCAGCTAATGGGATTGTACAAATGAGCAATTAATTAATTAACCAAATCATTTTTGACAATTAGAGTGTTTTGTTTCCCTCTTGACCATCAATTAGGATATTATGCTGTAATGAACATAAGATCAAGATTTATTTAGTAGTATATTTTTATTCTTATTGCTGTTTATTTACGTTTGTATCTAATTGATTCAATTCAATTGAAGATGATTATTGTTTTAATGAAGTCTGCACAAGCTGCCTTTAACAAATAGTAAAACTATTGGTAACATGCATGATGATAATTAACTAGTGTGTCAGTTGTTTTTTTTTTCACTCCAAATTTTTTATCATCCATTACCATATAAGTCACTAAATAGTTGATACAATGAGAAGTCAAGCAAAATGACACCTTTTATTGGCTAACTGAACAGATTACAATATGCAAGCTTCTGAGGCAAACTCAGGCCCCTTCTTCAGGCAGTTTCTAAAAGGTGTCATTTTGCTTGACTTCTTATTGCATCCATAGTGGCTAACATGGTACAACAGCCTACCACTACACACATGAATAGTTGATAAGAATACTTTTCCAAATTAAAAGCACTTGAACAGTTACAGCAGTGTTAAAGACAGTACTGTAACTTTAGTAATTGGAAAAAATATGAGAAAGAAACTGAAATATATATAGTACTTAAGGAACAATCTTAACTCATCCCTAAAGGTAACTTTTTTTGAAATACACATCTTTTCTTTAAAATGGTGTATGTTCAAAGAAAAATTTGTGGACAGTATTTGTTTGGCAGGAAGTTCAGCCTAGTACCAAAATAGTTGGCTTTAAATCTTTAAATCTTTAAGTTCAGTTGCTGCTGATCACTTGCAGTGATGAAATAAATATAAGGAATGGTATAGAAACGTGATTTCACAAAAGTATAAATTAAAGATCTTTCACTTTGCAGTGTTAAACCAGGTGTTTGATATATACAATAAAATATTAAATATATAATGAAATATTAAAACCTGTTTCTTGTAAAAAAGTATGTGTATTTTTTGCGTTTAATTTTTATTAATGTACAAACAGCAAAAATAATAGATTAATCAAAAAAAGTATATATATATAAGTTTACCAGACAAATAGCAATTATTTAAAACCCCAAAAACATCCATCTTAATAAAATAAAAAGTGTCTGTTTTGGAGGATGGCTGGGCTTCATACCCAGCCGGAACGCCCGGAGAGTAGAAGGACTGAGAGAGGAGCACTACATCCACCGGAATATGAGAGGGCAGCTGCCCTGGTGGGTGTTGGGGCCACGGGAACAGAACTTGGAAGCTCAACCCTTTGAGGGCCCATGGCTACTGCCAGGGGGTGCCTGGACAGTCTTGGAGCCATGGACTGCAGTCCTTCCACTACACCAGGAAGTGCTGCTGGAAGAGAATCCGGGTGCACCTGGAGTGCTTCCGGGTGCCCATGCAGCACTTCTGCCACACCAGGAAGAGCTGCAGGAAAATCATCAGGGTGCACCTGGATGTATACTGTATATATAAAAGAGGCCGCCTCACTCCATTCGGAGAGCCAGAGTTGGGAGACAGAAGACAGAGCTTGGGGGAGAGGAGAGGAGGTAGTGAAAGAATAGAGTAGAAGGAAAGGAATGAAAAAAAGAAAAGAACGGTGAGCAATAGTGCCTGGTGGGTTGTGCACTGTGTGTGCCATGTAAAAGGCAAAAGAAAAATAAGTGCTTTTGGAAATTGTGTGCCTCAGTGTCTGTCTGTGTCAAGGCTGATTCTCCACACTGTGTATATCTGTATCCACCTGGGTGATAGGGTCATAAAAATTTACAAACAAGCCAAACATGCAGAACAAGGGTAAAACGTCTAGGTTAGTGTCACTAAATCAAGCGAATCAAGTAACGGCCACCACTGCATTTTCCCAACAAAACATTTTGGCTGCAAGAGTGGTCAATTCAACAAGCGGTGCCAAGCTGAAGCAGCCAAAATAGGCGGCTCTATCCAAAAAGGAAAAGACCATTGCAAGGTAAAGGGTTTGGTTGCATGTTATACCAGACAAAATGGCCAAACCA
The DNA here is from genome assembly GCF_016835505.1 of Polypterus senegalus. NCBI lineage: Eukaryota > Metazoa > Chordata > Cladistia > Polypteriformes > Polypteridae > Polypterus > Polypterus senegalus. The sequence continues at coordinate 124,920,796 of NC_053154.1, read as the reverse complement.
AGTATCAAATAAAAAATATGAGGTCGGCGTTTATTACTTAGATTACAACCTGTCTTAGATAGGTAGCACAGAAAGTATATTTTTGAGACAACTCATATTCTACACAAGCACTAATTTGAGACAATAAAAATACTGGAAACTTTGAACCCAAAATGTAAAATATGGGGCAGAGATAAAAATGATTACACAGATGATATTGAGTGAAGCTCCTTGGGGAAATGCACTATTTCAGAAACTATTTTCTTTAGTCACGGCAAGACATTCTACGAACTTTTAAATCATAACTTACGAGATTACTCACTGAAACTGACCAACAAATCTATTATAATATGTTCATCCAGGATACATACGATGTACAAGATGGACATCATTAAAGCCACGATTTTAAAAGAGGGGACCCTTGGGAATATAGATTTTTAGAATACTCAATGTAAATACAGTATGTTTCCGGGTGATTGATATAGTTTTGGAGTGTTACTACTATAATGTCACATTAGTTTATACAACGGGCAAATAACACTTCACTAAGTTTAGATTGCAGTAATCTAAAAACGTATGGTGTTAATACAAATGAATGTTGTCATCCTTCAATATATCTTCAATAATGAACCTGTGAAATGTTTCAGTAGGCAACCTGTTGGAATATCTTTATGGAGATGATGAGCACTGATAACATTCATTCACATAGTGTTTGAAATAGTCTAATATACTATACTATACTATACTATACTTTCTTTCAAAGATATTATTGACTGGTCCATTAATAATAATCTTAATAACAGTACTACTATTACTACTAATACTACTAATGACCAGAAAACTTATTTTTTGCAGTGTCTTCTATTACCTATGAACGACTTCTACTGCTTGAATTCATGGATTGACCATTGATTACTGTGCTCCAGATATTTTAATGGTGTCATAAGTTGTTAGTACATATTAGTCTGACATATCATTCAGTGGTACTTTAAAAGCTGTTACAAATAGAAGTCCTACATTCATTTGAAACGACCAATTAGTTATAGCATAAGAGTGTTGTTGATGTATTCTATAGACATCTTCATGCTCACAGTTTCCAAGATATTATTTGTCACCTTGTAATAAGACATTAAGCACACCTGATAGACTGCAAACATTGTATGTACTCAGGAAAAATAATACACAGTATAAATCTATCTTGTAGTTATATTTACATTCCCTGTTGGCTGCATTCTTCGGACACTACTCATAGATGTTTGGCTTTGTATGTACAATAAACAGAGAAGACACATATTTTTTTCAATTATGTAATTGGGTATTCCATAACCTGTAGCACTATGTTGTATCATGTATTGTCCATGATCAGTTGCCTTGGCTTTGTTTGTGAGACAATGAATATAAATCAAAGAAAACATTTTCTAATATTGACTTTAAACTTTTCATGTCTTCCATTTAGATCGAGATCTAAACAATGGAAATATTCATACATATCTTTCTTCTAAGAACTTTTCACAGCATGCTGTGCTTCTGTACAACAGCTATTGAGCTGCAGTTCCCACTGAATTTGTTCTTCCGTACTTCAAGAGACATCAACAGAATTTTTTAAATGTCTTAAAGGATTTTAAAAATAATAAATCATCAGCTGTTACAGAACATACAATGTTCTGGTATATACTATGTAAAAGGGATACAGTAGATTTTACAGTAAGTCATGTTTGTTGTTCATAAAAATATAATTCACCTTTTGAGAATGTTAGCCTAGGGTATAGTATCATAATTTTAAACCTAAAACATGTTGTCCTATTAACTTAGAGGCCAGGGAACTGTGGCCAAAAATGTAGTCTGAGTTGTGAGGCAGCAGTGCCACCTTGTCTTCCTGAAATAAAATTATACTTTGAATCCACAGTCCTCAGAATCCTTTATCTCTTTCTGTGTCTCCCAAATTCTTATCACTATGACTTTTTAACACCTACAAATTCAAATGCAAGTGATTAGCATTACATACTCAGGGGGCTGTCCCTGTCACTGCCAAATATTGGCTACTAGCAAGGAGCATTACACACTTATTCAAGCAGTGAAGACAGAACATACAATGAATTTGTGCAGGACAGTGAAGTATTTTGATAATAGCGATATTCCTATTTAACATTGGCTGCTACAGCTCTGTCATGTCACTGGCCTGGAGCACAGGGGAAAAAAAGTTTGCCTAGACTTGATGCATGGTCAATTTTCAAAGAAAAATTCAGCAAACATGGTTGCTGGTGAACTCAGCAAAATTTGCTGCAAAAAACACTTTGGTGAAATTTGATGATCAACACTAGTCACTAACAATTTCATACTTTCAGGTTCAAATAGATGGTTAACCAATTAATCAGTCATTACCAATTAACAATGAAAAATAAATAAAAAATAAAAACATCCAACATAATAACAATAATACAGTTTTGAGAGACACTTGGAGGATCCTTAATAAGACTCTGGTGTCAAGAATAGAAAAGATGAATTGTTTGAACATGTAAAACCTGTAGGATGCTATAATGTACAGTAGTTCTGTCAGTTTGGACAGTTCTTACTGGAATAGAAGTTATAGAAAAGAAGAGTGAAGAAGTGGAAGTTTGTGTGCAGGTCCTCAATGAGAAGAGGTTCCTTGGGAAGAGACACCACTATAATGGCACAGGGCAATTTTAGCTTACACTGGAAACATTAAGAGACAAAAGTAAACCTTTTTGTCCACAGGAAAGGTCCTGCAAATTCAATTATTAAAATGTAGGTGTTCACTTGGGATAAAACCTTGTAAAAGTGCTAAAGCAAGATGGGCAAGATGTATTTTTTTAAATATGAATCATTTTTTTTCTGTTTGCTGCTGTGTTTAATGTTCTAAATATGTGTGCCTTGCAATGTTTGTCCTTCTTGGGCCACATTACACTGGGGTGTTCTTAACTTAAATTAGTCTGTCGGCTTCAACCACATGCCTTCTTTAAGCACTCAGATTCATCCTGCCTATTGAAGTCTTTGGTGGCATAGCTGGTAAATTTATATATGTAAAGCTACTTACAGCTAAAAAAAAGGTTCCAAACTATTTTATCATTTGTGTGCTGCTGTTCAATGGCCTCTAAGATGTTTTTGTGACTTTGATAGTTATTTGTGCTGTTTCACAATCCTTTGAGTTTTAAGTAGTGAATACTATTTGTTTCTTTTCTTTGTACTTTCACATCTGCTTTTTTCTAAATAGTTTGGAGACTTGCATGCCTCTAGTCAAGCTGGTCTCCAAATTGCTAAATTGATACAGGGAGGAGTTTAGCTGCCTGAATATTTATTATGATGAGATCAAAACAATGCCAGAAGAGCAATTGGCAACTGCACCAGTACAAAAGATTATGTTCTATCAGGGTGCCTGGTGAGAGGACCCTCAGCAAATGACAGAGATGTCTTGACACTCCATCTTAGCAAAGCGATTGTTCTGAAGGACTGACAGCTGGCCAATACTTTTTGTGGAAAATACAGGATAGTGTTGCTCTTTTAATCACCTCTTGAAGGAATTGACAGCTGAGAGACTACTTGGGAGACCTGAAATTTTAATAGCAACTCAAGGCTCAAAAGTGTAGGTATAGAGGGGCCATGACAGGAAATTCTAACCCAGTATTCCTGTAATAAAAACAAAGTAGTCCCTATGACTGGAAATGACTTGGACAGCTGTGACCATGATAGTGGCCTTAAATACATATACATAAATATAATATAATACCTAAACTTAAATATACATTGCAACACTGGTATCCCATAATAATTTGAAGTGAAATCACTTACTTTATATTTACTCACACTTCAAAAGAAGCAAACTCAGTTTCCCAGTCACTGTATTGTTAGGCAGCGTCCTTGTCACCTTGTAAGTGGAAGAAACTTTACAACAGCGACTTTTGGAGGAGACAGAGTGATACTGCATACCTTTTTTTCTTTCAATAAATCAGAAAGTCAACTTTTTTAACACTATTCTGTTTCTCTTCTTGGAGTAGTGCTGTGGCACTTGGTGCCACTGCTCTACCTCCAAGCTTTTTTCCTGCTAATAGAAATACATCTGAGATACTGGGAGCCTTGGGATTAAACAATGGAAAGATTCCATCATCACATTAGAGAGCTCAGCACAGTCTTATAATTGTAGAATGCCCAGGAAGGGGTGGGCAGCCAGGTGGCCTAGGTCTCCAGGACTGTGACTGTGTCTGACTTTGGCTTTCTGTTATAACTGATCATGGACCCTCATGACAGGGATTCTGCTGACCAGAGTTTTAGTTTTACACATAGTTAAATGGTATTGTTAATGGACATATATTGATAGTTTTCTTTTAAGTTAATTATTTTTTTATTTTGTGATTAAACAGATCTGTATGGTTATGTGTATACATTATGTATTTAATATTTTGTAAAGTTTGCAAATGAATTCTGTCTTGTTACAGCACCCTGAACTCACACTCAATGAAGAGTGCTATACAATAATGAACTAATTTGAGTTAAATTAAGCAATATAGACAGGCATTCCTGGGTTTTGATGGTGACAGCAAATTTAAAAACAGAATTTTACATACATTCAGTGCTGCCAAGACAGACTCAGGCTCTCCCATCACCCTGAACTGAATCATGCAGTTTTTGGAATATTATGTTATGCAAATCAAATAGAGAGATATCCATGACATTCTCTGTCTATTTGTTGAATAAACCAGTTTTTATTTTGCATAGTGCCTTAACTGTTAAACATCATCCTGTTACCAGGAATGTGTCTATTATGTTTGCTTTTGTTTCCATACATTATTAATTTTTATTTTCATCTTTATCAAAAGGTCAAACTACCAAACCCAAGGCACTAAACTAAGTCAAAGTAAAAAGCAAACAAAACTCTTTTCTTAATAATCATCCATCCATCCATCCATTACCGAACCCGCTATATCCTAACTACAGGGTCACAGGGGTCTGCTGGAGCCAATCCCAGCCAACACAGGACGCAAGGCAGGAAACAAACCCGGGCAGGGCGCCAGCCCACCGCAGCTTAATAATCATTCCCTAAGTAATTCTTTGAAATAGTTTCAAACACCTAATGCTGATGCCTTTCAATGTAGTCAATCCAAAGTTCAAACTTACTATTGAGTAAGGCACCTTCTTTCATTGGGAAGGTGTGATAACATTCCAGGTCACAAACTACGTAACTAGCAACAGCTGCCATTTCTGTAAACAATTTGGTAGTATCTACACAACCAATTTAAAACATGATGATGTCCATAGAAAAATCCACCTTAATAAAAGGGCAATTGTTGTGTGTGTGTGTGTGTGCGTATATATGCTTTAAAAGGACACAACACCTGACATTTCACCGACGTTATAAGGACATCTCGAATTACAAGGACACACCTAATGTCCTCATAATTCGGGCTGCATTTTCTTACATTTTATCACTTTCTAGAGCCCGCCCGCACTTTTTTTCCGCAAGTCCCAATTGACCAGATAACCTTGATTCTTGTGTGTAACCTGTGTGTGCTCATTTTTTTTCTTGCCCCTGTTGGCTGTTCGTGGTATTGCAACTACTAATGGCGCTTAACACAAAATCACACAGGCTAACTTATGCGCATGCGTGTAATTGTGCACTTCAGATGCGGAAATGCGTTCTGGAAAGTGTTTAGCATAGTTAAGTTTTATTTCGATACAATTCAATGATTTAAGATTAAGATTGTTTATTAGTTAGAAAAAGTAATAAATATATGGTGTGAAATGGCTTTATATTAAATGTTTGGATTTTGACGTTTTCATAAAACGCCGCCATAATAAGCAATCATGATCGTCCAATATAATCAAATTTTTACTTAACGATTACAAGATTGTTGAATATGGTGTTGTAATATTTATTTTGTTATTGACTATTTCCATAATTACTGTTGCATTTTTTTCGAGTATGTTAGAACACACACACATACTGGTAAATGTGGTTTATGAGGGTCACCTGAACCAATCCTGCATTATGAGGACATCACTTTCCTTTTATGTTATCATTAAAAAAAATGCATATAAATTATATTTATGACTTAATTAAGATACATTCCACTTGAATTTCTTGATATGACTTATATTTCCTGACCTGACTTTTTTCAGGTATATGGGGACATTAATTTTTTATTCTTTATGAGGACATATGATGTTTATGAGGACATTTACTTCACAAAGAAATTCCTAATCACACACTACATTAAAGGGACCAAAATATTTGTGAGGACTAGAAATGACGGCTTAATAATTGCTTCAGGAAAGTCAAATATTAGAGACTTAAATTATTAAAAATAATGCCTTTAATATTTTTTTTAAATAAAAATAAAAAATCCAAATATCATTTATGAAAAAGCTACTGATAAAAACTTTTGTTTTTAATATAATATATTAGGATTTGAAATAATTGGAATTATGTAGACTGAAAACATGGTTTCTAGATTCTCAGTTATGGCTGTAGTCCGACTGCATGAATGAATGTAAAGGTTCAATTTAATGAATTGCCAATTATTGTCGTCAAGCACATGGTCCTAACTAACCTACACCCGATTTTAAGTTACACTCATTTCATATATCATTAGCAAAGAAACAGTAAATTGTCATTAAAAACATAAGTCATAAGAAACTTGGGATTTTATGTAAGGCATTGATAAAAACAAACAAAACAAGGGAAACATTTATCAAAATTTTACTACAGCACACCAACAAAAAATGTACCACAAACATACTAAGATATATTAAGATTACGTTTTCGACCAAGGCAATAAACAATACATAATTTCATTGCCCAAGAGAATTGTGCATAATTACAATATTTATAATTACAAACGAAACTCTAATTTCACAGTTAAATAAAGAGCAAAATAAAGAGAACATTTTTATATAACTTTCAATAAATTAATTATTAGCTAACATGTCCTTCTGAGCCGTTCAATTCAGATGAGGACTAACACTACAAATAGGAAAATAACGCCTAAATTCACTGTCATACATGGTATTAGAATAAACAGAATTATTTACCTACAATTCTATAAGTTCAATATGGAGTCTTTTCTGGCCTCTCAAACCAAATGAAGCCGGAAAGGACAAACAAATGACTCTAGAACATTGTGTATAATTGTAGTATACCAAATGAATATGTAAATTCACAATCATGTACAGGATATGATCAACACAGCTTTATACCTAAACTTCATTATATTCGATATTGACATATGTGTCTTTTTGGGCCTGCCAAGTCATGTGAGGCCTCAGACTACAAGCAGAGTCTCCTAGGGCATTATACATGATTGCAATACAGCAAATAAATTCCTAAATTGACTGTGATACATAGTATAGAATAAACAGAATTTTTAAACCCACAATTCTGTATATTCACTATGTACGTATAAGTCTTTTTAGACATCTTAAATGAAATGAAGCCTGAAAGGACAAATATGTGACTCTAGAAAACTGTGTATGATTGTAGTATAGGAAATGAATCCCTAAATTCACCATCTTACATAGGATATGATCAACACAGCTTTATACCTAAACTTCATTATATTCGCTATTGACATATGTGTCTTTTTGGGCCTACCAAGTCATGTGAGGCCTCAGACAACAAGCAGAGTCTCCTAGGGCATTATACATGATTGCAATATAGCAAATTACTACCTAAATTGACCATATACATGATATAGAATTACGAGAATTTTTTACCTACAATTATGTACATTCACTATGGACGTATGAGTCTTTTTTGGCCTGTCAAATGAAATGAAGCCTGAAAAGACAAATATGTGACTCTAGAAAATTGTGTATGATTGATGTATAGGAAATGAATCACTAAATTCACCATCATACACAGGATATGGTAAACACAGCTTTATACCTAAACTTCATTATATTCGCTACTGACATACTTGTGTTTTTGGGACTGCTAAGACATGTGAGGCCTCAGACTACAAGCAGAGTGTCCTAGGGCATTATACATGATTGCAATATAGCAAACGAATACCTAAATTCACCATCATACATAGGATATGGTAAACAGAATTTTTAATGTACAATTCTGTACATTCACTATGGAGGCACGAGTCTTTTTTGGACTCTCAGATGAAATGAAGCCTGAAAGGTCAAATAAATGACTCTAGAACATTGTGTGTAATTGCAGTATAACAAATGAATCCCTAGAATCACCATCATACACAGGTTGTTATAAACATAGCTTTAAACCTAAACTTCATTATATTCGCTATTGACATAAGTGTCTTTATGGGCCTGCTAAGTCATGTGAGGCATCAGATTACAAGTAGAGTGTCCTAGGGCATTATACATGATTTCAATATAGAAAATGAATACCTAAATTCACCATCATACATAGGATATGATAAACACAGCTTTTAAGCTAAACTCCATTATATTCGCTATTGACATACGTGTCTTTTTGGGCCAGAAAAGTCATGTGAGGCCTCAGACTACAAACAGATTGTATTAGGGTATTATACATGATTGCAATATAGCAAATTAATACCTAAATTGACTGTCATACATGGTATAGAATTAAAAGTATTTTTTACCTACAATTATATATATTCACTATGGACGTATGAATCTTTTTTGGCCTCTCAAACCAAGTGAAGCCTGAAAGGACAAACAAATGACTCTACAACAATGTGTATAATTGTAGTATCGCAAATGAATCCCTAAATTCACCATCATACACAGGATATGGTAAACACAGCTTTATACCTAAACTTCACTATATTCGCTACTGACATACATGTGTTTTTGGGCCTGCCAAGTCATGTGAGGCCTCAGACTACAAGCAGAGTGTCCTAGGGCATTATACATGATTGTAAAATTGCAAATGAATACCTAAATTGACTGTCATACATGGTATAGAATTAACAGAATTTTTTACCTACAATTCTAACTATTCACTATGGACGTATGAGTCTTTTTTGGCCTCTCAAACGAAATGAAGCCTGAAAGGACAAATATGTGACTCTACAAAATTGTGTATAATTGCAGTATAGTAAATGAATACCTAAATTCACTATCAGACACAGGATATGATACACACAGCTTTATACTTAAACTTCATTATATTCGCTATTGACATACATGTCTTTTTGGGCCTGCTAAGTCATGTGAGGCCTCAGACTACAAGTAAATTATCCTAGGGCATTATACATGATTGCAGTATAGTAAATGAATACCTAAATTGACTGTCATTCATGGTATAGACTAAACAGAAGTTTTTACCTAAAATTCTATATATTCATTATGGACGTATGAATCTTTTTTGGCCTCTCAAACTAAGTGAAGCCTGAAAGGAAAAACAAATGACTCTACAAAAATGTGTATAATTGTAGTATCGCAAATGAATACCTAAATTCACCATCATACATAGGATATGATACACAAAGCTTTATACCTAAACTTCATTATATTCGCTATTGACATACGTGTCTTTTTGGGCCTGCTAAGTCATGTGAGGCCTCAGACTACAAGTAAATTATCCTAGGGCATTATACATGATTGCAGTATAGCAAACGAATACCTAAATTAACTGTCATTCATGGTATAGACTAAACAGAAGTTTTTACCTAAAATTCTATATATTCACTATGGATGCAAGAGTGTTTTTTGGCCTCTCAAACAAATAGAAGCCTGTAAGGACAAATAAATGACTCTAGAACATTGTGTATAATTTCTGTATAGCAAATGAATCCCTAAATTCACCATCATATATAGGATATGATAAACACAGCTTTTAATTTAAACTTCATTATATTCGTTATTGACATAAGTGTCTTTTTGGGCCTACCAAGTCATGTGAGGCCTCAGACTACAAACAGATTGTCTTAGGGCATTATACATGATTGCAATATAGCAAATGAATACCTAAATTGACTGTCATACATATCATATGATAAACAGAATGTTTTACCTACAATTCTGTACATTCACCATGGACGTATGAGTCTTTTTAGGCCTCTCAAACCAAGTGATGCCTGAAAGGACAAATACGTGACTCAAGAGTATTGTCTATAATTGTAGTATACCAAATGAATACCTAAATTCACAATCATACACAGGATATGATACACACAGCTTTATACCTAAACTTCATTATATTCGCTATTGACATATGTGTCTTTTTGGGCTGCCAAGTCATGTGAAGCCTTAGACTACAAATACATTGTCCTAGGGAATTATGCATAATTGCAATATAGCAAATGAATTCCTAATTCACCATCATACATAGGGTATGATACACAAAGGTTTATACCTAAACTTCATTATATTCGCTATTGACACACGTGTCTTTTTGGGCCTGACAAGTCATGTGAGGCGTCAGACTATAAATAATTTGTCCTAGGACATTATACATGATTGCAATATAGCAAATGAATTCCTAAATTAAGATTAAGATTGAAGTAGTTGGTGTGGTTTAATGACCTGTTCACTAAAAAATTGTTCTAGCATTGAATTATTTAATGAAAGAAATACATTATTCTTGTTTCCCATTGTTCAAGATCTGCTTTAATAAAAACTTTGATTATGCCATAGGCATTTTTAGTGCATTCTCTTAAATTAATTGAAAATATTATAGAAATCAACTGTACTTGTAAATGTTTTTAAAACCTAAGCCAATGAAGCTATTAAAATAACCAGTTTTTGACTAAGTGTAAAGAGACAACCTCTATATAAGATAATCAATCTAGATTCAATGAATAACTAACTTTTACAGCAAATCTCTTTTGGTAACATTTGCTTTGAAATATTTATTACATACATACATACATACATATACAGACAAATATAGAGTTTCAGCAGTGGCATGTTGGGTATTACTCAGAGATGCAAGCAAGAATTTCACTGTACATGAGAAAAAATATGGTTATATATGATAAAGTGTGAACTCTCACTACTGCTGTATAGTCTTCAAGAATACTGTAGTTAGGAAAAACACAAATAACCACACATATTCAAATCTGCAAATATTTTATTGTAAACTATCTTTTACATTTTTTTTTTCACTAAAATGAAGAAAATATTGAAGTGTTTCAGGAGAGCAGATACGTCCTTCTTTGACCAAGGTCTTAAACCTTTCTTCAAGAAACTTTATATGTTCCTCTATAAGAAAGAAATATTGTGTTAAACGGTAGCCAATCAAAATATGAATTTTGGTATCTTTACCATTTAAGCATACCATAAGATATTCCGTTTTCATCTTCGGTTATCTAGTTTGGCAGCTTTCTTTTTCCTAAGGACAGAATTGTTGAAAATGATTTCTATATTAAAGTGTAAAGTAATTTTCCAAACACTAATTTACAACAAATGTGATTGAAACACACAAACAAATAAACAAATAATTAAATAAAGTTATATGAGGTTTTAAACACTAAATAAAGTCTCTGCTGTTGCCAGAACAGTTACAATTCTTAAAAATCTTTTGGTTAAAAATAAAATTAAAACAAAAAGTACTAGCTACTTTTTACTACTTCTGTACTAGATTTTACTGTCTTAACCTTGTCTCTTATATGTATTCAAAGCAAGATATATTGATTTATTACTATTGTACATAACAAAAAAAGATGTGCTTAAATATGTAACAATAAATCAGATAATCCCACATAGCATCCATACAATATTTGTTAAAGTTGTGTGAAATGTGGGAGATGCTTAAGCTGACACAATGTAGTCCTCTCAACTCAAGTGTCTTCATAAACCACAATATTTTACCAACACACACAGATTGCTGTTCTCAGAGCAACACAAATCAGTCACCCAACATGTCTCTCTAAATACGTTCTGTTCTTACAAGTCACATCCTGTCACACAGACTTCAAAATGAAATCCAACTGTAATGTTCATCAAAAATCCAAACTAACAACTCTCTCTCCATTAAACTGTAACACAGTGTGCCAGTAAGCCCACCTCACAATAAGAGACCCACAAGTCCTGCCTGCTGAGCAGGTTCTCCTTTTGATGCTGATCTGCAGCTCAGAGTGTGTATTGCTGGCTTTTTGAGAGTTGATGGGTCACTGACAGAGTCCCCTGAACCTTAGGTACTGGATGTGCACTGTACAAAGACAATCAAACCATGAAGGAGAATCCTTAAGGAGTCATTGCATTACATTTTACTAACGATCAGGTCCTTAGCATACTTGAGGTGGTGTTGTGTGGTACAGTAGATGTTATGTGACATGAAACCACAGCCCACCAGCGTAGAGAAACAGAATATGTGAGAGCTGCAGGTTCACATTGTCATACTGAGAAAAGCTTGGAGAGAGGCTTTACAATTTGAATCAAACAGGAAAGTTCTTGCTAAAAACAGCCACATCTTTACGTAAAGGTGGCACAGTGAAGAAATATTCAGAAATGTATTTCTGAAAATCAAAGAGTGAACAAGTTTAATAAATTGTACACGTTCACAGAGTTGTCAAGATTTCTGTGCAAAACATAGGCAACACCTGAGCCAATATGTCCTGATTTTTTTAGAATAAGTCAAACTAAATACGTGTAAGTGAAATTATATCAAATATCTACAGTAACAGATAAACCCAAGTGGTATCTGAAAGGAGCAAAATGTTTGGAAGCCAATAAACCTTTACTTCTAATAACATTTCTACAGTTCAGAGCTAATTACTGATCTTAAAAACACAATACATCTTGTAAAAATTCAAAGTCTCTCCCTTTTCGGTCACCAAGATTGCAATTATGTACTGTTATCACAAAAAAAACTAAAAAGTTACTTTAGATATTTTAAAAAACTTTTAGGAACATAATTTGAAAAACTAACAAATTTTAGTAAAGTATTGTCCAATATGTTAAAGGATACATTTTACACTTTCAAAGTACATGCAATTTAGGTTATTGCTCCCCTGTTCAGCAGGCTTAATAATTAAAGTCAGACTCTTAGTATTAAAGCATGGCAATAGTTTGTTACTAGAATTTACATGCAAAAATAATGAAACACAAGTAAAAATGTCTCTCTTTCTTGTAAAATGAATCACTGGTTTCTTAAATTTTCTGAGGTTTGCAACAAGTTTCAAGTGACTCTGCCTCATAGTAATACGTGTTATATTTAAAAATCATTAATAACAGCAGCATACAAATTCCCTACACTGTCCTACTGCATGTCCAGCACGACTGGCTCACCTTGTCCATTTGTATTCGAGCCAGTACTCAGGCGTGGAAGAAAGCAAATGACATTTTTTTTTTCTAGTTTTTCTTGGTTGAGAAGTAAAACTCTGAATTCTGTAACAAATTTACCCTTTAGAATTAACGTTTTTGCAAACATGCCATGACCTGAAAAAGAACAGGAAATAAACACATTATATACACTGTAACATAAAACACTAGGACTATGTAAAATAATTAAAACTGTGTAGAATAATATCCCTACCTTTTATTTTGTCAATGAACTTGGCTTCAACGTGCAGGTCTGTCATTCTGAGCACGGATATACATTATCGCAGCGTCGGCGCCGAGCACCGCAATGGATCGATTCTCTGCTCTTCACGAGGATCTTGGAAGGAAAGACCAGCTGGAAAATGCACATGCGACAGTGCAAAGCTGTCGTTTTTATTACTTGCTACAGATGAAATGGCAGCTTATTCTTTTGGCGATTGATCCCTGGCTGATGTAACTTGTCCAGCGCCGTTGCAATATATTTCACAACGGAGACGCTCTCTTTTTCATTTCTTTTTCGTTGCAAGGTTTACTTATGGAAACGTTTGCACAAACTTAATGTGGTGGTTGATATATACTGTACTTCATGTGTGTAACTTCTTTATCGCGATTAAATAGTAACTCGCATTTCGCTGTAACTCGTGCAGGACACAGCGTTTTACACACTTCTCAGAAAGAGCGGCTGAAAAGGTGTGTGCGTACACAACACCTGGCATTCCACCGACGTTATAAGGACATAATGAATTACAAGGACGCTCCTGTGATGTTCTCATAATGCAGGACTGGTTCAGGTGACCCTCATAAACCACATTTACCAGTAGGCTATGTGTGTGTGTGTGTGTGTATCTGTGTGTCTGTTCGGGTGTTAGGGATAGAAAAATAAATTTAAATATGCAAAGCATGTAGAAAAAGGGTAAAAAAAAAATAAAAAAATGACAATACAAATACCAAATAAGGGTCTGAAAATGAAAAAATTGGTTTAATTAACCTATTCTGTTGTTTGGCATTATATGACAGTAATAGCAGTATGGTTGCATCTTTTTTGTACTGCTTGGGCCACAAAAACAAGGTTTATAGGTGTAATGCTAATGACTAATAACTTCGAGAGGTTAGTAAATAACGATAAATCGATGTGCACATTGGGAAACCAAAGCCCCACATGACTAGACTAGAGTCTCGATACCAGGTTTGCGTGGTGTCAAACACCGACACATTTTCCCAGCAAAACACTGTAACTATAAGAGTGGTCAGTTCAATGAGGAGGCCATGAAAACAGGAGGCTGTATTTGAAGGGGAAAAGGCTGATGCGAGGGAAAGGGATACTTTTATTTTTATAAATATTGGTATTTAGACCAAATGGAAAACACATGTATCAAATACAAAAAACATCAATTAATCCTTGTCAACTAACAAGAGCTACAGTATTTTTCTTTGTTTTCTGTTTCTGAGTTTTGGTTTTGTTCTGGCTTTCATATTAAGTGTTTTTTAAGAGGGCCAACGTTCTGATTCATTAAAAAAAAGCAGCATGCTGTATCACTCTGCCTCTTCCAAAAGTCGTTCTTTTTTTTCTCCCACTTACAAAGTGATAAGATGGGAAGTAGTTTCGTAATACAGTGAGCTGGACACTAATGTGTTTAGGGTTTATATATTTGTAGTGTGCATGAATATAAAGTAAGCATTTTTGTTTCACTTCATGTTATCAGGGGATGCCATGTTTTGGGATGGTATCAGTGTTACATTGTACTGTATGTTTAAGGTCAATTTCGTTGCATAAAGATCTGTTACATGCGAAATCTGCATGCGTGTCAATGCTAAGACAGTGACATGCTGGTTATTGTTTAAAAGCAACTAGTTAATCTTTTTATGTGTGCCATACATTTAGCTACTTTAATGTGGAATCAACTGTTAAGTTCCAAATCCATGTGTTAATATTTTAAATATTGTACATATATAATTATAGGTGCCATTTCTTCCAAGTAATAATAGCAGAGTACACTAATAATTTATTGCTGCCATTAACATTATATGTGTAATGTTATTAGTTTAGTACCTTTTCATTTATGTGCATGATGATTTGATTTCTTTCAGAGAAATCAACACACATACTTAATTTAGTATGCATGTAAAGTGAAAGAGATTCCTTTCCCAGTTTCATATAGTGTGGACGAAGTGGTAAACAAATAAACTGGTTATTCTGGAAGACTTCTTGTATCTCCTTGTCTCTGCAGTGGGTCCAACTTCCTAATTCAACAGTGTATGATTGTGGAGGCTGCCACTGAGTAATACCTTCATTACAGTGTTACAATTTAAACATGCTCTGACTCCTGGTTATTCCCCTGGTTTTCCCCTTTGAATGCCTGCCATCTCCTAGTTATTTCATATTCTCCTTTTGGTCTACCATTTCTGCAAGACGATTCATAACAGAAATGGTTCAGACAATCCTCTTGCTTACTCCTTCAAGAAAAAATTTTTACACTAAAAAAAACCATCCTTTTTGATCAACGTAAACAAAATACCTATGTGCATGAATGTCAACATGCCACAACAGGAAATATTCAATTTATTATGAAAATTCTTGATTGCTGGTAGAATAATTGACTGCAAATTCGTTCAACAGTAAAGCAGGAATATTATTATGTAATTATAGTTATTTTGAAAATAACCCAAAGGTGAACTGTAATTACTGGATTTCCATATTTTTTAAATTTTTTTAAGCCTTACTTGTCAGATTAATTTACATAAAACTTTCTTTTTTCAGATTGTCAACATAGTAAATTTGACATATTTTTGTTCACAATAATTTGTTCTTTGCATTCCTCTGAAATACAAGTAGATTATTTTTAATTCCGTCATTTTGTGTAATTTCTCTTAGTACTTGACCAAAGGTTGATATACTAACAATTATTCTAAAAGAAAGTTTTTCTATAAATAAAAGTACATTTTCTGTTATAGTTTGAACTTTTGCATATTGATTTACACCACAGTTTATCTTACTACAGCAAGGAACTGCCATTGTACTAAACAGAATGTGAGTGTAAAGGAAACACTCACAAGGGGATATAAACAGTTGATACTGTTTACCACACTTGTTACAACCTGTCTTTGTTTTCTCCCTATTCTAGAGACATGTTTGTCTCGTGTGCATGTTATTAACACTGCTTAGACTAATATGTCATCCTGGGCTTATTGCATTATAATTATGGTTACAGGGAATACACCTCACATCCTGGGAAATCAGCACGATCACTTCACTACGTTTTAATGCTATAGGCAAATTTATTCAATTATCATGAATACCAAATTAATTCAGTTCAATGAAGCAAATTCCAGTGAGCTAAGCTGATTTTTTAACATGAAGTCTTGCTCTAATGTAAATGAGCCGCTTAAGATTGTATGATTTCTTTTACTTCTTTATTTTTACATATCTAAAACTGTATGTATTGCCAATGTGTTTTTGCCCTGTTCTGCACGTTTCCATACCACAGTGAAGGCTCATTTTGGCACAGTATGTACGTCACATCCACCTGAGTGCTTGCATTACTTCAGGGCCATAAGCCACATTGCACAGTACCGTATTGTAATTGTTGTGATTATCTTAATTTTTTGATTTCCCTGTCATCAATGTCTATATCATGAGAGAAAATGAATTCAAGTTTTATAATTTAGTCACTTGTACAAGGGATGTTCAAAAAATTTCTGCACTTCTTTTTAACTCTGTTTATTAAGAATTTCAAAAACAAATTACATCACTTTTCTACATAGTCACCTACCTTTGAGATGCAATTTTTCCAGCGTCATCCCAACTTTTTAATGCTCAATTACTATTTCTCCCACCTTCACTGTTTCCAACTAAAAAACAAAAATACAAAGGTGCAGAAACTTTTCGAATGTCTCTTGTAGGTCTCATTAATAAAGGATTTAAAATTAATCTTTTAATAATTAGTTATACTTATTTGAATTAGCAATTAAGATCCATGTGTTCTTTTCTTACTGTATTTATTTCAGTCAGAGGAGTTATACACCAGTTTTACTGAATTCTGAAACTTTATTAAGCAAGTTGAGTAAATGGATGGATGACTTTACAAAGGCTGAATTTTTATTTTTTGTTGCTTCCTGATATTTTAGTTCCTTCAAATTAAATACTGTGTCACAGATGTGCAAAACTGCAATAGACAAAGCAATCCTTGCAAGTCAAATCTCATGGTAAATTAAATAATATCGTCAGTGGACTACATGTATTCAAATGACTACAAACTCAAAAAGTAAATATAAATGTTAATTTCCTCAATTTCAAATGTTGTGTGGACGTTTATAATATAATAACATGGTGAGAAGAGTTTTCATGAGATTCACTGGCTTCCATAAACTAATTACATTAACCTGTTTGAAAACTTGTGCGACCTCTTATTATTGCAGTGAGTGGTATTTCTCATTTGAGCAGTTCATAGGGTGCGTTTGTATGATTCTTTTTGATGATAGTTACTAAATTACAAGGCAAGAATGATAAAAACAAAATAAAATAAACCCGGTTGATGATATACTACAAGGAGGAAAAATTAGATTAGAACAGCACAAAACTGAAACGGTTTTTCAAGAACAAGCCATTTAACCAGAGGAGCTTGTCATCCAATTTAAGGATTGATGTCTTTTGCTTCTGCCAACAGTATACAATATAAAGAAGATTAAGAATGAATGTCTAGATAAAGACAATTAAACTGTTTTATGCTTTTTCAGGCCCAACTGGCCCCATGTAAAGAAGGAGTTAAAACTTCATCCTACTCTATACACAACAGCCAACTCCCAAAAGCTAATCATTCAATGGATGTGTTTTTAATTTGATTATATTTGTGTTGATTTATTACTATATTGCCATGAAAAGTTTAATTCAGTGTAATTCAAATGGGTTCAGTTCTTTCTTACACTGTAAACTTCACTAAGCCTGTTTAAAATACATCTCACATACAGTATGTTAAAAAACACATATAACACACAAAAAAAACAATAAAAATCCATTGTTAAATGTAAGCACTATTTAATTTTTACAAGGACATATATACATATATGTACATCTGTTTAGCTTTTAATAAGTTATATTCTGAATGTGCTTAAATATTCATGTTTAAATTGTAAAGTAGTAAAATATTAACCTAAATCAGACACAAAATCAGAAAGAAACAATTAATTTGACCTGATATTTGTGTAAGCACATTTACATTTCACATTCTTTTCTTGTACTAGTACTACCAGGATAAGCTGTACTAACAACACTGTTACAGAGTAATAGAAGAATTATGATTCCTTGAAACATATACAGTAAATAATGTAGTAGTTTCTGTAAATGGCATATCCACTGCAGATGCCAGACCACAAGGGCAGTATTTTATTATAGAAAATGACCTTTTGTATTGAGTAGCAGAGCACCAGTGATAAGTGTGCCAATCACTACTAATCCCTCCCATGCTGTTGTGATGTTTGTGAGTTGACTCACACTTACCTAATGGGCATACATTTTGGTGTTCATGAAACCCTCAAATGGACGTCAGATGGCTCCTTTGGTCTCCTTGCCTATTACTATCATTTTGTTTGAGCACAAGGGCACTGACATTATTGGGCCCCTCAAGTTGTCCATCCATGGGCATAAATATATCCAAGTTATTGTTGACTATATTAATCATTACCCAGAAACCATTTTGTGTCTGGCCAACACAACACAAATCAGTTGATAACTATAAAGTGTATTAATGCGGGTTAGGGCAACGAAAGAAATTCTAACGGATCAAGGCACCCCTTGCATGTCAAAGATATTTAAACAGCCAACCGCCCTGCTACGTATTAAAAATATTAAGATGTCTGTTTACCATTTGCAAATATATGGTCTGATTGAAAGGTTCAATCAGACAAACTGATGTTAAAGAAAATGGACAGAGAAGATGGATGGGATTTAGGTCAGGTTAGGTTGGGGAGCATGCACCGGTATAAAATGTTGTCACACCCACCACATGACGAAACAGCTTGGGATCCTGGATGGCAACCCTCCAGGCAGATACGCGGTCCAGTCCCACCCTCCAGAGATGACCATCTATCTGCCGCATGCAGGTGTTCTGTGGATGCTCCCTTGGCCTAGCTCAGCCACTTGGGTCCTCAACAATGAGGATCTTGCGAGCTGGATCACCCTCGGGGGCTCGTGCCACATGGCCATAGTGCCGTACTTGATGCTTCCTCACAATGCAGTTAATGTGCCTCATTTGGGACTCCATGAGCAACTGCTCATTCGACACAAAGTCAAACCAGCGGTACCCAGGGATTCTCCAAAAAGACACAGTACCAAAGGAGTCTAGTCTTCATCTCAGGTCATTGGATATCGTCCATGTCTCGCAACCAACTAGCAAGGCAGGAAGCACCAGGACTCTAAAGACTTGGACCATCGTCCTTTTGCATATATATAGTAGCGTCACACACCCCTTTCCAGCGACCTCATGTCTCCCCATGCTCTCCCATTCCATCTACTGATTTCATAGGAAGAGTCACCAGAGACATGAATGCCACTGCTAAGTAAACCTCTCGACAAAGCCGACGCTCTCTCTGCGGACAGACACACTGCTGATGGCTGTGCCTAAGATGTCATTAAAGGCCTGGATTTTGGTTTTTATCCAGGACTCTCGCAAGCCCAGATACTCAGACTGGTTTCTCAGTCTGTAAAGAGACCCGATCAGAGCCTTCATTGACTCCGCGAAGATCACAGCATCGTCAGCAAAGTAAAGATCCCATCCTTATGAGATCAACTTATTCCATTAATTTTCTTTGCCAATAGAGAAATGCCTCAGGCCTCCACAGGCTTTTCCCCATTCAAGCTGATGAATGTTAGACAGCCAAGGGCCATCCTTGATCTGATCTAAAGAGATGTGGGAGGAACAAGATATTGAACCTACTAATATTTTGAAATACATGGAACATTTGCATGAGTGTTTCAAACATGTCTGACTTCTTGTTGAGCTACTCAAAGGACCCTGATGAGGCTATACGATTGCGTGACCCCAGGCACCATAAAAGTAGCCAGCCACCACTACTCCAGCAGAGTGGATGCGAAGAGAGAAGAGAAAGAAAAAGAAAGAAAGAAGTGTGTTTTGTGCAGTGTACTGTGCTTAAACTGTGCTGTGCAGGTGGGAAACGGGGAAAGGTTTTTCCCATGAGGAAATAAATCACATGTGCTGAACTTGTGTCCTGCCTCTGTCTGTGTTGTGTTTGGGCAGCAGGATCGCCCTCTGCAGGCCACAAGTGGTGTAGTCAGCAGGAACCCTGGACGTCTGCAAGGCAGGGACCTGCAATTTTATTCTTGTGGTGACCCGACACATCAACACGAAGCGCACATGTCCTGCAGCACAGTGACATGAGGAGCGCACAAACAGCAGCACCACAGCACACACTGAAATTGCTGATAAAGAAAAAAACTCACTGAAGTACTGCTCTGTCCCCGATGGGGAGAAGGAAGACCAGACGAGGCCCAAGGGCAGTGGGTGGCCACATGCACACCATTGCCAATGACGCCTGGATCGGCATGCCAGGGAGAGAGGTCACCTGGAAGAAAGAACCTCCGGAAGATGGAATCTGCAATAAGGTAGGCGCCTGCCCCAGGGATGATTTGCCCTGGGACTGTTTCATGTCTGTTCCATGTGTTGCCAAAGCAAGACAAAGACAAGAGCTAGAGGAGGAGTGCCTAAAGTGTCACTTCAAAGGATACCCAACAAGGCCTGCGCAGAAGACACGCAGGCTTGAAGGCTGTCAGGCAGCAGACAGGGATGTGCTGATGGGCCACATAATGGTCATGTTGTCAAATTGAAAGAGAAAGTTCCAATAAAGTTTAAGAAGATGCAAAGATCAACGGTTAGCAAACGCTTTTTGCTGTTGACTACTGTCACTCTTACTACTCTGCATGAAGAATCTCATCTTGGTTCTTTGTTTTGCTTTGCTGACTTCCTGTTCATGATAAGAAACACAGGATATACCTGAGTGAATGGCATACACAAATGAAAATCATAAATAATGACAATATATACTCAAATTTCACATTATTCCTACTGAATAAATGTTTTAATTCAAAAGAGTACACTTTCGTGTAAAATTATTTTTTGCAATAACCATTAACAGAAGATTAACAAAAGCCAAATAAAAAAGACAAAAAACAGGAATTGATCTTATGCAAGATTGTTTTACTCATGGACACCTTTGTACAGCATTCCCAAGGGTATGCAGCTCCAGTGACCTAATAATAGTAATAATATTATTACTTATTATTTTCCTTATGCTTTTATCCGAGGTAACTTTCAACATTTGAACACACCACCTGCTAATCTTCTTCTTCTTCTTTTGTCTGCTCCTTTAGGGGTTGCCACAGCGGATCATCTTCTTCCGTATCTTTCTGTCCTCTGCATCTTGTTCTGTTACACCCATCACCTGCATGTCCTCTCTCACCACATCCATAAACCTTATCTTTGGCCTTCCTCTTTTTCTCTTCCCTGGCAGCTCTATCCTTAACATCCTTCTCCCAATATACTCAGCATATGTGGACAACAACACACCACCTGCTAATAATGTTGAAAATTTTGTATATAGAAAAGAATTTAGTTAGTTACATAGTACTTTGGATATACTCAAAGTCGAGTAACACTTGCTAGTATGTGTGTGTGTTTGTATCTATATATATGAAATTCTTTTTGCATTTGAAACGGAAATTATGTATAACCACAATAGACAGGTTACACAGAGAAAGTGAGACAGAAGCAGATCGAGAGAGAAGGCTCGCAGGTTCGCTGATCAACGTATACGACAATCACAATTGAGGGCCTCACAAACACCTGAACAACATGTTGAACAGAATCGAATTTGACAGATGCATTATTCACAGACTAGGATTAATAAAGTATCTATCTATCTATCTATCTATCTATCTATCCTATCACGTCACACAGGCGTCAGGGTCTGTATATGGAGAGATTCAATTATAACATTGAAAATTGCCTACATCCAAAAGTTACAATAGGAGAAATGAACATCACGTGTGAGAACTGCCAACTCAACCGTTGTTGTCTCTTATTTGTGGTGCAAATCCACATTCAACTCATTTTCTACATCGTTTGGCATGATGGCCGCTACCGAGGAGTCTGGCTTTATGCCGACATTTAAAATGCAGGGACAAATCTATCATAGAATTTGGTCATTAATGCCGTTGCCTCATGAAAGCCACACATTTTTCCCTTCCACTCAGTGAGCGAAGCCATTGAGTAATCTGCTAGTATATAAATAAAAATATATGAGGTGGGCAAAATTAGGTTTACAGTTGTCTGTCATCATTTTTATGCTGTCTATGTAATTGTGGTGAAACAGTGTCCCTGTCCCAATAAACAAATAACTATACAAATTAATAAATAAAAAAATAATACAAGAATAAACTCTGTGTTTTTCATACTCACAAATGTAAACAAATTTTTGCCCACCCCTTATAAATACATATATTGTAGCTACAGTAATGGATGGACAGATCCCAACTAGGATGGATTGCAATACCTTATCCGGCTGGGAGACCATAATGAATGGAAAATGTGGATGTAGTTGCAGCCTAGCAGAGATGATTTCCAGTTTTATTTCCAGTCAGGGAGAGACAATAATGGAAGGACTGACAGAATTTTGATGTTGGGGACATTGTCTCCCCCAACATAACAGGTGGAAGCATTTCTCTGTCATGGTCCCAGTTTGGACACTCACAGAGTTGCCTGGGAATAGCAGTTGAGGTCCTTGGGTGCCACCAGCGAGTGCTGCTGGGAAAAGACCTCCCTGTTTTATGGGACTTCCACTTGACCCAGAAGTGCTTCTTTTGTTCAACACTATGACGCTGGAAGTACTCCCAGGTCCTCTATAAATGAAGCCACTCCACCTAGGCAGGGCAGTTAGAGTTGGGAAGTGGTGAACAAAGCTTGCTGGGAGAGGCGTGGAAGAAGAGGTTTGTAACTGCTGCTAACTGTAAAGTTAAAGATGAAGCCTTTACAAGGTATTCTGTTTAATAAAATTGAACTTTGGATCTGTGTCTGCATTGTTGTTTGTTGAATTCAGGGTCGTGTTACATTCCACAGTGGTCACTGTATATATATTTTTTGAGGGACGGCCTGGAACCTTACCTGACTGAGATACACTCAGTGTGGAAGGACAGGGGGAGACAGCCTGCACAGGATATTAGCTATCCTGGATCATGAAATTGCAACCACCCTGGCTTGTGGCAGCGCTATGGATTCCCACAGGGTATCATGGGAAATGGAGTTCTTTGTCTCAGCCCTGCTGGGTTCTGTGAGTGCCGTCAGTCCTAATTCGTGGGGCTTCAGTCTTACCCGGAAGAGGTCCTGGGCCAAACCTTTGGAACACTGGAAGTACCTCTGGGGACCCACTTGAGGAGCCAGAGTCAGGAGGATGAGGATGAAGCTTGCTGTGAGGAGCAGAGGAGGCAGAGATAGAGAGAAGAAGATGGAGAGTTTCAGAGTGCTTAATTGTCACTGTGTTCTTTGTAACTGTGGCTGTGGTGTGGGAAATTTTTACTGAAGTGTTTCCCATTAATAAAGTCTATTTGTAGCAGACTTGTGTCCAGAGCCTCTTTATGTTGGGTGTTTGGGGAACTGGAGCACCCCCTGGTGGCCACATATATCTATATAAATGTATGTAGAGTACATTTGTTTCTGCTAACATGAGCTTGTCGGTTGCAGCAACATTTACACAAAGTATACACTGTGTTTTAGTTGCAGTTGCCTCAGAATTTCTATACAGTTATATGTCTGTTCGCAACCCAGTATACAATGATTAAATATGCTTTTAATAACAGTATACTTCAGTTCCTAGTGTTGCATTTCAGAATCTCCATGTTATATTGCTTTGCTCTACTTTTTGTCACTTTCTCTACCTCTTTACTCCTTCTGTCATGTTATTGTTCCTTCTCACCATTATTAGATCTTACAAACATTTTGTGAAAAGTAATGATTCTGGCATTCAATTTAGGCTATAAACAGCAAACAGAGTCCAGTAACCAATCATAAATACATTTACTAAGTGCAAATGTACTGGCAAATCACAGGTACTCACATAAAGGTGCCTGTGCTTGCTGAATTTTTAAGAGTCTAATCCCTAACAACATCTTTTAAAAAGTGAAGATTTCTTTCTGTTCTATTTCCAATTGCCTTCAGAAAAACTGAGAAATACAAATAATGTTGAACTTAAATCACCCAATGCTTTTTTTGACATTTTAGTACAAAATTGAAGGGAATTGTCTGTAATTTGGACTTATATTGCTTTTAGAAGCAATGAAGTTGATCAATGGGCAGCACTGTGGCGCAGTGGGTAGCACTGTTGCCTCGCAGTTAGGAGACCCAGGTTTGCTTCCTGGGTCCTCCCTGTGTGAAGTTTGCATGTTCTGCCCGTATCTGCTTGGGTTTCCTCCCACAGTCCAAAGACATGCATTGGCGATTCTTAATTGTCCCTAGTGTGTGCTTGCTGTGTGGGTGTGTGTGTGTGGGCGTGCCCTAGGGTGGGCTGGCGCCCTCCCCGCGGTTTGTTTCCTGCCTTGTGCCCTGTGTTGGCTGGGACTGGCTTTAGCAGACCCCCGTGACCCTGTAGTTATGATATAGCGGGTTGGACAATGGATGGATGGATGAAGTTGATCAAAAAAGCATTCTGTGTAAATGCAGGAAAACACTTAACATTTACAACAATCTAAAATCCAACCACATAGCCCAGTATGTGAATGAAGGCAAAGCAAACAGCACTAAGTCCAAGTAACTTTAGGGCAAATTTAATAATTCAGTATTACTAATCATATTTACAATATAAAGGGCAATATTTTTCAGTTATTGTATATGTGGTAATATTTCATCCCTAATGTGTAGTATTTGTTAGCAGGGCTTCCATTATTAGTTATAGTGTTTAAATACCACCTACGTTGATGCATTCATGTATTAGTTTTGCACACTTGCTTATTCTAATAGGGCTTTGTTTGACTAAGTACATTAAAGAAAGCCTATCATTAATGTTTTCATATGTTTTTAAGTGGATGACATTTGAAATATTACTATTTAAAATCAATATTACAAAAATGTTTTTCCTTCTTAAAACAGACTTTTGCTCATTTTAGAAATTTATTGAAATAACCTATGGGGATTGTATAACTTACATAAGCAATACAGTTTTTTTTTTCAGCTGTCTATTCAAGGGTGAAATATCAGATTGCTTGGATGACATGAATTGGGGTTGTTAGCAAATAAAAGCAGAAGCCCCAACCAATATGCATCAGTTGAGGCTATGGTAATGCATTTTCTTTTTGTGTGGATTCTGTTTGGCTTTACATCACCATTGCTTTCTGTTGAAAACACAGAAAATGCTTGCGCACACCAGGACCTCTCTGATCTGCCAGGATTTATTGCTGATGGAGACATTGTTATTGGTGGGCTGTTCCCCATGCATTACAGGATAGATGAACCAGATCAGAACTTAACATACAAACCAACAACTCCAAGATGTCATGGGTAAGCAGTATATTGTAAAGCCTTACTTACCTATATATAAAACAATAAAACTTTAGAACTAAAAGCTATTATAATACTGTATTATTACAGCTAAGCAATCACCTTATTCCACTTGATTTTTTTGATAAAGGATTTATTTTTTCTTCATCTCATTTATGAAGAAAAACTTTGTAGCTTTGCATTTTAATACAACTTTTTGTTATTTAACTGTTTTAATAAGCTTCTTTCACATATTTTGAGTATTATTTTAAAGTAAATAAATGTGACTTTTATACAGTGGTTACAAATGACAATGTGATATTCAATACAAAACCTGTAGGCTGTTTTAATCCAAATAAGTTCACTATTTCCAATGTAAACAAGGAATAAATAATAACAAATAAGAATTTTTATTGAAAATTAATGTAGTATTCTGAGTTACGTTTTGTGTCCCTTTTAGTTCTGTGATGCATTCTATATTGCAAGATTATGGAGGAGACGCAAAATTTTATAATTGGGCAATGGTATTGTTATTGCTTATTCTTCCAGCTTTGACACCAGATCCTTTCGTTGGGCTCAGACAATGAGACTGGCAATAAAAGAAGTTAATGCAAATCCAATTTTACTTCCAAAGGTGCAGCTGGGCTACAAAATTCATGATTCTTGTGCTACACATGTGGCTGCATTAAGGGCCACCCTATCCATATTTAATGAACCAAAAGAATCTTCAAGTAAAATGTGTTCTGTACATTCATCATTAAAAATGATTATTGGAGATTCTGGATCATCGCAGTCAGCAGTGGTGTCAAGACTACTGCAGCCGTTCAAAATTCCAATGGTATGTATTCATTTGTTTCATTTTAATGGGGGTTTAAAAGTCAGCTAAACTCCAGCTATTTAAATTTGGTGAATGTCCTTTCACGTATGCATATTCTTCACAAAATCCCTCCTCCCACCATTTTACTTATGCTTTAGCTACAAGGACCTTTGAATGACAAGCTGGCAGGCAGTCTGTTAGATTTTTTTTTCTTTTTCTTTTCAACAGAGTAGGGTCCCTTCAGATTAAAACACTGTGTATTAAGCTAGTAGTGTAATGGCTAATGCAGCTGCTTCATGAATCCAAGAAGGTGGATGGTTGGACAAGCAGCACAGTTATTGTTGGTATGGATGTTGCACATCTTTACCATGTCTGTTTGGTTTTCTCGTTCACATCACCAAAGATGTGCAGGTTAGATTAACTGGCAATTCGGAGCTAACACTTGGGTGAGTGGGTGAATAAGTGGGCTCTGAGATGGAGTGGGATATGTTCACAGCTATTTTCTACCTTGTGCCAGTGCTGTCAAGAGAGAATCTATTTACACTAGATTGAGCTGTTTCTTAGAGTGTTATATATTATGCTATTTATCTATTTTAAAAATAGGGCTGAACAAAGAGTTATTTAATAAAATAAAACAAAATTGGCAGAATGGTTGTTAATCTGTTTAAATCAAAATACTCTGAACTTAAATTTTATATCTTCAGCTAGATACTTTTTGTTTGTGTTATCTCTGAGGTTTCTGTTTTGCTCTCTTTGTGAAGTGTGAGTGTAAAGTGACTCGATCATGTAAAATGACACAGTATACATGTTCTGTACAAAGAACATGTCACTGTTAGCATTGCCATAATTAGCAGTTGAAGCCACCTCAGAATTATGTTAAATGAGATATTTGCCCTTAGGAAATTGATCAGAAGAACAGAATTTCAAATCATTTTCAGATAACATCAATTTTTGGGGTCTGTCATTTTAACCGATTAAAATCTTTTAAAAAGTAACACAGTTGTCCTTTAGATTAAAGTAGTTTCAGAAAAATACATTGATATCATATCAATAATTTGGATTTTTGATTTTCAGATAAGTTATTTTTCAACATGCTCTTGCTTTGGCAACAGACAAGAATTTCCAACGTTTTTTAGGTTGGTTCCCAGTGATGATCATCAAGTAAAAGCAATTGCGAAACTTGTTAAATACTTTGGCTGGAAATGGGTGGCAGCAGTTTCTGAAGATGATGATTATGGCAGATATGCATTTCAAGGTCTTTTTGAAGAGTTTAGAAAAATTGGAGTATGCGTGGCATACTATGAAATTATTCCTAAAGTCTACAACAGAAAAAGGATTCTTGAAATTGTAGATATAATTAAGAAGTCCACTGCAAAAGTTGTCATATCATTTGCTGGAGAAGGTGAACTCTACCCTTTATTTTTGGAGTATGCATATCAAAATATCACTGGCATTCAATGGATTGCAAGTGAGGCTTGGGTGACAGCTTCCTTGTTTTCACCAGGGGAATTCTATCCATCACTTGGCGGTATAATAGGGTTTGCCATTCGCAGGGGAGAAATCACAGGCTTAAAGGACTTTCTCCTTCAAGTTAATCCAACACTCAACCCTAATAACTCTCTTGTCAAAGAGTTTTGGAGTACAATGTTTGGTTGCTCATTCTATCCATTAAATGTAAGTGATGAGTCTGGAAAAATGCTTCCCTTTTGTTCTGGTCATGAGTCCTTAGAAGAAAAATACTCTACTTACTTGGATATGTCCAACACTAGAGTTTCTTATAATGTTTATAAAGCAGTATATGCAGTTGCTCACTCATTACATAATCTGCTTAGCTGTGAAGTTGGCAAAGGACCCTTTGAAAATTCCTCTTGTGCAGATATCACCAACATCAGCCCATGGCAGGTAAAATCTATTTTCAGCCAAATCATTGTGCAGTAAATTTTTAAAGTAAAATTTTTAAAGTGTGGCAGTATTGACTGGTTACTTTGTTTTGATGACCTTTTTTCTGATTATACCAAGTAGTTGTGTTATTATTAAAATTACAATAATACAATTACACTTGTATTCTTTATTCTGTGTGCTTTTTTATCTAAGCAGTGTTAGAAAAATAATTTCGATTAATAATATATTTTATAAATCAATTTTTAAAGTTACAATTTCAAAGTTACACTGCTAATCATGTATTATTATATTAGGCCAGTGTTTCCCAAACTCGGCCCTCGGAACCGACTGTGGCTGCAGGTTTCTGTTCCAACCAGATTTGTAATTGGTGATAATAATTGATAACAACTGGTCTAATTTAATTAGCTGGTCTTTTTTACTCTTACTCTGCATTTGAAAAAACAACAGTATGGTATAAGCTATAAATGCTTAACTCTCTTTTGTTGTTTTCCTATTATCTTCTCATTTTCCTGAGTGATTTGCTCCGTTTATTTAACCTTACTAGAGACAATTAACAACAAGTATAGATGACGAAAGCAGCAATGACTTCAATGTCAGACCTGCTAATTAGTAAATAATCAATTAAATAGCCAAAACACCTGGAAAAACAGAATGAAAATTAGGTTGAAAATAATGTTAATGATTAAAAAAAAACTACATATTCCCCTTATAACTGCTTATTAGATTTTAATAAAAACTACCAAACTTATTTCGTAATTTGTATGTTGACTCCAAAACACAGAAACTGAGAAATAATGACTCCTTTAATTATCCCACGAGTCCAATGAAAAACAGAAGTTGATTGGAAGAAAAACCTGCAGCCACAGTGGGTCCCCAGGACCGAGTTTGGGAATCACTGTATTAGGCAATTAACTGCTTTAACACAGCAAACACCACCACAAGACTGTATATCATGAATGTTAAAACACAGAGCTGCAGGTTCAATAACCTCCTCCGATTTACCATGTGACTCATTTAACTATTTGTCCTTCAAATGTAAAAACATAAATGTTTGCAGCTCTAATTTGTTCTGTTATTCTAAGTCACATCTACAAAGGGTGTTTACTAAATAAGTAATAATAGACTCCATCAAATCTTTGACCCTAGGTCTGGGAATCTTAGATTGTGTTATAAAAATAAGAGTAATAATAATATTAATAAAGAAATATTGGGTCTTTTCAAAATAACCTGCAAATTCCCAGACATGAATAAAAAAAAAAGAAATAGTTTACAAATTATGCACAGAATTTGCCTGAGTGTAAAATATGAATGGCATTACCACATGGTCAGCACAAGGAAAGTAAGCAGTAACAAAATTAAACTCAGGATGCAAACTTTTTCATATTGACATTTATTGATGGATCCTCAAATTCAGCATCAGGGAATAAATAATACGAGTAGATACTTCACAACTGAGCTATAATATAGTAAAGCAAGATATTCTTGAATTCAACACCATCACATTTCTATAGATAGTAATTAGGTTGCTCTATGTACTGTACAACTTTACATATTATATACTAGCCATCCCCCCCAGCTACACCCACATAGTAGTGAAACAGGACAGTGAGGAGGGCCCTGCCCTGCTCCCTACACCTAACGTCACACTTCCCCTTCCCCTTGGCCTGCAAACTCTGTCTCATATTAGTATATATAAGAAGGAGAGTGATGGAGTGTTGTAAATGGTCATGATAATAAAGAAAACACATTGAATGAGGAGGTGTGTCCAAACTTTTGGCCTGTACTGTATATACATATACTGTATATATATCGCTCCTGCAAGTGAACTATGATTCTTAGCACAATGAGAGAAGTCGCAAAATCAACCGGAATGTTCAAGCAAATTATAGAAAAAAACCTGATCTAAATCCATTAAGTAGTTCTCTCGTTTGCTAGCTAAGTGGAGGTAAGGAACACGCCAAGGCTGGAGGGTGAGTGACTCCGTGTCTCTCGGATTCAGAATGAATCAGTACAGCAAGCAAACTATGATTCATAGTATACATAGTGTAATGAGAGAAGTTGCAAAATCAACTGGAATGTTCAAGCAAAAAACCAAGTCTAATTCGGTTAAGTAGTTCTCTCCTGAAAAGTTGACAGACATACAGACAGACATTGGATTTTATATATAGAGAATAAACAAATGAAACCCACACTAAATTAAATTTCTACAGACCCATTATGTTCCAGCAGTAGTCATTTACTACCTCTAAGGTACTTTTAGTGTCAAAAATGTACAAATGTACAAAATGTACAAAAATGTAACAATTACTACCTGTACTATGAGTACTATGTACTTTTTTTATTTAAGCTGCAACAGTATATTCAAAATGTTTCTTTCACCATCATGGGAGAAAAAATCAGTTTTGATCAAAGTGGTGACCCTATTGCATCTTATGATATCATAAACTGGCAAAAAGGTTTAGATGGAAATATGAAATTTGTCACAGTTGGACGATATGATACATTTAATGGTGCTGGAAAGGAGCTATGGATTCACGAAGATGCAATCATCTGGACAAACCATCAAACTAAGGCAAGCTGTGAACTTTTTAGCATTAAAAGGAATGAAAAGGTATAGAAATACATAAAACCAATTTTAAGAGCTTTATAGATCTTTTTTAATATGTATTTTAAGGTACCAACATCAGTATGTTCTGAAAGCTGCCACCCTGGTACAAGGAAAGGAGTTCGCAGAGGACAACCTCTGTGTTGTTTTGATTGCTTACCATGTACTGACGGGGAAACTAGTAATCAAACAGGTATGGTGTTATTCCTGATGCACTGCCAGTCATACATATTTTATTATGCTTTGATGCCTATCATAAAGTTTATCTCAGTAGATCCTTTTTTAAAAGGGTATTCGTAAACCTAAGCACATTCAGATTTTCTTTCACAAATGTACCTTTGAAGTATAACTATGTTTTAACTGCTATTTGTTTTTATTTATACTTTCTTTTTCAGATTCAGTAGAATGTACTCAGTGTCCTTCAGATTACTGGTCTAATGCTGAAAGAACAGAATGCTTACCAAAAGAGATTGAATTTCTTGCTTATGATGAAATCGGGGCTTCATTAACTATGATCGCTTTATTTGGTGCTTGCCTTACATTTGGGGTCCTTGGCATATTCCTTTATTATAAAAATACCCCCATTGTCCGGGTGAACAATTCTGAACTCAGTTTTTTCATTCTTATTTCACTGGCCCTCTGCTTTCTGTGTTCCATTGCATTCATTGGCGAGCCTGCTGATTGGTCTTGCATGTTTAGGCACACAGTGTTTAGTGTTACCTTCTCATTATGTATATCCTGTATTCTTGGCAAAACAGTTGTTGTGTTAATGGCTTTCAAAGCCACACAACCTGGGAGCACCATCATGAAATGGTTTGGGCCTTTACAGCAAAGAATCATGATTTTCTGCTGCACCTTTATTCAGATTGTTATTTGTGCAATTTGGTTGATTTCTATGCCACCTTTCCCTGTCAAAAATACCAAATACAACAATTCTAAAATAATACTGGAATGTCATGTGGGTTCTGCTTTGGCCTTTTGGTGTGTCTTGGGCTACATTGGAGTTCTTGCTTGCATGTGTTTTGTTCTGGCTTTTCTGGCAAGAAAACTCCCTGGTAACTTCAATGAAGCCAAGTACATAACATTCAGCATGCTCATCTTTTGTTCTGTGTGGTTGGCATTTATTCCAGCATATGTCAGCTCACCTGGCAAATACACTGTTGCAGTGGAAATATTTGCCATTCTTGCTTCTAGTTTTGGATTGCTTTTCTGTATATTCGCTCCAAAATGTTATATTATTTTACTGAAACCTGAAAAAAATACCAAGAAGAGCATTCTTGGCAAAAGTAATACAAATACATACAACGCATTCAATTAAATAATGTATAGTATTCACATATAATCAACATTGTACAAATGAGTTTCAGAAAATATGTCTGATGTTTAAGGAATTGTACATTATATTTCAGTTCTTGTATTAGAAATGTTGAAGAAAGTAACGGAAGGGCAAAAAAATTAAATTCAATTAAAATCAGAATAAATTGAATACCCACTCACTCACACACACACACACACACACATATATATATATATATATATATATATATATATATATATATATATATATATATATATATATATATATATATATATTTTTTTTTTTTTTTTTTAATTATTGTATGTATATACTGTAAAACTGAAGCAACCTCCTGGACAAAATACTTCCCTATTCTTAGTTCTCCTTGGCCTCAGGGTCAAAGGTGTCAATTCCCAGCTTTTCTAGCTCTAGAGACCATATGTTGCCACCTATCTCAAAGGGTTTCTTATGGCTTCTTGCCAGCTCTTCATGTTTCATCCACTGTTTCTCTCTCTTTCCTGCCTGGTGGAGGATCAAGGAATCATTGGGATCTGCTATATCAATATTCTTCTGAAAACTGGGTTAATCCACTGTGGTTGCCAAAATCTCTTTCCTACTACCTCTGAGCTACCACTGTTGAGGGCATGTTCTCCATAGACAATTTACACTAACATGTACAGAACTTCACCTTTGGCTTCCAAATAAGAAAAACAGTATCATTTTGATGAAATCACAATTCTTACCATACCTATATTTGATCCCACCACACCTCATCCTCAGATCTTAACTAGTGTGACTTTATGTTGCCCGTTGACACCATTAAGTACTTTTGCATCAGTGAAGACACTATATTATAATATTCACAGAGCAACCCAAGAAGTAACAAACTAAACAATATAACCATGCAGTTTGGGATATTGGTTAAGGCTTTTGACTTCAATTCCAGAGTTTGTGGGTTCAAATCCTGCTACCTACTTTGTGTGGCCATAAGCATGACACTTCACCTACCTGTGCTACTAGTGGAAAAAAAAGAAATATAACCAAATGTATTTCAAATGTTGTATGCTTCCTTGGATAAAGGCATCAGCCAAAATAATAACTGGTGCAGGATGGGCACTTTAAGAGAATATTTTGTGTAGTGCAAGACCTTTTTGTGAACATTCCTTGATGAAGTTAAGTGGACCCTCCACCACTGGCAACTCTTTTTCCTGTATGAAGAAGGCACCTAAAAAAAATATGTATTGCGATGAGCCATTGAAATCTGAGAGTTTTAATCAGTTGGAAGTGGATTCCCTCTATTGTGGGACAATTCTAATCACAAAGAGAAAAACTGAGCGTCTAACTACTGCCTGTGGAATCCCATGCTCTTGAACCCGTTGCACAGCCTTAGCAATAGTAGTTCATAGTCAAACAGAAACCAGCAGTATGTTAGAAAAGGAACAAAGACTCTTCATAATACAAAACGTAATGATCTTTATTACAAAAAGATTACTGTCCAAGTGCAAAACTGTAAAAGTTGAATGTCATAAACAAAAAAATCAAAACTTGTGTCTACACCCATTCTGTTTAAAAATCAAAAGTCCAATTAATACTTGAGGAAAAACTAAGGTACTATTTATAATAGATACATCTTATTTCTTTCTCAGCTACTTTTTATGTTTTAGTTACAATTTGTTTTGGACATGCTCTGTGTCTAGGCATATTGGGGGGGAGAAGAGAAAGAGACCAAGCTATTTCTAATCTATCCTTTTCACCCCAACAATTGTGAGTGCCAACACAACAATAGGCTCATAGCCATATCTTCGAGCAAAATTGGAAATTAAGGTTAAAGCTACCATATATAATAATGTACCACCTTAACTTAAGACTATAAAATGACAACAGTTCAGAAACAATATATACGAGTTCTGCACATTTAATTGTAAAGGTTGAAAAAGAAAGTAAAAAAACAACTTTCTTCAACAGATGAAACCAAAAAGCAGAAAATATAATATTTACAAAGTTCCTTGCAGTCTTCGCAATCAGGAACTCCCTGGCACTTCTCTCTTTCTTCGTCAACATCCTCCGCTCTATATTCATTGGCGGAGTTCTCATTGTCTGCCTTTGCACCACTTGTATTGCCACCTACTGATTCTACAACTCAGATTTGGCCCAGGGACAGATGATCTCTAGCGTCCTCTTCCCCCTTTTTATATGGCAATATGATTCATAGCAGCCAATCACAGATGACGCTTCAGAGTTTACACAGAGCTGCCAGCCTCGTCTACATGTTGCTGGCCTCCCAAAAAACACCTATAAAACTTAGTATTATTTTCACATGTATGCTCTTGCGATAGTGCAGCACTCTCCTCCATGCTTGGAGCCCAGCAGCTTATTTCTCCAGTCGGTCCCAGCCCTTTCCTGTGCATAACCTGGCTCCTTTTTGCACTTGTCTCCACTTCATGGCGGCTGCTCCACTGAGGCAACCGGTGTGTACCGGTTAAGGTTGGCTTTATTTCAGGACCAGCAGTTGACATCGCAACCCTAACCCTAACCCTAATTACCACCACCCTCAGATGTCGGTGATGCTCTCAGTGCCTTTTTTGAACCCACCCTGATGTTGCAACAAAAGAAAGAGAAAAAAACAACAAAGGAAAGTGCACTGTTTTAACTATTTACATGTTGGCTATAAAAAGCTATGCTTTTTTACTTGGATGCAGTGCTAAGGCACTACACCGCACTGTCTTCATAAGGTTTCTGGTTATAAAATATTCATGTATAACATAGTCTTATTGATATCTTTTCACAAAAATTTGAGGTATCTATATATATAATTCACTAAGGGCACGCAAGGTAGTGAACACAAGACAGAGAGCCACGCCCACCAACTCACAGAGCCCTGCCCACCAACTCTAAGACCATGGGATATGCATGACAGAGCCCCGCCAACCAACTTTAACCCTCCTCCCACATCATGAGATACACACAACAGAGCCCTGCCCGCCAACTCTAACTCTCCTGCTTCGTCCACCCTCACTCTCGAGGCTAAAGAGAAAGCTAAATCAAACAGCAATAATTAGCAAACAAACAAAGATAACTAGCAGTAACAGTGCAAAATTCACAACTTGTATGCCAGTTTGAAAAGATAAGTTTTGAGGGTAGTTTTAAAATGTGTTATTGAATCGAGCAGATGTACATGAGAGAGAAGAGAATTCCCGAGTTGAGGAGCACTATGAGAGACGTTTGAACTCCCATAGCACAGAGTTTGATGTGTGGTACAGAAAGTACAGCTGCAGATGAGAATCTGAGTGAGCGAGAGGAGTGTCAAACTGTAGGAGATCAGTGAGGTTGTGGAGAGCTTTAAATGTTAAGAGTGGTATTTAGCATTGTATTCTGTAGTTAACAGGGAGCCAGTGAAGTTGAGAGAGACTAGGTGTAGTATGTTCAGTGGATTTAGAACAGCAGGTTATTATCCTGGCAGCAGAATTTTGAATAAATTGTAAGCGATGAATACGTTTTTGTGGGATGACAGATAGAATTGTATTACAGTACAGTCTATACATGAGGTGACTCGGACATTAATCAATACTTTAGTACTGTGTTACGTAAGAACAGGACGAAGTCTAGAAATGTTTCGGAGATGGAAGAAAGCAGTCCAAGAAATGTCTGTTGTATGTAAACAATACTGTTTAAAATGTTATTGTTTTTTCATCAGAAAACCCGGTTTCCACGTCTACCTGTATTAGTTTAAATGGCACTTTTACCACTCACAATAGTGCGGACACACTGACTTATCGTGTCGACTGGGCAACACAGTGAATGCGGCGTCTATTTATATGTCTATGTTTTCCGTAGCCTGCTACAGGAAGGTACTCTCTCGACCATTGGCATTAGTTTCGCGCCATGCTGTTTTCATTATACTGCGACGGTGCTTTCCTAAGCCTTTGTTATACTGAATTCCTTTCTCACCGTTTTCCGTTCCTATTCTTACACCGCCATAAGCTACGATGGGCTTCGGCTAGTTAAAGATAAACTTCAGGTGTTCGCCAAACAATAATAATAATAATTCTTTACAGTTCTGTAGTGCTTTTCTCACCACTTAAGAGAGCTTCACATAATGAGTAGGGATCCACTTCAACCACCACTAATGTGCAGCATCCACCTGGATGAGGCAATGGCAGCCATTTTGCACCAATACACTCAACACACATTAGCTGTTAGTTGGTGAAGGGGTGAATAAAGGTTAGTCAGTTATGGACAGGGGATGATTAAGAGGCCAAAAGGACTAGGCTGAGGTAAAGAAAATAGCCAGGACATTGTGAAAAAAATATTGTTTACAAAAGATGTCGAGAGAGTCTGGACCTTGATTTTACATCTCATCCAAAGGCCATTGCCATTTTTATAGCACCATCAGTGCACTGGGATCTGCATTCAGACCACAGCATAAGTGCCTCCTGCTGGCTTTGCCAGCACCTCTTCCAGCAGTAACCCAAACATTTCCTGGTTGGTCTCCCATCCAAGTACTGGCCATGCCGAAATATGCTTAGCTTCAGATGGAGGACCTGTTCTGAAATTCATGTGGTATGGCTACTGACCAAAGCTTCCCAAAATTATGTGGAGTGGATGTGATTTATAACAGCCTGTAATCTCTTCCCAACTAGTTATCAACCTGCTCAGCAAGGAAAACTCAGACTATGTGCTGTAAATAATTGGGATATTTTTTTGGTAAGAGTTGGGATTTTTTAAAGGAATGCTCCACCAAAAAGTTTATTTTTTTATATATTGCTTACCCCATGTAGTTTTTAGTAATAGACTGAGAAAATCTGTTATACAGTACATCATGTTTTCATGGAAAATGGAAATAAAGTTTTTTCATAGAATTGGGATTTATTGAGACAAACTCTTAATTTTTAAAAAAATATTAAATAAATACTTCCAGAAAAATCAGAATACTGCATTCAGATGGAATCTTTACTGCTTAACACCAATTTTATTGAAATGAGCAAAGAAATGCAAAACTAATTTATTATTTAGCCTTAACGTGCAGATTCTTTTTTTATATTTTATGACAGTATAATAGCTGAAATAATGTAAAACAGTAAATACATAGTATGTAAGTCAAAAATAATTACATTTTTTTGTGTGTTTTCTTTGCAAATGAATTTTTGTTAAGTTCATATTTTTGGATTTGAATGTATTATTATTATTATTATTAGTAGTAGTAGTAGTAGTAGTATTTGTAGTGGTACTTTTGTGATATATTCCTTTTCCATCATATTATTTTTATTGAGATATACTATTCATAAATGTGTAGTTTAGCATTTGTATATTTTATATTTGTACACCCATAATAACAAAATTACTGATAATACTGTAAGTCATCTACAATTACTGAATATAAATGAGTGTGTTATTCAGGTTAAAGTATATTAGTTGACATAATGCTATTTTTCTTTTACAGTATTTGAAAGTAGGCTATGCCTTTGGGACTGAAAGAAAGTTCATTGAAGTTCAAAATTTAGCATGTGAATGCAATTCCCCTTTGAGAGGTTATACTGTATTTAAATGGTAGAAGCATCAGCTTAAAGCTTAAAGTCTGTAAAAAAGCAGGGCATGACACATCTGAAATGTTGCCTGTTCTAGTGCTGCTATGCATTGAGATGTCAATGGCTGAAAGTCCATTTTGTCAGCTATATGGGACTCCTAGGTTTCCCCAGTTTTCAAAAGATGGCCATGTAATAATTGGAGCTATATTTTCAATTCATGACACTATAAATAGTATGAAGCTAAATTTTCAAGCAAAACCAGATCATGTGGAATGCCAGAGGTAGGTTTATTGAGTGTTTTACTTTCAAAAGGTATGTTTAAAAAAGAAATGTGTTTTTGAAGGTAGGTTTACAAATTAAAAGATTGAAATTTTATATGTATTTTTTTCGAAAATTTTAAGGATAAGACCTTTTTTTTTAGTTTCTCAAAATGTTATTTTTTTATACTCCACTTAATACATATGCATGTAATGTCAAATACTTACATTTATTTAAGATTGCAGCATATGGATATTTATGTATTTCTTCTAACATGTAAATGATCATAGCTTTCTATATACAAGATAAAAATGGCTATCAAAAATGAAAAAAAAATTCAGAAGTTTTTTAATAGATTATTTTACAGTTTAAATTTTAGAGAACTGAGATTTGCTCAGACTATGAGATTTGCTGTAGAGGAAATAAACAATCGAACAGATCTACTACCTGGGGTGGAGCTTGGGTATAAAATCTACGATTCTTGTGGCTCTGTGCCCATGGCTCTAAAGGCTGCCTTAGATTTTGCAAGTGGGCCATTTCCATCCAACTACAACCAATCATGCCTCTCACCATACTTTGCCTCAGGAATAATAGGCGAGACGGCCTCATCCACCACTGTAGCTGTTGCATCAACTGTTGGACCTCTCCAAATTGCTCTGGTATGAAATTCTTTAAATCTTCTTTTCTTTTTTTGGTTTTACAGTTTCAGTACAATACACATATCATATGTCAATATTCCAGACACAGGTATAATATACTATACACATATAGTGCTCTATTCATTAGTCATATACTATGATACTATAATATGAGAATTTGTAATTTCTTAATTTGTATGTCTGTAGTACTAGGTTGTTGTACCGTGTTAGCCATTATGAATGTAGAGAAAAGCCAAGCAAAATGACACCTTTTATTGGCTAACTAAAAAGATTACAATATGCAAGCTTTCGAGGCAACTCAGGCCCCTTCTTCAGGCAAGAAGAAGGGGCCTGAGTTGCCTCGAAAGCTTGCATATTGTAATCTTTTTAGTTAGCCAATAAAAGGTGTCATTTTGCTTGGCTTTTCTCTTAATTTGTATGTGTAACATTGATGCTATTAGATATAAAAATGCTTTTCAAAATAATGATAAAAAATACATTTTCACAATGTTATACTTAAGTTTAGTAAAGTGTATGGTTGGTGTACAATACTATATTCTTGTTAGCAGCACAGTATGTAAATGATTCTGCATATTATTAAAGGTACCTGCGTTATACACTTAAAACCACTTATTAAACACGTAAGGATTAGTTATACTTTAAAATTATTTTCCTTTTCAGGTAAGTCATTGTGCATCTTGTGCTTGTCTAAGCAACAGAAAAGAATTTCCTTCATTTTTCAGAACAATACCAAGTGATGCTTTTCAGGCTACAGCACTTGTTCAGCTTGTAAAGTATTTTGGATGGACGTGGATTGGGGCTGTTAGAAGTGATAATGATTATGGAAATTATGGAATGTCAAGCTTTATAATGCAAGCCCAGCAGGAGGGCATTTGCATTGAATACGCTGAGTCATTTTACAGAACAGACACAAAAGAGAAACTTTTAAATGTTGTGGACACAATTAAGAAATCGACTTCAAAAGTCATTGCAGCATTTATGGCCACTGCTGATATAATATTTCTATTTAAAGAGTTAACTGCACAAAACATAACTGGATTTCAATGGATTGGCACCGAAGCTTGGGTTACTGATCCAATATTAGTCTCGTCCAATGAATTCAGCTTTTTAAAAGGAACCATAGGAATTGGACTTGAAAAATCAGTGATTTCAGGATTGGAAGATTTTTTATATGATATTTCTCCAAATGAGATAAACAGCAGTTCTGTTATGAAAGAATTCTGGGAATCAGTGTTTGAATGTAGATTTCCTGGTAATTCAAAAACTACTAACCAAACAACATGCACAGGATTTGAAAGTCTGAGAAGACGTAAACATAGTTATAATGATGTTAGCAAAACAAGAATTTTAAGGAATGTTTATAAGGCCGTGTATGCCATTAGTAAATCTTTGCATACTTTACTCACTTGCAAGAAATCAGAGGAGGACTGTGAAAAAAAGATGAACATTTATCCATGGCAGGTAAAAATAACAGGTTATTAAAGAACAAGAGAAACAAACACACAAAAGAAGAATACAACATTTATGTAGATTATTGATTAATTTGAAGCTAATTTGGTATTACATTAAGGATTACATTAAAAATATATTGAAATTGTGAAATATCAATGAGTTAGTAAAAATGAATAAAAAAATTAAACCTACCAAAATTATTAGTATATTTTCCCAAATATCATATTCCTTTATTCTACTACTTTTACATATAATCTGTATATTAACACAAATCTTTCCATGATGAATAAAACTTTACTGGGTCCATTTTGTTCTTTTCTTCTGATACAGGTGGTACAGCAGCTAAATGCTATCAACATTACACTTAAAAATGGATTAAATGTTGTTTTTGATAACAATGGAGATTCTGTTGCATTTTATGAAATAATAAATTGGCAACTTACTGAGGAAGGAAATGCTAAACTTGTAACTGCTGGTTATTATGATTCTCATGCACCAGCTGGACAAAAATTTAACATAGAAAACAGAAGCATTATATGGGCAAATGGAGATTATACAGTGAGTATTAGTAATTAGAATTAGTATTTAGAATTTTTAATTAAATTCAGGTTTTCAACTATTGAAACAGAAATGTAATTATTTATGTTAAATATAAACTTAGAATTATGATTGTGACATTTCCTGTGAAAAGGTAATTACATAGAGAGTCTAGTACTGTATGTGCAAATGTCAAAAAAATAAAAACAAACTCACCTAATAATCTAATAAAATTACATATAATCAAATGAAATATAACAATAATGTAAGTAAAATTTCAGGCACTGAAATTATGTCCATTTAAAAAAATAATATTTTAATCAGTGGTTTTCAGAATTTTATTTTAAAAAATTAAAATACATACAGTGGTTTATAAATATTTTATTTCCATGAGGTTCCAACATCTGCATGCAGTGAGACTTGCACACCTGGTACCAGAAAAGCATTAAAGAAGGGAAAACCGGCTTGCTGTTTTGACTGCATCCCATGTACTAGGGGAAGGATCAGCAATAAAACAGGTGACATAAGAAAAGAATAGGAAATTTATTTTATGTAAATAATAATCTACAAAGT
This sequence comes from Polypterus senegalus, assembly GCF_016835505.1. Lineage (NCBI taxonomy): Eukaryota > Metazoa > Chordata > Cladistia > Polypteriformes > Polypteridae > Polypterus > Polypterus senegalus. The sequence continues at coordinate 124,879,447 of NC_053154.1, read as the reverse complement.
TAAAAAAAATCATGCTGTGTTTTTTTAACCAATTTCTCTGTTATTAACAGAATGTCTTCTTTGCAGATTCCATTGACTGCATGCTGTGCCCTTCTCAGTACTGGCCAAATAAACAAAGAAATCAATGCCTGCCCAAAGAAATTGAATTTCTTTCATATGATGAAAATTTGGGACTAGTGCTAGTGTTATTTTCTCTTTGTGGAGCTACTCTTACGGTGGCTATTTTAGTAGTCTTTTTCCATCACAGACGTACCCCAATAGTCAAAGCAAATAATTCAGGACTGAGCTTCCTTCTTCTTTTTTCATTAACTCTCTGCTTTCTTTCCTCAATCTCATTTGTTGGCAAACCATCTCAGTGGTCATGCATGTTTCGTCACACAGTTTTTGGCATCACGTTTGTCCTCTGTATTTCAAGTGTACTGGGCAAGACGATTGTTGTCCTAATGGCCTTTAAAGCTACAGTACCTGGTAATAATACTTTGAAATGGTTTGGTCCCAAACACCAACAGTTAGGAGTGGCTGCATGTACATTAATTCAGGCTATAATATGTGTACTTTGGCTGATAACATCCCCCCCTTATCCATACCAAAACATGAAATATTACAATGACATTATCATTTTGGAATGTGCCCTTGGATCATCAGCTGCATTTTTCAGTGTTTTGGGTTACATTGGACTTCTTTCCTTTGTGTGTTTTATTTTTGCTTTTCTTGCTCGCCACCTACCTGACAACTTCAGTGAAGCTAAATACATTACGTTCAGCATGCTGATATTCTGCACAGTGTGGCTCACATTTATTCCTGCTTATATCAGTACGCCTGGGAAATACACAGTAGCAGTGGAAATATTTGCTATTTTATCTTCCAGTTTTGGCTTGCTTTTCTGCATTTTTGCTCCAAAATGTTATATCATATTATTATATCCTGAAAGAAATACAAAAAAACACATGATGGGTAAAATGTATTCCAAGTCATTATAAATAGAAATGTAAAATAAAATTTCCTTTCATTTTTTGCAAATGCCTAAGTTAATCATAAAACGTGCAATTTTTACGTAGTCCAGTTTGCATGGTTAGTTGTGTAATCTTGTATATACTGAAACTGATCCATTTTTCACATTGTTTCACTCTTGTTTATAAGTACAATAAATGTCTTAAAATTACAATATATGACTATCTGCATTAATATCTTTGAAATCTCAACCTTACCTAAGAAACATTTTGAACAACTTCTTTGTAAGTTCAACTGATGTTACAGAAATATAATGTAATGAAGAAGCAACACTATGTAGGATGTAAAGCATTTTCTGGTGGTGTAAGGGGTAATATTGACAAGGTATTTACAAGATATCACAGCTGTTTTAATGTAATTAATTATACAGAATTTCAGTGAAACAGGACACAGTTAAGCAGACTAAATGTGATTTAATAACTTGAGTCAGCTTCACTTGCATTGTTCAAAAATGTAAAAATTTTCATTTAAACATTGATGAATCAGTAATCATTAGGACATTTTCTATAATAAAGATATAATTTAAACTATTGCACCATTAAGTAAAAAATCAAGTATTGAAAAAAAAGTCTTTTTGGGGGCAATGGAAACGTATGCAAATCAATCAATCAATCAATCAACATTTATTTATATAGCACATATTCATACAAAAAAATGTAGCTCAAAGTGCTTTACAAAATGAATAGAAAAATAGAAGAGACAATAAAAGATAAACATAAGTCAACATTAATTAACATAGAATAAGAGTAAGGTCCGATGGCCAGGGTGGACAGAAAAAACAAAAAAAAAACTCCAAAGGCTGGAGAAAAAATAAAATCTGTAGGGGTTCCAGACCAAGAGACCGCCCAGTCCCCTCTGGGCAATCTACCTAACATAAGTCAAACAGTCCTCTTTGTATTTAGGGTTTTCATGGAAGGACCTGATGATGATGGTCACGTAGACTTCTGGCTTTCAGTCCATCAATATTGGAGCATCATGAAACCGGAAAAAGAAACAGAAGAGAGAGTAGGGGTCAGTATGGATTTTGGAGCCACTGTGAATAGTTATTGTGATGAATTGAACATACAGAGTATCAGTATTAAGTTAAAGTGAAGTTATAAAAAGGCCATGTTAAAGTAATGTGTTTTCAGCAGTTTTTTAAATTGCTCTACTGTATTTGCCTGGCGAATTCCTATTGGCAGGCTATTCCAGATTTTGGGTGCATAACAGCAGAAGGCCGCCTCACCACTTCTTTTAAGTTTAGCTTTTGGAATTATAAGGAGACACTCATTTGAAGATCTGAGGTTACGATTTGGAATATAACGTGTCAGGCATTCCGATATATAAGATGGAGCGAGATTATTTAAGGCTTTATAAACCATAAGCAGTATTTTAAAGTCAATCCTGAAAGACACAGGCAACCAGTGTAGTGACATTAAAACTGGAGAAATGTGTTCGGATTTTTTTTTCCCAGTTAGGATTCTAGCAGCTGCATTCTGCACTCGTTGCAAATGATTTATGTCTTTTTTGGGTAGTCCTGAGAGGAGTGCGTTACAGTAATCTAGTCTACTGAAAACAAAAGCGTGAATTAATTTCTCCGCATCTTTCAATGATATAAGAGGTCTAACTTTAGCTATGTTTCTTAAGTGAAAAAATGCTCTCCTAGTGGTCAAATGAAAAGAGGGTGAGAATGAGAGTGGTAGAAGTTTTTTAATAAAGCTTCATTACCAGTTTATCTTTCAAATCAAACAAGTCCAGATTACAGTGGCCTCCGTTTGGGGCCAGTGGGGGCCAAAATTGAACAACCGCAAATGTCAATAAAATGTTCATGATAAAGATTAAGTAGTACACTAAAGTGAAGCACAATCAAGCAAATTAAAGCTTTTGAACTGAAGACCTGGTTCTCCCCATTCTTCATTTGTTGTACTACACATTCAACATACTAAAAAATTGGTTGCTAGGACCAAAATATATTAAATAAGCCATCCTGCCATTCATACATCAGCTGGACTGCTCTGTCCAGTTACAGTATTATAAAGTGATAAAGCTATAAACTTTCAAAAGCAGCTGTTACATAGGATTTACAAAATGTGAAAAAGAAATTTGTATTATTTTAGTTGTCTGATTATGTATGTGATTGTGTGTGACAGTGTCTGTGTCCACCGAGAGACATGTGCTTTTCACTTCATTTCATCTACTAAAAATGACATAGGCCCTAGCTTACCAATAATTTTACGTGGAATGGCAGTTGATGTTAAACAAAAATGAAATGATATTAAAATGTCATTAAACAATCTGGGCTGTGTTTTCTGAAAACAATTAATCTTAGATGCGTTTCTAATAAACAATCTTAGTAAATAACAAACGAGATAATGAATGACATAGGTAAAGAATGAGTGAGCCCTATGAGTGTTTCCTGACTAACTTTATTATTTGTTATTTAACAAATTAGTTTAATGTACTTCTTTGTTGTGCTACTCCCCAGCATCCACGTCAAAAAAGCAGAGTCGATAACAGGAACATCAATCCCACATATTTTAGCTGACAAATATATATTGCCACACCAGATATTTGCAAATGTAAAAAGAAAAAAAATAGAAAAATCAAAACATAAAAAATAAAAGTAACCTAAATTTAACCTATTAGTCAGAAATTTATTGTATTATTATTATCATCCAATTTGAGCATAGGTAGGTGAAGAAACTTATTCATGGTCACACAGTGTCACTAGCAGGATTTCAGGTAACAACATCATGTTTTGTTGTGTTCATGGAATTATAGTATGCTGTTACTTGACAGCACAGATTTAGACACAATTGTCTTGATCAGACCATTTGCATCAGCAATGATCAGCAGGATCTGATGATATAGGGAGCTGTTAGCAACTGTAGCTTCACTTTCCAATTTTTCCTGCACTAGACAAAGGAGGGTTATTAGTTCACCCCTTGGTAGCTTGCATTTTTCTACTAGTTGTTGGTTACTGAGGTTCCTATATCCCTGTAGAACAGCATTTAGGCTGGTGAGTTGGTCATTACACAGCATTATGTCCTTTTGATCTCCACAATTCTCTGGATTGCTGCCACTGTGGTAACTGGTAATAAGGGGCAATTCAACTCTCAACCTTAAAGGATGTGACTGGTTACATAGCGAGCTTGATTAGTTCACTCATTATGTACTCAAATTGTTCACAGATATTAAAGGAACAAATAGACCTTTTCACGCTAATTTGTAACCTACATTATATTTTATGTTTATATTGCAACATTGACTTCTTCTTATTATTGTTCCATATTTTAAATTAAAGAGTCAGTGTGCTTTTTGTGTTTCAGTTATAGAGTGACCTCTGTGTCTCTGTGACAGAATCGCAGGAAAGAACCCAAAACAAGAACAACATTAAAAATAATGAGTGTGTCACATTACTAGTTAATTTATGAATGAGATTAAGTACTACTTTAGTTTGGAAGGGTTTCGGCAAACACTCATTAATTAACAAACAATCTTAAGTACAGAATAACAAAGTAGTTAGCGTCGAGAAAAACTAATCCCAATAAAAAACTATCACACATGTAAGTCGGTTAAAAAGCAGTCGATTGACAATAGTACCATTAACTGTGTTCATTTTTGGTCCATTAGTGGAATGAAATCAGTTTGTGAAAAGTAATATAAAGTAAATGTGACATCATAATTTAATAACAAAATCTGCCTAAAAATATAAATAAGCACCAAATCGGACACATATTTTTTCTAAGACAAACACGAAAGAAATGATACATGGCATAAAAGAAAATCACACTTTTCTAAAGAAGAGCCAGTTCTGCTGATATGCTGGATAGTATTGTTCTTTGGTCGCTGTCTGCAGATTAATTATGGGTGTCAACAGGTATGCATGAAAGGTATAAAGGCTATCACACAGTACCCGTCCACCACTAAACTCATTGTTTTTTGCCTTTTGACACACCCTCCAATTGGCTCAGTGAAGACACCTTTTGGTTCTCTCAGAGCTTCATGCCACAATATCCATAAAAAATAATTGATTGCAAACTCACCTGTGTATTCAATGCAGAGAATTTTTATGGCAGGAGAAATGAGGCTCCAACAGGCTAGGAGTATAAATGGGTATCATCTACAACCCACTGGTTCAAGGTAAATAATGTGCAAGTGTTAGGTTTGTGAGCTGGTGGTTGGTGAAAAAGACACAGAATTCAATGGATATTATTCTGGGAAGATTTTAATTTTTGCAACAGTACTGTCTCTACTAAACGTATCAACCTCCAGTTCCTGTCCTTCTTTTTATTCTTTCCACATCTCCACATAATCAACTGCAACACAGAAAAAATCCCCGTGAAAGTAAAATTAGCTGCAACCTTAGAACACTAAGTTTTCAAAACTATTAAAGAACAATAAATATTAACTTACAACTTTATAATTATTACAAGTCTACATTATTTACAGTAAATTAACTTAAAATGTATCTATAAACTACCACACTATAAATGCTTTATTGCATTTCATCATGAAAATGTTGTAACCTCAATATAAATATTGTATTCCAAATGTGTAGAGAGCTGTCATAACATGAATGTAATATATTTTGTGTGGTGACTGGCAGCCACTGTATGTGGATACAGAAGGTGAAAGACAAAACCCATTTAAGAAACACCAAGCGATCAATGACAGGATCAGAGAGCACATAGATTACAAAGGGCTTAACATACTAGTTTAGTTATGATGGGATTTGAGAAACACTCATAAATTAAAGATTAATGTTAAAATGGATTTTATAATATTCTTAGCATTTCAATGCTTTCAGGAAATATAGCCCTTTATCGCAAAATTCAAAATAATTTCAAGCGGTTTTACATTCTTCATGGTAAACACAGTAGAGCATTAATTAGCACTATTGCCTCACAGTTCCTGGACACTGTATGTCACTATCTGAGCGGGTTTATCACCAGGTACTTTGTAATTTCTCTCACATCCTAGACATTCTAAATTGGTAAACTTACCATAAAATAATTTCTATTGCTATTTTGCGTTACTGACCAGTACATAATAAGCTGCTTAGAAACCCAGTTTTCTTACATTTTCAGTTTACTATCTTCATGTTTCATAAGGAAATCTAGCTGTTCTCGTAGGAAATGTGCATATCATTAGAGGAAATTTTTATCTGGTAAACTGCTCCGACTGTTAAGCTTGTCTGACTAGTTTTATCTCAGTTTAGAAACCTTGCAATACTTCACTCCATCCTCCTTCAGTCTTCACATTTAAATACACACTTTTTTTATTCCAACTAGAAGTGCCATGGTTCATTTGTAATACTTTATTTTTTTAGAGTAACCGGCTTCTACTTTTTTTAACTGTCTTCACTCAGTTGTGAGGCTGTGATATTTCTGTTTCATCTGGGACAATGATTTTTAGTATGCGCATGTTATTCTTTAAATGTGATGCTCACACAGAAAGGCACTCTATAAAGATGAACTTGTATATTAAGGGATCTGCTACAAAGGAGTAAATATGTGCTTGCTCTTTACTATAAAGCATTAAAGATGCTTTGCTGTGAACTGAAAGCAAGCTAAACATCCATTTTGATTATTTTTTTTAATAAATGTATGCTATCAATCAGGTCATTAGACAAGACTGTACAGAAAATGAATGGATAGTACTACTAGCTCAAAGGTCCAGTGCCAAATGTTGCCCATGTGAAGTCTGCAGATTCTACTCTGGCTCCCTCTCTCACATATCTTGTAAACTAGTTATTCCAGACTGGCACCATGTGGTTGTGTGTTTGAGTAGGCACTCTATCCAAAGCTGATCCCTGCCTTGTACCCAGTGCTACTAAAATAGGCACCAGCCATCAACGACCGTAAATTGGATTATGTAGGTATGAAAATGTTATGCTATGGTTGTGCTTTACAGGCATATTAGAAATACAACACAGGTTAAGTGCCTTGAACTGCATCTATTTTAAACATAAGTCTGTGATTTAGGATGAACCTCATCTTTGTTCTTTCCAGTCTAATACCTTACTCATGAGAAAAAGCTGACAGAAATCAGTTAATAATAAGTAAATGCAACTTTCTTACCCATACATAAAGAGCAAAGTCAACTTGTTTTAATTACAATGCAACAGCAGCTTAACAGTTACAATGCCTTCATTCCGCTGTTCTTTCTCCTGAGACAAATCTACAGGGATATCAAGGATACAAAAGTCACTGAGGTTTAAAATTCAAAATTGTTACATTAACAAGCTCTTGAGACCCACCGGTCTATATAAACACCCAAGTTCCTGTATTGCACCAACTTAATGATGTAAGGACAAATTATACACAACACTGGCAATGCTTTTCCTAGCAGTATTGTCAGTGGCTTCTCTAACTAAAGCTGAAGATGGTGCCTGCAGACTTCTTGGCCCACTTGCCACCTCTCCATATTTTCAGCCTGGAGATATTGTAATCGGTGCAATCTTTTCAATCCACAATTCTGTTGGTGGTGTGAATCCCAGCTTCACAGCAAGGCCAGACCCGTTGGTGTGCAAAAGGTTAGTATCCTAATGACAAAAATGATTTACTCAAAGAAAAATATATTTTTATTTCTAACCTGCTGTTATAAAAAGATTTTTCTTTCTCAGTTTAAATTATAGAGAATTGCAGTATGCTCAGATAGTGGCCTTTGCTGTGGATGAAATAAATACAAACTATGACATTCTTCCTGGGTTTAAAGTGGGATACAAAGTTTATGATTCCTGTGGCTCGGGGCCTCTAGCTTTAATGGCAGCTCTGGACTTCACAAATGGACAGGACATGGAATTCTCTACAAATTCCTCTTGTCCCACACAGCACTTTGTCTCAGCAATAATAGGGGAGAGTACATCCACATCATCTCTAGCACTTGCATCAACATTTGCCCCTTTTCGGATTCCTCTGGTAAGGCATATTTGCAGTAGCGTCTAATTGTTAGTTAAGGTAATATGAATGAATGAAGATAATTAAATGGTGAATGTCATGCTGGTAATGCTCCTCAGTAATACAACACTGCACAACTGCTAAATAATGTTAACATTTTTGCAAATTCTCTCCTTCTTTTGTAAATGTGCTATTTGTTGAAGTTATTATTCTTTTCTGCAAGATATATAAGCATTCAATGGAAACCTTCCTGTTAGAAGAATCAGACTTATTGTCATGCATAGTAAAGAATCGTTAATTTCTTTCGTTAAGGACTGCACTTTCCATTGCATAATAAACAAAGTATATTTTTAAGGAAGTAAATAATCTACAATAATGTTAAGAAGTGAAGCACAGTTTTATTTATGTTTCTTTTTCTACTTAAATCTTTTGTATATCATTGAATACTTAACTAATATTTTGCATTTTGTGCAATTATAGCATCCTATCCTGAGCAGTTTCTTGCCATGCATTGTGTGGTGTCAGTTTAGAATGTGATTACAATGAAACAAAGTTTTTTCTTGGGGAATGAAATTATTAAGATTCATGTGCAAAACAATCTCTTATTTATTCTTACATGTATTTTGATACATATTACTGTTCACCTTTTTTTCTTACAGATAAGTCATTGTGCCACCTGTGACTGTCTAAGAAATAGACATGAATTTCCTTCATTTTTTAGAACTATACCAAGTGACTCTTTCCAGACCACTGCACTAGTTAAGCTTGTTAAATTTTTTGGCTGGTCATGGATTGGGACAGTTCACAGTGACAATGACTATGGAAACACTGGGATGTCAGAATTCATAACAAAGGCACAGAAAGAAGGCATTTGCATTGAATATTCAGTGAGTCTTTACAGGTCTGATTCAAGAGAAATAATACAGAAAATCATTGACACAATAAAATTGTCAACTTCTAAAGTTGTGCTAATTTTCATGACTACAGCTGATGCTATGATTCTGTTAAAAGAACTTTATACACAAAATGTTACTGGCATTCAGTTTGTAGGATCTGAAGCCTGGGTCACTGATCCCATACTAGTCTCAAATGAACAATATAGATTTCTGACTGGTGCAATTGGTATTGGGATACCAAAAAAAGTTATTCCAGGATTTGAAGAATATCTGTATAATATTAATATACACAAGATTTATACAAGTCCTCTTATGATGGAGTTTTGGGAGGAAGTATTTAATTGTACTTTCCGTAAGAAGACAGGCATAAATGAAAAGATATGTACAGGCTTAGAAAATTTGCGCAGCATCAGTCACCCCTACACTGATGTTTCTAATTTGAGGGTCGCTTATAATGTTTACAAGGCTGTATACCTTGCAGTTCATGCAATGAATAATTTGCTGCCATGTGGAAAAGGACTTGAATATTTGTATCGAACAGACTGTGTGAAAACCATCAATATTCAGCCTTGGCAGGTAAAGAACAAGCTACCTGTACAATGTTACAATTACTAATGTAACAATAAGATACCCTTCATTGATCTTATTACTTGAACTTATTATGTAAGAAACCTTTAGAAAGTCTGTAATTTCACAACAAGCACTACATATACAGAAGGTGATGTGAAGAAACTATATTTTGTGTTGGTGCTCTAAATAAGTAAGCACAGTGCAGAATACAGCAAGCTCATTTTGAAATCATAAGAGTGTAGTATCTGTGTGTCTGTATGTGTGCTATGAAAAATACCTCTTTGCTCTAAATATTTTAAGGAAACTAAAAAGTAATCATTATAGAAATCAATTAGTATGTGTTTTTACATTTTTCCTTAACAGTGAAAAATTTCGTCTTCTTTGGTCGCTGTAAAGTAAACAATTGCTTTGACGCTTTATAAATTGACACTGTCCACAGATTAAGCAGCTGGAAAAATGGGTAAAAGGTTTCCAAAAATTCTTTACAACAATGCTAACAATATGTATTTCTGTAGCCCATTTTCAAACAAAGGTTGTAGCTCAGTTAGAAACATCATAGGACATTTACCATATTTTCAATATATCAGAGAGAAAGGGATAAAATGGCTCGTATTTTTCTTCCTTTGCAATTTTTTTTTGCCATTTTCAACTCTGCAGTCAATAGGTTCACATGTACCAAATCTTCTTGAGAAAATTCTGAAGCACTTAAAAGACTAGGTTAGGATAAAGTAATTTTATATATTACCTGAAAAAAATTGTATATCAATTTTAAATGCAAAATAATTATGTGGGCTACAGCCTTTAACAGGATCATCATTGCAAGTCAGAAATTAGTTCTTAATGGGACACTATCCCTCTTTGCACAACAGACTCATTTACTGACTTACAAACAGCAAAAATGTAAAGTCAGTTATCTAAATTGCATGTGTTTAGGATGTGGGAAGAAACGGAAGAGTTTCATGGTGCAAAAGTGCAAATCCAGCACAGATTAAAATAAATCCTAGATCTTTCATCTGTGATGTAGTTGTGTTAACAACTGTGCTCCCTATATAGATATGATAGATAATTTCCTTTTCATTATTTTGACTATCACATGTAGATGCCTACAAATACTGCAAGTCACTTTGTGAGAATATTGTATTTCACTTTGATTCTCACATATATTTTTAGAAGTGTACATATGTGGGTAAAAGGCTATATCAAACATTTATTCTACTAGAAAATGCTTTTTTGATGTTTTTATATGTTAAATGACCTAGCTGTTTGCATTCCAATATATTTCTAGGTTGCCGATCAATTAAAATCAATAAACTTTACATTTAAAACTGGAGAAGATGTATATTTTAATGAAAATATGACAGCTGAAGCCAGGTATGATGTAGTAAACTGGCAGATGAAAGAAAATGGAAAGGTAGGAATTGTTACAATAGGATATTATGACACAGCTGCACCAAATGGAAGTACATTTTGGATCAATAATACAAGAATCACGTGGGCAGATGGCCAGAGCAATATGGTAAGAATTTGAAGAATAGAGTAGAAAATCAATATATGTAAAAATGAAATGCTACCTTTTTTCACAATCCTGCACTTTTAACTGGATTACACTTGTTTGAAAATGGCTAATTGGAAAAATGCAAATAAGACCTAGAATGTTTGAGTAACTTTATAAAATAAATGCCTATTATATTTTATAACACCTCTTGAAATTTCTTACAGATTCCCAAATCTGTATGCAGTGACAGCTGCACGGTTGGTAATCGGAAAGCATTTAGGAAAGGAAGACCAGTGTGCTGTTTTGACTGTCTCCCATGTACAACTGGAAAAATCAGCAATACTACAGGTAACAGGATTTCTTTTTTCCTTAAGCAAGGGGAAGTGTGGCTAGGTGTGGTCAACATGCTTCGCTTTAAGCAAATTATTCTAAAATAAACAATATAAAGATCACTATAAGCTTGTATGTAAATATTTATTCCTTGTCTTACTCTACAGATGCTGTTGACTGTTTTCCATGTCCTTGGAAATATTGGCCCAATGCTGAAAAAAGTCAATGCATCCTCAAAAAAATTGATTTCCTGTCATATAATGAAATTCTGGGAACCATTTTAGTAGTCCTCTCTGTGGGCGGAGCATTTTTAACCTGTTCTGTGGCTATTATTTTCTTTCATCACAGACATACTCCTATTGTCAAAGCAAATAATTCACAGCTTAGCTTTCTTCTCCTGTTTTCCTTAACTCTGTGCTTTCTTTGTTCACTGACTTTCATTGGTGAGCCCTCTGACTGGTCATGTATTTTACGACATATAGCCTTTGGAATCACATTTGTGCTCTGCATCTCATGCATATTGGCAAAAACAATAGTTGTGCTAATGGCTTTTAAAGCTTCGCAGCCTGGCAACAAGTTTAAGAAGTGGTTTGGGCCTGTGCAACAGAAACTCGGTGTAGGTGCAAGTACATTTGTCCAGATTGCTATTTGCACCCTTTGGTTAACGTTGTCACCTCCATTTTTATATCATAATACAAAACTTTTCAAGGACATCATTATTTTGGAATGTGCTCTGGGGTCACCAATAGCTTTTTATTTGGTGTTAGGTTACATTGGACTACTTGCTGGTATGTGCTTTGTTTTTGCTTTTCTGGCTCGTCAACTACCAGATAACTTTAATGAAGCTAAACACATCACGTTTAGCATGCTAATATTCTGTGCTGTTTGGCTTACCTTCATTCCAGCTTACATTAGCTCACCTGGGAAATATATTGTGGCTGTCGAGACATTTGCCATTTTATGTTCAAGTTTTGGTCTGCTTTTGTGTATTTTTGCCCCGAAGTGTTATATCATATTACTAAACCCTGAAAAGAACACAAAAAACCATTTGATGGGGAATAAAGTTTCAAAATCACTGTAACAATAATGTTTATGTCTTATCTGAATAAAAAGAAATTTCTAAATTAAATGCTGAAAGCCTCATGTTTTTTAAATTAATAATTTTCTTGTGTTTTCTTAACTCATTATTACAATATATTAAAGTATGCAAGTTGCTTCCATCTATCCATACTGTATGTACATTTATTATTAGTATCATTTTGATTTTAATTATAACTCCTTTACAGGTGTCAGATAAAACAAACCATCACAATTCACTGTAACCATAACAATATGTCATGGCCAGCTCTAATCACCTCAAAGAAAAGGTCTTTAAGGTTTATGTTCAAATAATATCTTTAAAATACAGTTTCAATATTGTTCATTGTATTCTTCAAATAAAGTCTCACTTGTCTACTGTATAGTGCTGTGATAAAGAAGTGGTAAAGCTCTGTCATTGTTTAAAAACCTCCCAGCCAACATGTCCACATGGGCCCGTAATGGGAAATATCTGGATTTGCTGGGGGATGGGTGCTAAGTGGGCAAATTAAAGGGTCATGATTGGGTTCATCTTGGGCTAACCATGAATATTCACAGACTTTATTTGGGCTTCCCCATAAAGGTTTTTTGTGGGCATTGTCAAAGGTCCAGATAAGGGCTCACTTGGGCTAACCAGAAGTCCTGTTTGTTTCTAAATGGGCAAGCCCAGGAGGGTTCTTTGTGGGCTGTATTGTAGGTCCCACCATGGTGCTATTTAGGCTGACCCATAAGTGTAAATGGGTTGATTTGGGAAAGCCCAAATGGGCTTATGTTGGGATATCCAAATGAATGAAACTGGTGTCCACTTCAGCTAATTATGAGTATTCAGGGGCTTTATTTGGACTGCCCCATGAGGGTTCTTTGTGGGCATTATCAAGGGTTTAGATAGGGGACTTACTTGGGCTAACAATAAGTTCCAATAGTTTCTAATTGGGCAAGCTCAATAAGGTTCTTTTTGGGTTTTCTTGTATGTTTTACCATGGTGCCATTTAGGCTAACATATATGTTTAAATTGGCTTATTTTCTGATGTACAAATGAATAAGACTGGGGTCCACTTGGGTTAACTATAAGTATTCAGGGGCTTTATTTGGGTAATCCCAAGAGAGTTCTTTGAGGGTGTTTTCAGGGGTTCTTGCTTTGGCTAACAGGAAATACTGATGAATCCTAGTCGGGCAAGGCCACAAAGGTTCATTGTAGGGTCTGACAGTGTCCTACTTTGGCTAAAGATATGTTTTAGAGGAACTGATAAAGCCAAGGAGTAGTATATAAAAAACATAGTGAGGATGCAATGCTGGGTGCAACTGACTGTTAAATGAATATATATATAAATTGTGACGGACAGCCGGGTCCCATGCCCGGCCGGGACGCCTCTGCTGCATACGTCCCGGGGGAGCCACCATGGACAGTGCAATGCCTCCCCCAGGGCGTCTGGGGGCAGCCTCCCTGGCCTTGGGTCCTTCATCAGTCTCCCCCGTGGCTCCATGGGACATGGAGTCCACCACAGCCCGGTTGGGAGATGGGGTGGCCGCTAAGGGGTGCTGCGGAGAGCCAGCCGCCACATTGGACGACTTACTAGCCCCACCTGGAACACTTCCGGGTGGGCTATAAAGCGGGCCAACCTCCCTTCATTCTTGGCTTGAGTCGGGTGGAAGAAGGACGAGAAGAGTGCGGAGGCGTCCCGAAGAAAAGGCATTTGTGTGGCCAGGACACTGTATTGGGGTTTGTGAGTGTGCACTGGACTTTATATTTGTAAATATTGTATATATAATAAACGTGTGGTGGTGACAAACAACATGTCCGCCTGTCTGTGTCCGGGTCGGCTCCACTATATATATATATATATATGTGTGTGTGTGTGTGTGTACTGTACTTTGATAAGCCCAACCAATACGGCAAATGCTTCAAAACCTTTCATGTACGGACCTCGCAGTTCAGAAACAGTTTCACCCCAAGAACTATAAACGCAATCAATCAATCCATCAAGTGCTCCTTGTAGAACTGTTTGTACTTATAAGTACAATCACCCCACAATAAACTTGTGATACAGTTATAATATTGCACAATCTGAGCCACTTTATAAAGTGTGTATTTACACATGATGACAATATCATTTTTAAGATAAAATGCAGCAACACATGTTTATTACATTATACAGATAAATGTTAACATCATTTAAATAATCTATATTGTTGGAGTTGGTCTCGTCCGTTGCGAGAGATGGACGTCTAAAGTGGAGCTCCGCTAGCAGCGGTGTTATTTTTCATATTATTTGCTTATTATCCTGAAATATCTTGTATTTATTCAACCTGAGAGGGACTGCTACAGTATATGTAAGCACATATAAACATGGCCAACAAGAAGGGAGGTCCGAAAGAATCGAAGACTAAAGCTACATCCAAGCTACGATCAGCAAGCCCTAGCTCGAGATACGGCCTCTCAGAGACAGACCTGGATCAGATGGGCGAAAGTACAGACTCCTCAGGACCACGGTCCGCTACATCGTCGCCGGCTGAGAGCGAAAAGGAGAGCGAGGGTGCAATCGTGAGTGCAGATCTGGATAGCTCGCTGATCGGAGAAGATCACCTGAAGCTGGAAAGGGCCTTGAAGTCCACGGCTTCAATTACGCAACTACGCAAGCCGGGAGCAGCAGGGACACCGGTTTCAGCAGAGCCTGCTGCTTCATCTTCGGTACAAAGAAGCACAATCGAACTATCTGAACTGAAGGTGCTGCTCGCTGAGCTCACGCAAGATATAAAGGAAAGCGAGAAGGCTAATGAGAAAGCAACGGCAAAGGCACTTGAGAGACTGAAACAGGATTTGAAACAGGAGATGGAAAGGCTGCGTCAAGAGGTGCAACTTGAGCGACAGGTGCTGGGTAAAATTGAAGAGCGCATTCAGGAAAACTCGGTTAAACTGAGCACGCTTACTGATCAATTGGAGGATCTCAAGGAGACATTCACGATCGGATTGAAATGGCGAAAAGGCAGCTGCCAGTGCCGAGGAAAAGCAGTTAATGTCAGCTCCGAATGCAAAAAACTCGGAGACAGACTGGCTGCTTTGGAAGATGGGAGTAGAAGGTATAATGTCAGAATTGAAGGTCTGCCTGAGAATCGAGAAAGTTCAAACCCTGTGAAATTCGCAGCTGAACTTTTTTCCAAAATAATCGGGAGGACTTTAAAGCAGAATCTGAGATAGCAGCGGCTTACCGCATACGCGGATCAAACACCGTTAGACCCCGACCAAGATCTTTTATAGTTCGTTTTGAACGATTATCATTTAAGCTAGAGGTGATGGCACTCCTCAGAAAAAGGAAGATATTATATATGAAAATAACCACATTCGTATCTTCCTGACTTCTCTCCAGCAACAGCTACTAAACGCAGCCTTCTATAACATTAAACAGCGGTTACGGCAAGCCAGCGTCAAATACAGCCTCTTGTATCCGCAAAACTGAAAGTGGAATGGCAGGGTCAATTCTATGTCTTGCTAGCAAGGAAGAAGCAGAAAATGAATTAAGAAAGCTGATCCCGGACTATTCTGATACATAATAGTGAGTCATGGCGTTAATGATATAGCAATGATTAATAATCTACTGTCTGATCTGTTTGTTTTAAAATACGGGTTTTATCAGCATATATTCTCATTATTACTTAGTATTACTAGGGCTATCTGTTTATGTTTTATTGTGCTTAATTATCTTTTTTTTTTTTTTCTTTCTAATTATTTCATCTTACCCTAAACAGACTGTTCAATATCATACCCTTGGTTTATTGTTATTGCTATTACTGCATTAAGACTTGTTATGCTTATTCTGGACACATTTTAACACCATCCCGGGTTTATTATCTGGGTGTATCATCTTAATGCACTAAAATTGCTGAAGACTATATATATATTTTAAGTGCAAAATTTTTTTTTTTTTTTTTTAAAGACTATATTGGTAACAGATATCTCTATCTTTTAACCCTAAAGCGCCGCTGCATTGGGGCTTGTTTTGCTTTGGACGTACTCTATCTCTGGGTATGTCAGAGGACTGGGACTATGTGAAGTGGGTTTTAGCCTCACTTGGGGAGGCAAAAGGGTGGGGGTTAAGGGGAGAGAAAGAGAGCAGGCTTGATCTATACCTAATCTATCCTCTCAATCTTTATAATTATAACTACCAACGTAATAATAAGCTGCATGGCAACAACTCTAGGGGAAATAGGAAATTAAGACCAAAGATGTCTCACTCCCAGTTAAGACTATAAAATGACATCAAAAACTCAGAATCAGTGTCTCCATGATGGGACAGTTAACTTCGTAAGCTGGAATGTTAAAGGCCTGAATCACGAATTAAAGAGAAAGAAAGTACTCTCTCACCTAACAGGTCTAAATGCTAAAATAGTATTTTTACAGGAAACCCACTTACTAAGCAAGGATCAGTTCCGGCTGCAAAAAGACTGGACTGGCCAAATGTTCCATTCTAGTTTTACAAAGAAAACTAGAGGTGTGGGAATTCTCATACATAGAACAGTACCATTTGTAGCATCAGATGTAGTATTGGATCCTGAAGGGAGATATGTAATGGTCATGGGAGACTTATCTAACTGTAAAATGATTTTGATAAATGTTTATGCACCTAATGTTGATGATAAGGAATTTATACAAAATTTATTTGCATCCATTCCCAATCTGAACACTCATAAAGTTATAATGGCTGGGGACTTTAATTGTGTTTTAAATCCACTTTTAGATAGGACTTCCTCCACAGGGGGAACAGTATCTAACACTGCAAAGATAATTACAAAGTTTATAACTGATCACAACTTATCAGATCCCTGGAGGTTTTTAAACCCAAATTCAAGAACATATTCTTTCTACTCACCAGTACATCATTGCTACTCAAGGATTGATTACTTCTTTATAGACAATAACTTCTTGCCTAAGATTAAATCTTGCAAATACGATGCTATTGTTATTTCTGACCATGCACCTATGATCTTGGAGCTAAAATTACTAAGCCCCATACACTCACCCGCAGATGGGCCTCAACCCGCTTCTATTAGCTGACGAGAATTGTACAGAATTTATATCCAAACAAATCAAATTCTTTCTAGAGACAAATACATCCCCCGAGATCTCTGCAGGAATACTCTGGGAAACTCTTAAGGCCTTCTTAAGAGGACAGATTATCTCATATCTTTCCCACAGAAATAAATCCGAAGCCAAGAAAGTAGCAGAGATAAAAAGCGAAATTACTAAAATAGATGAAGAACATGCCAGACTACCAAGTGAGACTCTACATAGGAGGAGGCAGGCTCTACATTCAGAATTAAACCTCTTGACAACTAAAGAAACTGAACAACTAATTTACAAATCCAGACATCATTACTATGA
Source organism: Polypterus senegalus (assembly GCF_016835505.1). Classification (NCBI taxonomy): domain Eukaryota; kingdom Metazoa; phylum Chordata; class Cladistia; order Polypteriformes; family Polypteridae; genus Polypterus; species Polypterus senegalus. Next base: position 124,861,810 of record NC_053154.1, on the reverse strand, counting down.
ACATGGAGAGAAAGCTAATAAGCTTTTAGCTCAACAAATTCACAAGCAAGAAGTGCAATGCAATCTCGTAATCACTAACACTAATGGAGATAAAATCATCGAACACAAAAATATAATGCACACTTTCAGAGACTACTATAAATCCCTATATACTACTGAGTTTAAAGAAGACAATACACAATCTAATGCATTTCTGGATACATTACAGATACCACAAATAGACGCTTTTAGTGTGGAGGAACTTGATAAACCTCTGGCATTATCAGAATTACTAGATGCTATAAAGTCACTCCAAGGTGGAAAAGCAGCAGGCCCTGATGGCTACCCTGCAGAGTTTTACAAGAAATTCTCCGCTCAGTTGGTTCCCTCCTATTAGCAACATTTACAGAAGCCAGAGATAACCAATCTCTCCTGCAAACCTTTCGCCAAGCACTAATCACTGTCTTTCCAAAACAAAATAAGGACTTATTACAATGTGCATCATACAGACCAATTTCACTTCTGAATAATGACGTTAAAATACTCTCTAAAATCATAGCCAGAAGGATGGAGAAAGTGCTCCCTCTGTAATATCACAAGACCAAACTGGATTTATTAGGGGCCGACACTTATCTTCAAATCTTCGACGCCTGTTTAATGTAATATACTCACCAACTAAATCAAACACCCCAGAAATATTATTATCATTGGATGCAGAAAAAGCATTCGACATGATTGAATGGAAATACCTTTTTACTACATTGGAGAAGTTTGGGTTTGGCCCGAACATTTGTGCATGGATTAAATTACTGTATACTAACCCAGAAGCTTCAGTTTGCATCAACAACATTTGCTCAGACTACTTTAAACTAGAACGTGGCACTAGACAAGGATGCCCTTGTCACCACTGCTGTTTGCGATTGCCATTGAACCACTGGCAATACATTGTCGAAATACTGATCAGATAAAGGGGATTAGCAGAGAAGGACTGGAACAGAAAATCTCCTTATATGCAGATGACATGGTACTGTATATATCGGACCCAGAAAATTCTGTGCCTGCATCAACAAAATTTCACAGTCTGCATGGAAAAAATTAAACAAGACTTGCATAGATGGTCAACCCTTCATCTCACACTAGCTGGAAGAATTAACACTGTTAAGATGAATATTCTTCCTAAGCTCCTTTTATTTCAAAACATCCCAATATACATTAATAAATCATTCTTTAAGCAATTAGATTCAACAATAACCTCATTTATTTGGAACTCAAAACATCCACACATCAAAAGAGCGACCCTACAAAGACAAAAGGCAGAAGGTGGCATGGCTCTACCTAACTTCCAGTTTTATTACTGGGCAGCAAATATACAGGCGATAAGAACCTGGACACAAATAGAAGAGCATACACAGGCTTGGACCGCAATAGAAGTAAAATCTTGTAGTACTTCTTTGTATTCCTTGCTCTGTGCTCCAATAAACACACGTTATCGGCAATACACTAATAACCCAATTGTGCTCCACTCACTTAGAATCTGGAACCAATGTAGAAAGCATTTTAAGACGGAGAAGCTTCTATCTGTGGCACCTCTGCAAGAGAACCACCTCTTTCAACCTTCACAAACATATGCAGTTTTTAATATCTGGAAAAAATTTGGAATTAACTTGCTTAGAGATCTTTATATAGACAACGTCTTTGCATCCTATGAAAAATTACATTCCAAATTTAACATTCCAGCTACACATTTCTTTCACTATCTTCAAATCAGGAACTTTGTTAAACAGAACCTTCCAGATTTTCCTCATCTTGCACCATCAACCATGCTGGAAAAATTATTGCTCAATTTCAAGGAGTTAGACTCCATCTCTACAATATATAAAATCCTTTTACAATCCCTCCCTTTCAAAGATCCAAGAGTACACTGGGAAAAGATCTCTCAATTAATATATCAGAAAAGGAGTGGAAAGTAGCAATGCAGAGAATTCACTCAAGCTCCATATGCGCAAAGCATACAATTATACAACTCAAAATTATATATCGAGCACATCTGTCTCGACTAAAACTCTTCAAAATGTTTCCAGGACATGATCCAACCTGCGAACGTTGCAACCAAGTCCCAGCCTCAACAGGTCACATGTTCTGGGCCTGCACCAAATTAACATTATTCTGGACAAAAATTTTTAATCACCTGTCAGACAGCCTTGAACTCACAATCCCTCCTAACCCATTAACAGCTGTGTTTGGGGTTCTTCCAGAGGGGTTTAAAGTGGAGAAAGACAAACAAATTGTGATTGCATTCACTACACTGTTGGCACGCAGACTCATTCTGATAAACTGGAAGAATCCAAACTCTCCTCTTTTAAGTCAGTGGAAAACCAATGTGTTATATTATTTGAAATTGGAAAAAATCAAATACTCAGTTAGAGGATCTGTACAGACCTTTTTCAAAACATGGCAGGATCTAATCAGTAATATTTTAAAATAAGTTCATAAAACACAGAGAATTTTTTTTTTTAAATTAGGTATGTTTACAAGCCTTAAATTTAACGTTATTTGGCTTGCTCTCTCTCTCAGGGGTGGGGATCGATCTATTTTTAACTCAATTTTTCTTTTTGTAAAATCTTGATTGCTTTGTATGGATTGTAATAAAATTAATAAAAATAAAAAATAAATAAATAATCTATATTGTTAATAGGTAAACATGTCAGGACACGGTGTCGCAGTGCTAGCAAGGAGCTGGCGCTCTGTTCAGGGATTGTTCCTGCCTCACTCTGTATTCTTGCTGGGACTGACATGACCCTGTATGGATAGAATAATTAAACATGTACTACAAAGATATTTCAATGTTCCTTAAAATTTTTGAGGAATCGGCGTTCTAACCATATAGATGGCTTAACATCTATTACACAGCTTAAGTGATTTCTGGGAATTGTGAAGTTAGAGTAGCTCTATGAAAAAATGTGATATGGCGCTTTTCCACTGCATAGTACGGCACGACATGGTTCAGTTCAGCTCACTTTTGGGGGGTTTTCCACTGGGAACAGTACCTGGTACCTGGTCCTTTTTTTAGTACCATCTCAGCCGAGGTTCCAAGCGCGCCGAACAGTTACCAAAACGTGACGTGTAAACTCTGCTGGTCACTTATTGGCCGGAGAAAATCGTCATTACTGTGTCACTGGCTATTCTTTTCTTTAAAGGTACACACGCGGAAGTTTGTGTCGCGTCTCTCCATCGCTGGACGCAGTTTGTTGCATAAGTGGATGAATGTTTCTTCAGACATTCGAAAGTTCTCCAGCCACTGAGTGTTTGTAAAACCGGGAACAATCACATCCCACCACTCTGAGGCACGGTTAAATGTCCAAACAGATGATCTGTTGCGGCGACTTTTTTGCAAAATGTGGAAGATCTGTAATATACAGAATCAGCATTTTAATGTTACACTGGCAGTTAAGTTCATTTTATGCTTTGCAACAGTGATAAAAGTTAGCTAGTGATGTGCTTTTTTTAGATGCTTACCCTTGCGCGTCGTTGAGCTAAAGTGTTGTCGTTGTCTGCGTGTTGTTGTAAAAGTTCTACGGTGTCACGGCAGTAGAGGCGGCGCAACTATAACGACACGTGAATAATCCCGCCCACTCTAAAGCGGTACTAAACTGCAGTCGAAACGCAAACCGAGCCGAACTGAGCCGAACCAAGGTGAGCTGTACTGAACCGTGCTGTGCCGTACTATGCAGTGGAAAAGCGCCTTAAGTGAATGTGTTTAAGTACTCTTGGCAATACCTACCTGGCAGGTACACCTTGCTGGTGCACAAGACTGATGTAATATCTTGCACAACTTGTATTAGTCATCAGGCATGTACTCAGGATAGGTCCATCAAGGTCCTTACCCATATCTTTATATATTTAAGAATAAAAGTGTACCTTTAAACAGATGTATCCTTTAATGTTTGTTTTATACATTAATAAAAATTAAGACTTTGATTGTGCGATGCATAATGAATGCACTGTCAAATTTAATCGAGAAATATAAAAATGTATTTAAGTCCTAATTCTACCTCAAGGAGTATTGCTTGTTATCTGTTTGGCTTCTAATATACTTGTCAAGAACTGCTGGCCAAAACACAACGTGTTATATGGTATATCACAATGAATTCAGCATGTTGGCTGTGACATTTTCCAGCTATAAAGTTAGTTTTCAAGGGGATTAGTAATGTGTAGTAATATGCAGAAAGAATCATAGTTTTCTCTGGTAAATAGTTCAAAAGAGACAATTAGAATTTGGGTAAATATAATTCTGGTTTTGGGTAGTACACTTTTCTTCTACTATTTCTGGCATTGTATGAGATTTGTCTGTTTTGTTTTGTGTTTTCTATTGTGTTTCTATTTTAATTTTATTTTATTATAATCAACTTCCTTTCAGCATAAACCATTTAATAATGTTGAATATAAAAAGTAGGCTTTCACAAAGATATTGTTGTTTAAATGTGTATATCAAGAAGCTTGTGCTCCTTTGTGAATTCCTTTGCAATATAGGCATTGTCTGATTAACCACATAGATGTCCAAGAAGCTGGATTCCTACATTCACCTGATTTGCTTTTGTATAAATGTTTTTATAAATGTTACTCTTACAATGTTACAGGTAGACAATTACTTTTTGAATTGCACTTTTGGTTTAGTTCAAATGTAAATCTTGGAGCATTTATTTTATAATTATCTTATGGTCTTTTGTAAAGAAGGCTCACTTATTATTTTCTTAAATTTTAAAAAAAGTTATTTTCCAAGACTATGATTTAGTTTCCTTTTGTAACACTGGGGTTCAGTGTTTGGGTTTAAGCCATTGGCCTAAAATTATTATTGTTAATAAGAAATAAAAAAAAAAAAAACTGATCACTAAGCATGCTGTACAATGTACAGGCTTGATAAATCTAGATCTTGTTTAAAATGTATTGAAAACGTCTTTTTACACCTCACAGTTCTCAAAAGGACGTTAAAGCAAATGAACTTTTTTTCAACTTGTAATGGACCAAAATGTAGCCAGACTAATTAATTAATGTATTTTAAATAGCATCTGGCTGCTGTGAAACGACGCCTTATTGTCGTAGTTCGGTATCAAACACGGTGTCATACCATAGTCATGAAACGAACGCTAAGAAATGAGTCCTCTTGTCGTCTTCTCTGTAGCAGCTGAAGTGTTACAGAAGCTGTAAACCCTATGGAGGAATATTTCGGACAAAATTAAATAAATAAATGCCTAAATAGATAAAAGTACTGTGAAATGTGAGCATAAATAAATAAATGTGTCATGAAATATGTTTTTTGTTGCTTATTTATTTATTTATTTTATTTTGTCCGTAACATTCCTGCAAACCATCATGAAATAAGACTTGAAATAAAACTGTCACTTTCGCTCGTCAAAGTTGAGAGGGTGGGCTCTAACACACCCTCTAGTTACTGAGTGGTGAATCGATAGCACAAGAATTAATTAGAAAAGTGTTTACTACTGCCGATGAAATGGATTCTGCCGAAGATATTATGTATTTAAGAGAGAGAATGGATGATTTATTGGAAGAAATTATAATGTTGGCGGCCCTTTTAGACTCCGATATAGATTAAACTATTTTTGAAATTATGACCCTGTTCCCTGCTCTGGACGCTCTTTGACATTCCAGCTGAGTCAACAGAACACCTTCTGTTATGCGGTTTAAAAGTACGACAGATTGCACATTCCATGTCAAAGTGTTAAACTGAAATAAACACCACGTTTAATTGTTGATAACATTTATTAGAGGCGCTCAGCAGCTTACCCGCTCCGTCATCCCTCTAATACACACACTCACAAATTAAATAAAAAACCCACAAGCCCCTCGCATAACCTCCGTCCCCCTCCTCCCGGAAGCACATTCGCTGGGTTAAATATTGCAGATGAGATGTGATATATTGACAATCTCCCATTTAATTTTTTTTTTTTTACAACAAAAGAATAAAGGGGAAAACATATATAACAAAGTCCTTGGTTACCATAGCAGAACAATAAAGGCCAGAGCAAACACAACAAAACAGTAGTTACATATACAATTGAAAGTGCATAGGCTTGGAATGTAGCCCCTTTATTTTTATTAAACGTTTTGATAAGATTTCAGTAACACCATAGCCCTTCACTGAGTACTTTTAATAACATGAGAGCAGATGCTCCCCTTTTTGTAAGACAATCAGCAAGTTGAGTTTTTGTGTCCAACCAGAGAACCTTCTTTATTTTTTTACTCTGTATGAGCTCCTTTATACTGCTTATTTCCAGTCTAAGACGTTTCTCAGTGACCTGTTTTGTTGACTTAAGAGCATCAAACAGAGAGTGATTATCTGTCACACAGACCAAAGGGGGAGCATTCAGATCAGCATTTCCAGTAGTAAGCTCAGAAAAGAGGGTCGCCAGAAAGATAGCATTATCTATTCCATCTGACAGGGCTAGGGTTTCTCCTGCCAGAGTGCTCCTCACCACACGTCTAATTCTCTTAGACTGCCAGAAGAGGGGAGAAAACTTCCCTCCTTCTCCCATGAGACCAATTAATATTCCCCCTTGTGTACCCCCATCAGGGAGATTTCCTAGGGAGGCATCACTGAAAACTGTCAGATTCAGAGCATCATTGTTTCCCAAATGCTGAAACCTGAGAGTGACTTTTTCAGATTTAAGCTTTCTAATGACCTTATTTATCTCGTGAATTGACTGAACTGTGGCAACTTTTATATTTGACCCCAATCTGCTTACATCAAACATGATGTCTGGTCTGGTTTGTTTTGCAACCCACAAAATCTGTCCAATTTTTGACCTAAGTTGCTCTTTTTCAGTCTCATTAACAGAGGCATCTCTCTGCAGGGCACGCACTGCTTGTAGGGGAATTGGCTGTAAGTTTTCAATGTAACTATGCTGATGAACATGAATTTCACCATTAAAAGTAACAAAGTCCATTCCCACATAGCAGAAATTTTCATGTTCCTCACGCCCCACCTGAAATGCAGACTTAAGCGTAGGAATCACATCTTTTGAGAAGTTTTGTGAGCCTGCCCAAAGAAAATCATCAACATGACATGCAAGTACTCCAGTAACCTTACACTGCTCATCCAACCAGTAGAATACTGCTGGATCTACTTTGGACATTTTACCACCTGTACTCAGCATGATTTCTTTCACCTTATTGTACCAATACAGTGATGCATCAGCAAGGCCGTAAACACACTTGTTGAGTTTCCATAGAGTATTTTTCTTTTCTGCTTCAGCAGGAGGCCGGATATGGATTTCTCTGGACAACTGCATGCCCTGTAAGAAAGCAGATTTGATGTCCATGGAATGGACGTGCCATTTGTTTTGACAGATTACTGCTAACAATAGTCTAAGAGACTCAGAAGCACAAGTTGGAGAATCTTTCTGCAGCTCGTGAATATTAAGCTCTTCAAATCCTCTAGCTACGAGTCGTGCTTTGGGCACAATGCCATTGGGAGTTTCTTTGAGACTACACACCCATCTGGTAGAGACACACTTTTGACCTACATCATCAACTTCTTCAAAAACATTGTTTTTGTACCAATTCATGATTTCATCCCGCTTAGCCACATCAAATGAAATGTCTTTTGTTACAAGCACATCACTCTCCCTAACAGGTGATTCAATGTTAAGATTATCAACACATGATAAATCTACTGGCTCCTTTTGCCCATCACTGCCATCAGGTTCAATATGTTGCAAATTATACCAGCTTTTGTATTTTCCAGAAGCTTTGCCTGCTCTACCTAAAACCCTTGCTTTCTGTAGACCACCACCATCCTGCTTCATAAAGGTCACAGTTTGTCCCTTCTTAATCTTTACACCAGTGGGAGAGGCAGGGTTATCACAAACAATGTGATCTGTTTCCATTTGTGTCATACTAGGATGAACCACTTCTCCTGTATTTACCTCCCTGTCGCGATTGTTTCCTGTTCGCTGTCTGTATTTTCTTCACTATCTGAGCTTACTGCTACATTGCTTAAGCTGTTTTTTTTTTCTTTCTGCCTGTTGTCTTTCACAGTTTGCTCATCCTTAGATTCTTGATCCTGCGTGTTTATCTTACAGAGCCTGGATAGATGCACTCTTACAAGAATCCCCCCATGTCTTATAAACACCACAGCTCCATCCTGACCAATAACTACCCCTGGTCCCTTCCACTCTGGACAGTCCCTCTTTTATAATATACCTTGTCTCCAGTTACATACATTTCATCAGTGGGCCTGAGCTGCTTACGTATTGCCCTTCTTATCCGCTCAGAAGACTCAGCTTCTGTGAATGCTTTCCTGGAAGCATGTAAGGCAGAAATATGTTCTCCCACTCTAGCACTTATAGTAGTGCCTTCTAAAGCAGGTGGTTTATCGACTATCACAGAAGGAAGATTAGGATTTCGTCCAAACACCAACTGATACGGACTGTAGCCATGAACGTTTAACATACTGTTCTTAGCCATGAGGGCCCAATCAAGGGCAGTGTGCCAGTCACATCCATTCTCTCGTTTGACCTTCAGGATGATTTCAGTCAATGTCTGATTATGTCTCTCGAGTAGTCCGTTGCTCCAGGGACTGTATCCTGCTGTTGTTCTTGTCTCGATGTTAAAGTTCTCAGCCATGTCTCTGATCTCTTCACTATTGAATTCACCTCCGTTGTCGCTGTACAGCCTCTGAGGGGCGCCATGAACACTAATCCAAGTGTGAATGAAGGAGTTTACAATTTCAGATGACTTCTTTGTAGTCACAATGTTTCCAGCGCTGAACCGTGTAAAGTGATCGATTATGTGAAGATACCACACACCTGGCTCTAACTCGTGCAGATCCACCGCCACAGTCTCGTTATACTCTGAAGCTAAAGGTAACCCCACAGCAGGCTTTGGCTTTGTCCTTTTGTACTTCTTGCATATTTCACAGTCATTTACTATTTGTTGTAGAATAGTACAGCATTCTTTGTCCTTATTTCCTGAACTGTGAATAAGTCTCTGCAGTCTGTCTGCTGATGCATGACCAAACTGCTTATGAAGCTTCAGAAGGACTCTGCGTTTCTCATCTGTAGACATATTTTCTGTCACTGTAAGGACCTCCTCTTCACTTTGAGGTTTTTTAGCTTCTTTGTCTCTGATGTCTACACAGTAATGTCCAGAACTAGTAAATTCAAGAGGAATGAATTGTTTGAACATCACTGCACTGTCCTTTTTCATGTCCAGAATGGTTCCTGCCTTCTTCAGTGACATTTTACTTAGCAGAAGTGGAATGTCAACCTTGACAACTTCGGTTTCAATGTTGCATTTTGTCAGTCCTATTTTAGCTGGTAGTTTCACATTTCTTGTGGAATACACCAGATTCCCATCGCCAAACCGAAATGGTCTGCAACTTGGAGTTTCTGTTTGCATCAGTTGGTTCACTTGTTCTTGAGTGAGGCCGTCAATATAGTTTTCTAGCCATTTTTCCCCACACACAGTACGAGTACAAGCCGTGTCAATAATCGCTGATCCCAATGATTCAGTCATAAATATCTCAGCATCTGACATGGAGGCCTTTATGAACAATGTGATATTACACTCTTCTACATTTGCATCTTCAGTTATTCGCACTTGTTCAGTTTTCTTATGAGGACAGTCTTTAGCCCAATGAAATGTACACTGGCAAATAGCACATTTGGATCTCTTACCAAACTTATCCAGTGGATTAGTCCCTTGTAATGGCTGCTTTTGTAGTCCATTTTGCGACATCGCGTTCCGTTTCCCTCTGCCTTGCGGTCTTTGTTCTGTGAAAAACGCAGATTCTTGATTCACTTGTATTTCATTCAATGATCCTGTAGTTTTCCTTCCAAAAATCCTCTTGAGAGCCGACTTCATGGAGGAGAACTTTAATTCTGTACAGGCCGTCAGAGCTAGCTGTCTGCTTTTTCATCGAGGCAAGCCGTATCTAAAAGCTTAAAAGCCAACACAGCATCAGGAAGCGTCATATTATACTTTTTCATCCGGTTATAACGCTGTTCAAAGTCAATTATGTAGTCCGCCATGGAAACTGAACTGCTCTTCGTTATGCCATCAAAATAAGAATACGCTTCATATGCGCGATCCTTTTCCTCCTTTAGAAACACGGCGTCAAGCTTCGCCATTAACGTCGTCATACCGCTATCACTATCCAAATCTTCCGCAGGTATTTCCATCGCGATTTCACGGGCTCTTCCTTCAAGCCTCAAAGCAGCAGCAAGTGCTTGTTTCTTTCTGTCAAGGTCGGTAACTCGCGTCCAGACATTGATTTCATTTTTCCAGCACTCATACGGTCTGGCTTCATCAAACTTCGGCGGGACTTTATAACTAGCTGCCATCCTTATTAACCATCCTCTGCTACCATGTTAAACTGAAATAAACACCACGTTTAATTGTTGATAACATTTATTAGAGGCGCTCAGCAGCTTACCCGCTCCGTCATCCCTCTAATACACACACTCACAAATTAAATAAAAACCCACAAGCCCCTCGCATAACCTCCGCCCCCCTCCTCCCGGAAGCACATTCGCTGGGTTAAATATTGCAGATGAGATGTGATATATTAACAAAAGTACCTCAACTAATACAGCCGTTGCAGCTTACCGTATATCAAACTGGCTCATTCGCCTTGTGATCGTCTTCTCCGATACACCATCTGTCGTACTTTTAATCTGCATAACAGACGGTGTTCTATTGACTCAGCTGAAATGTCAAAGGATGGACGTCCAGAGCAGGGAACTGCGTCACCTGAACTGGAGTGTAGTCGAGTCCGTTCCACCTGTTCTTCGATATTTTCAAAAATAGTTTCATCTATATCGGAGTCTAAAAGGGCCACCAACATTGTAATTTCTTACGATAAATCTTCAATTCTCTCTCTGAAATGCGTAATATCTTCGGCAGAATCCATTTCATCGGTAGTAGTAAGCATTTTTCTAATTAATTCTTGTGCTATCCATTCACCAATCAATAACTAGAGGGTGTGTTACAGCCCACCCTCTCAAATTTGACGAGTGAAAGTGAGTTTTATTTCAAGACGTATTTCATTATGGGCCCTAGTGTGTGCTTGGTGTGTGGGTGTGTTTGTGTGTGTCCTGCAGTGGGTTGGCACCCTGCCCAGGATTGGTTCCTGCCTTGTGCCCTGTGTTGGCTGGGATTGGCTCCAGCAGACCCCCGTGACCCTGTATTCGGATTCAGCGGGTTAGAAAATGGATGGATTTCATTATGGTTTGCAGGAATTTTACGGACAAAATTAAATAAATAAGCAACAAAAAACATTTCGTGACACATTTATTTATTTATTTATGCTCTCGTTTCATGACATATTTATTTATTCTCTCATTTCATTACACATTTATTTATTTATGTTCACATTTCACAGTACTTTTATTTATTTACGCATTTATTTATTTAATTTTGTCCAAAATATTCCCCCATCGTAAACAGTCCTTCGCTTTTTTTAAGATTTATTTAAAACTGAAATGTACTTTGCAAAAGGAAAGCTACATTCAATTCCTTTTTAAATCTGTGTCAAAAATAAATGGAAAAAATTCGTTCAAAACCTTGATGTTGTTCACGTGACTTGAGGAAGTCGCGTGGAAAATAAAAAAGAAATCTGGCGAGTCTCTTCACTATTCCCTCGTGCGTGAGCGACCAGGTCCTTGCTGGTCTCTTCGGCTGTTTGTTGAATTCGATATCACACATGGTAGTGACAAAAGCGAGCTTAACGGAAAGAACGTCACTGGATATAACTGGTATGGTTATATTAATGTATCATATTTGTTTACATGGCCATCACCCAGAGCTAGCATGGTATATTGTCTAAGAAAACAATATTTGAATTTAGAAAAATATGCATTTTGAAAAACATCCATTTCTGAACACTTAATTACAAGTGCTATTTAATCTCTTGCTAGTTGACTTTAAAATTCTGTGGTGTAAAATATTCTGTTGTAATTAGAGTTTGTGATGTAAATTCAGTTTGATACACTGTAGTATTCAGCTTGCTATAGAAAGCATCAGTACAGTGAGAACTACAAGGAACTTGCTTTCAAGTTACACTGCCTCGATTTTAGACCATGATAAAGGGACCTTTCATTTTGGTAGGATTGACTTATTCGTTGATATTTTAATTTTAAAAATTGAAGGTTTTGTGAGAGTTATTACCATTTTTTGGAGGTGATCTGCAGTATTGTGCTGTATTGTATGAATTGTTTTGAGAACTGCAGTTTTGAAAATATGTCAAAGCATTTGGGAAAACTGTAATTACCAGGGTAGGTTTGAAACTGATTGCTAAAATTTTTTAATTTACTGACGTCTTTGGTAAAAATATTTTTTGAATAATATTTTTAAACCTTTCCATTCTCATTAGCTTTTAGAGTTCATTTGATTATATAAGTCTACCAAAAAAAGTTAGGGTACTTGGCACAGTGACAGTCGAAATATTGATTTTGAAATGTTTTAGAAAAAGGTGTAAAAAAAGGGTTAAAAATGAATGTTTTGTTAAAAAGCATTTCATAGTTTGGCAGCTTTAACACTGCAGTCTTTAAGAATGTTTGTTTTTTTTTATTTTTTTTATATATATTTATTAAAACAATAGCTTTGAATGAAACTTCGGCTTCCTATTTGTGAGCGATAGTGGGACTGTACCTTTGTGAAACATCCCTTGTCAGCAGTCAAAATGAATTTCTTTAGATAATGAAAATATTACGTGAACAATCTTGCATGGCAAATATAGACATGTCTGAATTTAGTTGTTTTTCAATTTTTAACTCAACCTTACTCAGTGCTTTAAAATATAATCGGTTCTCACAAGGCATTTACAGTGTGTGTCAGTGATACAATATTGGGGGAGTAGGGGCAAAGGGAAGTTTACAGATCTATATGTGATGCTCATTAATGAATAATGCATCAATTTCCTTTGTGAAAACACTACGATAATGTTGTGTGAAGTCCTGAATTGTACTTAATTGTATTTAAATTGAGAAACGATTGGTTTCTTCTGATTGTCATATATTTAGGCGTCTTCATGGAAGTTTTGTTTACAATCTCTAGAAAGAAACTGCATTTGAATTAGACCCATTCCAAACTGAATATTTTGGGTTCATATTTAGACTTTGATATTATGTACATGTTAGACTATGTCAAATTTCATTTAAACCACATTCAGTTTTCTGTATTGATGATGGGACTCTGTATATTCTTAGGTTGGTGTTTGTGCAATGGAAGGTGACTTACTTTGCTGTCCACGAACCAAACGCAGAAAAGTCAGAGCTAGTGTAGAAGAGCACTTGAAAGCAATTGAGTATAACAGGATCACACATGAGGAGCAACTTCCTGTCCCTGATGAGCCTCACCAAATACACATGCCTTCCAGTTTCAGAGGGTCATCAAATGATTTTCCTGAGCAACCTTATGTGGATGTTCCTGAATTTTCAGATGTTACTAATTTCTCAATACATATACTTAATGATAGCAACAGTTTTGACTCTGAGTCTTCTGACAATATGTCAAATTTCAGCATTGATATTAAGAGTCAACTGGCTGAATGGGCTACAAAGTTTAATATTTCACAGACAGCTGTGTCTGGACTTCTAAAAATTCTTAATAAAACAGATTTGAATTTACCAAAGGATCCAAGAACTTTACTTTTAACACCACAAGGTTTTGAAGTCCATCAGATTGCAGGGGGAAGCTATTATCATTTTGATCTTGCCAGCACAATTCTCGCTGAATTGGGCAACTGTGAACTTAATGAACTGCCTGATGTATTATCTTTTAAAATAAATATAGATGGACTACCACTATTTAAAAGATCAAATGTGCAGTTATGGCCTATTCTTGGAAAGCTAAATGATGTACCTAATAGTTCTGTTTTTGTAATTGGATTATATTCTGGTGTCTCTAAGCCTTGTTCTGTCAATAAATATTTACAGTCTTTCATTGATGATTTGAAATTTGTCAAACAAGAAGGAATATATTTTAAGGGAAAACACTTCAGAATTTCTCTTCCTTATGCATTTATTTGTGATGCACCAGCAAAGGCATTTATTAAATGTGTCAAAGGCCACACGGAGTACAACTCTTGTGAACCCTGTGTTCAAAAAGGTTTGTATGTCAATGGTAGAAGGACATACCCTGAAATGTCAGCACATCTGAGAACTGATTGTGATTTTGCACAAATGTCAGACAAAGACCATCATATTGGTATTTCTCCACTAAATGATCTTGGTATAGGGTTAGTAACCACATTTGTTCTTGATTATATGCATTTAATATGTTTGGGAGTTGTTAGGAAATTAATATTTTGTGGCTAAAGGGTCCACTGACATGCAGGGTGTCTACTGCTATTCTTAGTGGAATTTCAGACCAGATGAAATCTGTGAGGCTGTATATTCCAAGAAACTTCTCCAGAAAAACAAGATCTCTGTTAGATGTTTCACATTAGAAAGCTACTGAATTTCATCAGTCCTTGCTGTATACTGGCCCTGTTGTACTATTTAAAAGGTTATCAAATGACAAGTATCTAAACTTTCTAGTTTTATCTGTCTCAGTGAGGATCCTTCTGAGTCCTAGTATTTGTGCAGAGTATTGTGATTATGCCAAAATGTTGCAAAAGTATTTTGTTGAGAATTTTGCTCATATTTATGGCAAAGAATTATTGGTGCATAATGTGCATTGCTTGATTCACTTAGCTCAAGATGCAAAAAAATTTGGACACCTAAACGATGTCGCTTGCTTTCCTTTTGAGAATTTCTTTGGCAAACTTAAGAGAATGGTGAAAAGGCCAAAAAATCCTGTTGAGCAAATTGTGAGGCGTTTAAAAGAGAGACAATGTATCACTATGCATAAAGACAGAGGTGCATATAATAAACTTGATAGGAGGCATCTGTCAGGACCTTTACTACCAGCATATGTGACCTGTTCACAATATTACAAAGAAATGTATACTTTCATCTCCTGTTTTAATGGAGACAATTGTTATTATCACAGTGGCAGAGTTGCACTTGTTAAGAACATTTTGCAGTCTCCTTCTGGAGAAATACATTTTGTGTGTCAGTAGTTTGACAAACATGAGCCTTTTTTAGCCATCCTCTTGCATCTTCATATTTGGGGATTAACAGTGTTTCAGGACTTTCTGGCCAGCTGCATGTGCTGTCAGTAGCTGATATGTCTTGGAAGATGATTGTGTTACCATTTCAAAACTCTTTTGTTGTATTACCACAAATTCATAATTGCTGATGGTGTACATACAGTAGCGCTGTCTTTCCCTTTTTCTCTGACTCTTTCTCACTCTCTTTGCTACTTTTTGTGAAGTTACTGCTGCTGAGCACTGCAGACCTCATGTATAAAGTGGTGGAATTCACAGAGGCAGGAATAGTTGCCATCATTTCTACTAAGTGGCTCCATGGAACACAAAAAGATACATGCTTCTGGCCATCTGGGAATTTTGATAAGGCTATCAGAGAATGTACTAGCCCTGAAGCAAACTGGAAGAAGTATAACATTTGTGTTTTGGGAGAGGATAGTAAATTAAATGAAAATTTATTTTAGCTTTCAATTTTTACCCTTCTGATCACCATCACGATTTACTCAATGAAAATTTTGTTTGTTTTATAGAGAATTATGCACAGGCCAGGAAAAAACTAAAAAGAGCAGAGATGTCATCAGATTTACAGACTGATTCAGAAGCCAAGAAAGGACCCTGAAAAAGAAGGTAAGATCTATAATTACTTAAGCATCAGCAGTTAATGTAGTGATGATATATTTCCTCATAATAGAATAATGTGTATGATACTATGTATCAATTATTGACAGTATTAATACCTGCATCTGATTTATTTGTTATCTGTTATGCCATCTTGAACTCAGCCTCACCAACTCATCCATTCCCTCCTGTTGACTACTTAACCTGGATTTGTTATTGGTTACTAGACCCTCACCCTGGAGCACAGTGTTCAAGAGCTCAGACACAATTAGCGTAGACCATTGTTTTTCAACCTTTTCGCTGAAATGGAACCCTGTGCGAATGGTTACCTTGTTCACTGAACCCTGTGCAATTATCCACCAGTATGTCCTATATCATGTAATAAACCAGATGAGCAGAAACGTAGCTTTTATGTTTAATTATACTATTTTCAAAATTTATGTTTGTAATGTTCACAGTTCACCAAGCATTACTAACAACAATTTTTTTAAAAGTTACATTAAAGTTAAAATCTGCAATTATTTATAGTAGAAATTTAAGATGATGTTTTATTATAGTTACCATTACATCGCAGTTGTCAAAAGTTCAATGAGAAATTTGTGCCTGATGATTTTTGCTGATAAGTTGAATTCTGGGTCATGTTTTAGACAGACACACACAAAGTTTTTCTTCGACTGACAAGTCATTCTCGCTTCTTGTGTTTAATTGTGGTTAAGGCTGAAAATCCAAACTCGTTGAAAATTGCACCAACAGTCGCAGAGCTTTCTGAGCAATTGATGGGTACTCCTTTTCAACCAGCATCCAGAATGCATACAGGTTTAACTCTGAGTGCTTTAGCCTTAGTGTGCTGTCACTTACAACACTAGCAAGCTGTTCCTCTTCTGACAAGGTGAACTGTCCTTTGGATAGGCTTCGAACCCACTCGTACTGGTTTGTGGATATTGACGGAAAATATTTGCTGAGACCTGCCAACAGTGTGTCCAAGTGATTCAAAATCAATGGCAAAATGTCCTGATGGTTTCTGTCAACAACACTAGGAAACATTTCCACATTCCCTGCACTTGCACGTTTCTTCCAAATTGTGAATTTTTTTTGACATCAAGATGTTTTCATTCCTGCCTTGCATGCCACTGTTCAAGAAGTTAAATTCGTGAAATATGTCAGCCAAATATGCTAGCTTAGAACACGAAGATTCATCACTCAGAACATCTGCAAAGTCCTTCAGGCTTCCTTGAGAACAGAAGAGTAGCATCTCTTCTCTTAGTTCTTGGAAACAACGCAAAACTTTTCCCAGAGACAACCATTGTACGTCTGTATGCTGGATGAGAGTGACATGGTCCGCTTCCACACTTTTGCAAACTGACGGCATTTTAGTGGTCTCATCTTCATGTAATTAACTATTTTCACCAGCATGTCCAGTACAGACTCCAGTTCAGGTCCAATTGTTTTATCAACCAGTGCTTCTCTATGAAGAAAACATTGAGTGACGATAATATTGGGATTCTGTTGTTGTGCCAGCAAGACAAAGCCTTTGACATTTCCTGTGATTGCAGGCGCACTGCCTGTACAAATGCCAACACAGTTTTCCCAAGTCAACTCGCAAGACTGCAAATGTGAATTTAAAACGTCATAAACATCTTTTCCTTTTGTTGTTTCTGGCAACTCTTTGCAGCAAAAAGTCTTCCATAATAACTTCATTGTCAATAAAGCGAACAAACACAAGCAGCTGTGCTTTACCGCTGATGTCTGTGCTCTCGTCGACATGAATTGCAAAGAACCCACGACTTTAAATTTTTGAGAGAACATTACACTCAATATCGCTGGACTTGTCAGCAATGCGCCTACTTATCGTATTGTCTTAAAGTGGAATCTTATTAATTTCTGATACGGCATCCTCCTCAAACATAATCCTCACCATTTCTTGGCATGCAGGTAAAATTACCGTTTCAGCGACGTTATGCGATTTCATTTTCTTAGCAACAATCTCCGCCACAGCATAACTTGCTTCTTGAGCTTTCATACTTATCTTGAACTTTTTCTCAAACGCAGCCATTTGCTTCTTATTCAAGGCCAATGTCCTCTGAAAGTACTGTGCGTTTTTGTCTGATACCTCCGGATATCTAGTTGTTAAATGCAGCCTAAGTTTAGCTGGCAGCATGGAACTATTGGCAAGTTTTTCACCACAAACAATACACAGTGGTGAAGGGCAGTCAGGGTCTCCCGTCCAAGTGAATCCCAGAGCTAAGTAGTTGTCACTGTACTGGCGAACTTTCAGTTGCGGATTGCCGGCGGCATTTTTCCGCAACTGCAGCTGAGCGGTTGCAATGCTAACGGTAGCAGCTGCAGCTTTAATCAGCTGCTCCGGAACCTGAGTATCATCGCGTAAAATTACCGTTTCAGCGACGTTATGCGATTTCATTTTCTTAGCAACAATCTCCGCCACAGCATAATTTGCTTCTTGAGCTTTCATACTTATCTTGAAGTTTTTCTCAATTGCAGCCGTTTGCTTCTTATTCAAGGCCAATGTCCTCTGAAAGTACTGTGCGTTTTTGTCTGATACCTCCGGATGTCTAGTTGTTAAATGCGGCTTAAGTTTAGCTGGCGCCATGGAACTATTGGCAAGTTTTTCACCATAAACAATACACAGTGGAACCCTGTGTTCAAAAAGGTTTGTATGTCAATGGTAGAAGGACATACCCTGAAATGTCAGCACATCTGAGAACTGATTGTGATTTTGCACAAATGTCAGACAAAGACCATCATATTGGTATTTCTCCACTAAATGATCTTGGTATAGGGTTAGTAACCACATTTGTTCTTGATTATATGCATTTAATATGTTTGGGAGTTGTTAGGAAATTAATATTTTGTGGCTAAAGGGTCCACTGACATGCAGGGTGTCTACTGCTATTCTTAGTGGAATTTCAGACCAGATGAAATCTGTGAGGCTGTATATTCCAAGAAACTTCTCCAGAAAAACAAGATCTCTGTTAGATGTTTCACATTAGAAAGCTACTGAATTTCATCAGTCCTTGCTGTATACTGGCCCTGTTGTACTATTTAAAAGGTTATCAAATGACAAGTATCTAAACTTTCTAGTTTTATCTGTCTCAGTGAGGATCCTTCTGAGTCCTAGTATTTGTGCAGAGTATTGTGATTATGCCAAAATGTTGCAAAAGTATTTTGTTGAGAATTTTGCTCATATTTATGGCAAAGAATTATTGGTGCATAATGTGCATTGCTTGATTCACTTAGCTCAAGATGCAAAAAAATTTGGACACCTAAACGATGTCGCTTGCTTTCCTTTTGAGAATTTCTTTGGCAAACTTAAGAGAATGGTGAAAAGGCCAAAAAATCCTGTTGAGCAAATTGTGAGGCGTTTAAAAGAGAGACAATGTATCACTATGCATAAAGACAGAGGTGCATATAATAAACTTGATAGGAGGCATCTGTCAGGACCTTTACTACCAGCATATGTGACCTGTTCACAATATTACAAAGAAATGTATACTTTCATCTCCTGTTTTAATGGAGACAATTGTTATTATCACAGTGGCAGAGTTGCACTTGTTAAGAACATTTTGCAGTCTCCTTCTGGAGAAATACATTTTGTGTGTCAGTAGTTTGACAAACATGAGCCTTTTTTAGCCATCCTCTTGCATCTTCATATTTGGGGATTAACAGTGTTTCAGGACTTTCTGGCCAGCTGCATGTGCTGTCAGTAGCTGATATGTCTTGGAAGATGATTGTGTTACCATTTCAAAACTCTTTTGTTGTATTACCACAAATTCATAATTGCTGATGGTGTACATACAGTAGCGCTGTCTTTCCCTTTTTCTCTGACTCTTTCTCACTCTCTTTGCTACTTTTTGTGAAGTTACTGCTGCTGAGCACTGCAGACCTCATGTATAAAGTGGTGGAATTCACAGAGGCAGGAATAGTTGCCATCATTTCTACTAAGTGGCTCCATGGAACACAAAAAGATACATGCTTCTGGCCATCTGGGAATTTTGATAAGGCTATCAGAGAATGAACTAGCCCTGAAGCAAACTGGAAGAAGTATAACATTTGTGTTTTGGGAGAGGATAGTAAATTAAATGAAAATTTATTTTAGCTTTCAATTTTTACCCTTCTGATCACCATCACGATTTACTCAATGAAAATTTTGTTTGTTTTATAGAGAATTATGCACAGGCCAGGAAAAAACTAAAAAGAGCAGAGATGTCATCAGATTTACAGACTGATTCAGAAGCCAAGAAAGGACCCTGAAAAAGAAGGTAAGATCTATAATTACTTAAGCATCAGCAGTTAATGTAGTGATGATATATTTCCTCATAATAGAATAATGTGTATGATACTATGTATCAATTATTGACAGTAATTTGCTTCTTGAGCTTTCATACTTATCTTGAAGTTTTTCTCAATTGCAGCCGTTTGCTTCTTATTCAAGGCCAATGTCCTCTGAAAGTACTGTGCGTTTTTGTCTGATACCTCCGGACATCTAGTTGTTAAATGCAGCTTAAGTTTAGCTGGCGCCATGGAACTATTGGAAAGTTTTTCACCACAAACAATACACAGTGGTGAAGGGCAGTCAGGGTCTCCCGTCCAAGTGAATCCCAGAGCTAAGTAGTTGTCACTGTACTGGCGAACTTTGAGTTGCGGATTGCCGGCGGCATTTTTCCGCAACTGCAGCTGAGCGGTTGCAATGCTAACGGTAGCAGCTGCAGCTTTAATCAGCTGCTCCGGAACCTGAGTATCATCGCGTAAAATTACCGTTTCAGCGACGTTATGCGATTTCATTTTCTTAGCAACAATCTCCGCCACAGCATAACTTGCTTCTTGAGCTTTCTTACTTATCTTGAACTTTTTCTCACATGCAGCCATTTGCTTCTTATTCAAGGCCAATGTCCTCTGAAAGTACTGTGCGTTTTTATCTGATACCTCCGGATGTCTAGTTGTTAAATGCGGCTTAAGTTTAGCTGGCGCCATGGAACTATTGGCAAGTTTTTCACCATAAACAATACACAGTGGTAAAGGGCAGTCAGGGTCTCCCGTCCAAGTGAATCCCAGAGCTAAGTAGTTGTCACTGTACTGGCGAACTTTGAGTTGCGGATTGCCATTTCCGCAACTGCAGCTGAGCGGTTGCAGTGCTAACGGTAGCAGCTGCAGCTTTAATCAACTGCTCCGGAACCTGAGTATCGTCGTGTGCTGCGGCGTCTTCTAATTTACGCTTCTTAACAAATCGGTCCATGTTTGAAATCAAAACAATAATTTATAAAAACTAATGCAAACGACAAGCCTAACTGCTATTACACCACGCCAATTGCCATCCCCGCACATCTGCCACCTATAGCTGGTGAAAGCACACCGTCCTTGTACTCTGGCCGTCATTTAACTTTGGAAGCGAGAGAGGGGCGGAGATAAGAACGGAGGAGCAGGCAGTTAACCGGCCTGTCAGGCAGATGAGAATGAGGCAGTGACATAGACTAACAGAGAAACAGCAACTGACTAAAGGACTAAATAACGATTAATAACCACATAAAACCACAATGCTGGATTTTGTCCCAGCATTTTCCGGAGATTTAGGACTTTTTCTGCGGAACCCTTGGCTAGCACTCATGGAACCCTTGGAACCCCGGTTGAAAAACACTTGCGTAGACATAAGTTCTTACTATAGACTCTATAACATATAATGTGTTTAGTTGCATAAGTTACAGTATGTGACCTTCATTTCATAGTTGCAGGCTAAGCTCACTTTCTGTTTATACAAAGAAAAAAAACCTTCAAAACTGGTAAACAATTCCTCAATGATCAAATAATTTCTGTTGGGAATTCATATCAACCATTACTTTTTCTTTGTGTGTTTAAAAGGTGCAGATTGTCCAAAAAATATTTCAATTCCTAGTAAAAAAGCAATGGGTACAGCAAGGGCAAACCTTTACAAGTAATAGGATGGATATCTTGCATTGCCACATTTTAAAAATAATCAGTTTTATTTAGATTTTAAAACTACAAAAAAACGCTGTCTTTAACTGCTATTTCACTTACTTTCTTATAGATATCTTGGTATTTATAACCAACATAATGAAAAATGCTCTTCTAAGGTTATAACATTTCTGAATGTTAAATCCATATGATGCAAAAAAGCTGATTCAGTTTTCTGCAAAGTCATGTTACATTTGGCAAATCAGGCTGTGCATGTCAATATTTATTAAACAATCATCAGTGCTAAAAAAGAAGAAAACTACAAAGGGAAAAGTTTATTCTGTCCTTTTAGTTAGTGTGATAAAAGTCATATGGCATGATTATATAATTATATTAGCCAGCACATTAGATGTTTTATGTGTCTGATGTCTGATGAAACTTTGTATTATTGGTCCTTTTACCTTACTGTGAAACAAACAAAGACTGCCACCCAAGTCAAGTGACATACAGTATGTTGAATTTAAATGTTAAACTGTAAGATAAGCAGAAACTAGTAAACCACAATGAACATGCTAAAAGAATGTTTGAATTTCACGGTATGAAAGTCTATGTAGGTTGTGTTATTTTTGTTATTTATTTATGGTTTGAGATTACATGATATCTTTTTTTCTTATTTTCATATTTCCCAGGCCAAGAACACTCTGGAGTTCAGAGTCTGAAAATGAAGAATATGAACATTATAGACAGCCACCTCCATCTCCAAAGATGCTAATTTCTGGATCCACAATAAACACAGCACAATCTGATAAAAGACCACATCCTCTGCAAATGCACCTCAAGCTTCTACATTCCAAACAACTAAACAGAATTGAGAGTCGCTGAATTCATCATGTGAATGGTTAGAGTCCCCACTGTGCTTGAAGACATAAAAGAAACATTGAACATACATGGAAGAATGCTTCAGACTCTTCTTAGACAACAGAACAGGACATATTCGGTTCCATCTCTACCACAAGGGATAATATTTCCTCTTAAAACTGTAGAGGAAATCCAGGCCATGGAATAAAATTTAAAGGACCAAGAACTTAAGAATGTGGTGAGTTGTTCCCATTTAGTTATGAAAACAAGACAGTACATACTCCACATAGCTATATTGCTGTACAGACATAGTTGACTGCATATCTGACAGATAAAACATCTGTGACAACTAGCTAGCAGAGAACCTAATAAATGCGTAACAGATCATTGATAACCATTAATAATTAATAAATTAATTCTGTTTCATGTAGGTGAGTGTCCTGAGTGAGATGGGGGATCAGACTGTTGAAGCAACCAGGAGAATGATGGCCACTGATCTGTTACTGCATGAACTAAAGCAAGTTATCCAGATGGGCAGTTTAAACCATAAGAAGAACATTTTTAGTTTTAACAGCCATCATTGACTTTTGGAGGAATGCTCCTCTCACCTGTAGAATGTTCAAATTAATAATTGCACCATTTTCCTGTCACATCCCAGTTTAAGGTGAGTTTTTCCTAAGCTCATTCCCATGAGAAATATTTTTTTGTGTGTGTGTATGTGTGTGTTCACATGGGAGTGTGAATATTTAGAACTTTTATGATTCTTCAGAGGTAAAGTGATTATACAAAAACAGGATCATAGGCGTATTATTGACTACTATGAAACATTTTTATCAAAGCAGTTTGGACACTGCTCTAGAAAATTTTTGAAAGATATTGTTAGTTCATATATAGGCAATTGCACCGATGTGATCACATTACAGAAAAAAAACTGACACTCTATAATGTATATAATAGATACTCCATGTCTATTTTTTTGTTCCCAACTTTAAGTTACTGTACATTTTTTATTAAGTTATTAAACTGCAGTTTTTTCCTCCTTCTTTACCTAATTAACAAATTTAATACATATAACACATTTTTGTATAAACATTACACACACTATTATGCATATTTCTTACATACTGTACAACGTATGTCAACCCAGAAATTTTTACATTATTATTTATAATCTTAATTAATTAACAATTGCTTATTTTGCTAGCTTGCTATTATTGTTTGTTGGACTGAATTCTGGTGTTTTTTTTCCTATTTGCCTTTAGGGCATTTTTTATGCATTGTGAATTTATTGTTTCTGCTTGAATGTTCTGTTAATCCCTGTGCCCCTCAATATCTCCACTTCAATTATTTACTGTGATGGAAAACTTTCTGGTAATGATAAAACAAAAAATAAAGATGCATACTGTTAAAATGCTGTTGTATATGTTTATTTAGTTGGAGCCCTCAATAAAGTGTTCAGTAAAGCTTTTAGTGTTTAATGAGTCCTTATTGTGTCCTGGTGACTGAGGCGTTACAAGGTTTATGAATTTGCATTCAAATTAAAACAATTATAACTAAAATCAAAATATGGGCTATTACTGGACTCACCTCTGTCCTAACATGATACAAACCCATGATCCACAGCGGCTGGATGAGCGATCAGCATTCTGGTCAGATTTCAGTTATCAGTACAAACACATGAAATGCAGGATGTCACATTTTACAAAAAGTGCACTACTTAACAGAATATCATGCTTTTTGTGTTTGTTTGGTTTTTTTTTTCTCTCATCCTTATTCATTATTTTCTCTAAAGTCTTTTTGCAAACGAATAAAGTTAAAGACCACCTTCTTGAGGTGCAGACACATTCCAGCATGCTGGCAGATATCTGTGGAAGGTGATGTTTTTATTATTTTAGCCATATGGCCCTAAATGAACTATCCCATCATTTGAATTAACAGTGATTATATGATTCCAATTTTTCTAAATAAGTAATTTGTGGAAAAATTAATGCAAGTATTTTCTAAAGTGTATACCATTTGGGTGTAAACTTATTACTTTCTTTGAAAAGTAATCATGTGATTTGGTGATAATTCAATACACTAATTCCAAAACACTACTCATAAAGAATATGATACTAAATGTACATTAATTTTATTTGAGTTAAACACCAGATTGCGACTTTTACTATGTCACTATATACCATAAAATTTCAATGCAAAATAGCATTAAGCTTTGCTCATACTTTTACTCTGTAATTTCTGCCTCAGAAGAAAAACCTCTGGGATTCATGTTAAGTTCAGTGAAGTCTGAAACCTACCACATGTGGGTGCCACTCCAGAGACTCAACATTCTATATAAATACATCAGGTGATAAAGCCTTATCTTAATCAGGCATGCACAACATTTAAAATGCACTCTCTACTGCTGCTATTTTTTTCTGTTTTAACAAAAGCAGAGGAACAAGTGTGCAGACAGTTTGGACCACAGGTCAGGCCTTCATTCTCCAAAGATGGAGATATTATTATTGGAGCAATCTTTTCTATTCATGATTCCACTGTTGATAGCAGACAAAATTTTACATCCAAGCCAGAATCTGTATCATGCAAAAGGTTAGTATATTGTGATACACAATTTCAATATGTTTATCTGTATTGTCCAGGTGTCTTGCATGCATTCTCGTTACTTAACAGTAAATTCTCATGTTATTTTTTTTATGATAATATGTGTATATTTACTTAACACAATAAAATCTTCATTTCTATAAATATTTTGAAGTTTAAATTTCAGAGAACTACAGTTTGCTCAGACAGTGAGATTTGCAGTTGATGAAATTAATAACAATACAGATATACTTGGCACATTTGTAGTGGGATACAAAATCTATGATTCTTGTGGTTCAATTCCTCTGGCCTTAATGTCTGCCATGGATTTTGCAAATGGACAAGATAAATCATTTACATCAAAAACGGCTTGCTCTTCATCTAAGTTCGTCCCTACAATAATAGGAGAAAGTTCATCATCTTCCACTGTAGCTCTTGGATCAACATTTGCACCATTCCGTATTCCTCTGGTAAGAAAATGACTTGTTTAATCTAAAGATATTATATTGTATATAGGCTGAAATATTTGATGTAGTGAAGACTGAGTAGAGCATAGAGGTTATGTCAAGAACAAGAATGCATGTTTTCAAAACCAAATTAACTGTTATGCCAAGATTTAAAAGAACAACATAAATAATATGAACATTTTTGTTTCTGTTTTATACACTTCACAAGCAGATGCCCAAAAATCAGCAGCACTTGATTTTAATAATTAAAACTGTAAAATCATTTTCTAGCAAAGGTAATACGATTAGCTTTACAAAGTTGTAAACTTCCAGAGCATTTTTTAAATATGTAGCATTAAAAAATTGAATTAAGTCAGTTTAATAAATGGATACACAGGAAAAAACATGCTTCTTTCCTTTCTCTCTGTGTGTTGTTAAAATAACACAACTTATTTTCCTGCATTACTCAGTAATACTCTTTGTTTTTTATATAATAAGGTATGTTGTTCACAAAAATGAAAAACTGCTTTTAATTGAATGGTTTTCTTATGCATTTTAATATTACTTCAGTAAAGATAGTATTAAAATCATAACAATGCTCATTTAAAAAAAAAAGGGGTGTTACATGTTTTAATAGTGAATTTACTGTACAGTGAAAGGTGAGAATGACCTAAAACTTGTAATGAACAGTTATGCAACAAATACAGTTTATTGTTCATATGTTCTTTTATACAGCTTTTCAGAGAGTATGATTACAAGACATCTCACAAAATATAAAAACATAAGTCCAAAAGTAAAAAAAATGTAAATGTGGCTTCGCAAGATCACAGTTTGCTCAGATAGTCAAATCTGAATGTAAGGGAAAGTTTTTTTAAGCTTCCTGCTGCTCAGTGTTTTGAGTGAGTGTTAATTAGTACCCCAAAATAAATTATAGTAAGATAAAGACTTAATAGTTAAAAAACAGTTCTTTGAAAAATGTGTTATTTTTGTATCATGTATTTTTCAAGATATATATTTCTAAGTTAAAAATGTATGCATTATCATTATTTTTCACAGCTCTGGTGTGTTGTTGAACAAGCATTTAACATGGATGAATAGACGGTGGTTATTATTGCTATTAAATAAATAAAAATACATTTTCAATTGATTATTTTCTACAGGTAAGTCACTGTGCTACCTGTGCCTGCCTAGATGACAAAAGAGAGTATCCGTCGTTTTTCAGAACACCACCCAGCGACAGTTATCAGTCGGCTGCATTAGTTCATCTTTTGAAACATTATGGATGGAACTGGATTGGAGTAGTCAGAAGTGACAATCACTATGGAAACTCAGGAATGAGTACATTTATGGAAAAAGCACAAAAAGAAGGAATATGCATTGAATATTCAGAGACATTTTATAGAACTGATTCAAATGAAGTGCGCAAAAAGATTGTCAACACAATAAAAACATCAACTGCGAAAGCTGTAGTTGCTTTTATGGTAACAGCTGATATATTGGTTTTACTGCAGGAAATTCTCAATCAAAATGTTACTGGTATTCAGTGGATTGGCACTGAGGCATGGTCTACTGACCCTGTATTGATTGCAAAGACAGAATTCACGTTTCTGCTCGGTACAATTGGCCTTGGAGTTCAGCAAACATCAATCCCAGGCTTTAAAGAGTTCCTATACAATATTAATCAGGAAGACCTTGCGGCAAGTCCTACAATGAAGGAATTTTGGGAAGAAGCTTTTCAGTGCACTTTTTCTAATAAATCTAACTCTAATAAAACAATATGCAGTGGTTTTGAAGACTTACGTGAGAGGGGCCTTGTTTACAATGATGTGACTAAAATACGAGTTGTTTATAATGCTTACAAAGCAGTGTATATTGCTGCCCATTCTATGAACAACTTATTCTCTTGTTCTAAGTCCAAAAATCTGAATAGCACACGTTGTGGGAAAGATCTTAATGTAGAACCTTGGCAGGTAAGAGATATTGCACCGTATACCCAGACCTTCAACAGCAACGACATAATATGCAAGTGTTTTTCAAGGTTAAGTTAATGAAAGGTTCACTACATTACTTTGGTCACATTAGACCGCGTAGAGTAAAAATAAAATTTACCAAGAATTTCACTGCTTTAAAAGTTATACTTATTCTGCTTTACATATCATTAGATGCATTAACAACATGGGTGCTTTTTAAAAAATATAATTTGTAAAATAAGCTTTTTTGGAATTTTTATTAATTTATAATTAAAATGACCAATATTTTAATATTGACTTTTTAATTGGTGTGGCAAAAAAGGTCACATTTTTTATCTCTTGAAAAATAAAATAAATATTGAATAATGTCTTTGAAATTCTGAACATTTTTTTGTGATCAATTGTTTATTGAACATTTGTTCAAATATGAAAAATTCAGCCATACACAAAATATTGCAGTACACACTCATCTACCCTGCCCTCACAGCGCCCTAGCCCTCATTTTCTTCACTCATAGTTCAGCAGTTTAATAAACAGTAATTTCAACAAGCTGTCACAAACAATATTTTTTATGCATTTTCATAATTACAGGTTTTGGAACAGTTGAAATATGTAAATGTGACTCTTGCAAATGGACAAAGGCTTATTTATAATGAAAATGGAAGCCTAGAAGTAGGGTATGATTTAGTTAACTGGCAAATAAACAAGAATGGAAAGACTGAAGTGCTGACCGTTGGTTACTATAATCCTTTTGCTCCATCTGGGAGGTTTTTTACATTCAACGACAGAACTATTACCTGGTCAAATGGACAAGAACAGGTATTGTTTAAAAATTACATTTCTTTGCTTATTTAAACGCAATCTCAGTGTAAACTTCTTGTACATTATGTGCTTATTCATTCATTTGGCATTTACAAAAGTGGATTACAATAAGTAATCTTTTTAAACAACTATTATGAGGTAATTAAGAAACTGGCTAAAACATCAATCACTTTTTCATTTAAATTGAAATTTCAGAATTATTTTGTCAGCAGAAGGTTATTGCAAAAGATTGAAAGTTTGTTTCAAGGGCATAAAGACAATAGTTTATAAAATATCAGCCTAACTTAAGTAGTTTACTTGACTATAAGATGTTTACGTTTTTTAATATTTAACATTGCAATAGTGGTTTAGAGAAAAACTTAATATGTATGAGAGGTGTATTAATTAATGCTAGACATTATAACAAGCAAAGTAAAAAAATGTTTTAACATTTTTATGCTTACTTCAATTTTTTAACAAACTATCAAAACACACATTGCCAAAGATTTTGAATAAAAGTATTCAGAAATAGTTATTGTTTTATTTTGCCTGAAATCTTATGTCAAAACAGCAAATTAGCCTTTTCCGGTTGTCTTGGTATGTCAGAGTTTGTGTGTGCGCTGCCCAGGACTGTCAACTTCTCTTAGGACTTTTTACTGTAGCCACAAGAGAAACTGATTAGTTTCTGGGAACCTGAACAGATTTACAATAAATATGTTTGACATTCTAGGTTCCAAACTTTGTCTGCAGTGAAAGTTGTACCCCAGGTTCCAGAAAATCCATCAAGAAAGGAAAACCTTTTTGTTGCTTTGATTGTATCCCATGTGCACGAGGAAAAATCACTAACACAACAAGTAAGTACACATAATGTAATACATCCAATTGGTCACAAGTGTAATCTTAATTAATGTATATATTTACTTTAATGTAATAAAAAGATGTTCTTTTGAGTTTATTTGTAGGGATATAATATATTTGTACATTTTAATTCCTTATTTTGTTTTACAGATGCTTTGGATTGTATTGAATGTCCATGGCAGTACTGGTCAAATGATCAAGGAAATCAGTGCATTTTGAAAAGAACTGAATTTCTGTCATTTAAGGAATTTTTGGGGATAATACTAACTACATTTTCTGTCATTGGAACTTGCTTAACTTTAGCAATTACTGTGATTTTCTTTATCCATAGAAATACACCTATTGTCAAAGCAAATAACTCTGAACTAAGTTTCCTTCTCCTCTTCTCTTTGACCTTGTGCTTCCTGTGTTCAGTGATTTTTATTGGTCAGCCTACAGTTTGGTCCTGTATGATGAGGCACACCACCTTTGCAATCACATTTTCCCTTTGCATGTCTTGTATATTGGCTAAAACAATTGTTGTGTTAATGGCTTTCCGAGCCACACGGCCTGGTCATAAATTCAAGAAGTTGTTTGGGCCATTGAAACAAAAGTTAGGTGTTGCTTTTTGTACATTTATTCAGTGTGTAATCTGTGTGCTCTGGCTGACACTGGCACCTCCTCTCCCTTATCAAAATATAAAGCACTACAAAGATGTCATAATTTTGGAATGTGATTTAGGATCATCTTTAGCTTTTTATGCTACATTAGGATACATTGGACTTCTCTCACTGTTGTGTCTTGTTCTTGCTTTTTTAGCTCGGCAGCTGCCAGACAATTTTAATGAAGCAAAATATATTACATTTAGTATGATTATTTTTTGTAGTGTGTGGCTCACGTTCATTCCAGCTTATATCAGTTCACCAGGGAAGTACGTAGTAGCAGTAGAAAGTTTTGCCATCTTAGCTTCTAGCTTTGGTTTACTCTTTTGTATTTTTGCTCCACGGTGTTACGTTATATTGATTGAGCCTGAAAAAAATACAAGGAAGCATATGATGGGTAAAACATTATCTAAAACAAAATAAATCAGAGTACAAGTGTAAGAATTTGTGCGTGTGTGTGTATATACAGTGTATATATATATATACAGTATATATATAACTCTTACTTTTCTAAAGTATCACAACACTGAATTTTCCATTCTCCTATGCTGAGGTATTAACTGCAAAGTGTACAGTAATAAAAATGTTTTCTATAAACAGCAATGTAATAATTTCTTTGCCACTGCATTATTTTCTGACAATTTGTGAAAGCTTACAAAGCTTTGCTACAATGCTCAATTTTAAAGGCTCATGTAAGTTAAGAAAATTGTAATTACAGTTTATATGTTAAGGTTTCACAGAAACAATAGAAAAGGACATATTATTGTCATACACATATTTTTATATACACAGACAGAAAAACTGTATTTTTGAAGTTGTGTGTTAAAGCCCTTCTTAAATATGTAATACAATATTTTTATTAGAAAATGTTTACACTAATAAAATTATACTTTTAAATGGAATCTGTGCTATTGATTTTTATTAATGAAATTATTCAAAACATTCCAAGGTCATCCTGCCCCTACAGCCTTTTCTTAAAAAAATAATGATTTGTATGTCCACAAGGGAAATGGGTGAAATGCCAATAGTTAATTGTTTGCATTTACACACTGCATATTTCCATATTTAAATCATTAATAAATGGGAGAAGTGTGTTTTCTTCAGCTACTACTTTGAGTTGTCAGTTAGTCAGTCATTTTATAACCTGCTTAGTCCTGAGCAGGGTCGCACAGGGTCTGCTGGAGCACATTCCAGCTAGCACAGAGTACAATCAATCAAAAACAAAAAAAAATTACTAGATAGATAGATAGATACTTTATTAATCCCAGGGGGAAATTCACATAATCCAGCACCAGTATAAAAGCAGACAATAACTTTGAGTAATATTAGCATTTACTCCTCCGGATGGAATTGAAGAGTTGCATAGTGTGGGGGAGGAACGATCTCCTCAGTCTGTCAGTGGAGCAAGACAGTGACAAAAGTCTGTCACTGAAGCTACTCCTCTGACTGGAAATGACACTGTTCAGTGGATGCAGGGGATTCTTCATGATTGACAAGAGTTAGCTTAATGCCCGTCTCTCTGCCACAGATGTTAAACTGTCCAACTTTACTCCTACAATAGAGCCTGCCTTCTTAACAAGTGAGGCGTCTTTCATCTTTATGCTGCCTCCCCAGCACACCACCACGTAAAAGACGGCACTTGCAACA
This sequence comes from Polypterus senegalus, assembly GCF_016835505.1. NCBI lineage: Eukaryota > Metazoa > Chordata > Cladistia > Polypteriformes > Polypteridae > Polypterus > Polypterus senegalus. The sequence continues at coordinate 124,830,378 of NC_053154.1, read as the reverse complement.
ACCGTCTGGTAGAACATCTGCAGCATCTTATTGCAGATGTTGAAGGACGCCAACCTTCTAAGAAAGTATAGTTGGCTCTGACCTTTCTTACATAGAGCATCAGTATTGGCAGTCCAGTCCAGTCCAATTTGTCATCTAGCTACAATGAAGTATTGTATAAAAACTATAAATTATACTTATTGGAATACAGATTTCATGTTTTTCAGAAATTGTTGCTCACAGTTTCTTATGTTTATGGATGTGTTTATTCTTTATGAATACATACCTTTAAAAAAGCTTGTGGTTTAAATTTCAGAGAATGGAATTTTGCTCAGGCAGTAAGATTAGCAGCTGAAGAAATAACAGTACAGACATATTTGATACTCTTTCAGCAGGATACAAAATCTGTGATTTCTGTGGTTCTATTCATCTGGCTTTAATGTTTGCACTGGACTTCATAAATGGACAGGATATACAGTATCATTTTCACCAAATACTCTTCCAATCTTTTAAAACATTTTGGGTGGAACTGGATTGGAGTAGTTAGAAGTAACAATTATTATGGTAACATTGGAACAGCTTCATTTAATGAAATAGCAAAAAATGAAGGAATCTGCTTTGAATATTCCGAGAGCTTTTAACAGGACAGATTCAAATAAAAAAGTGATGAATGTTGTCAACACAATAAAAGTATCATCTTCAAAAGCTGTGTGTACTGACGTTTCTCCTTCTTTCGTATGCAGGATATAATTTCCAATGAATTAATTTGTTGCATAGACTTGACACAAATCTTCCTTTAAAAGTTCAACAACTTTATTTCGAACAACAGTAACAAATTAATCTTATAACAGTTAGTAAATATTAAGACACGGTCAAAGTCCGTATTGCTCCATTTCATTCTGCCCGCCAAAATTCCCCCCTCTCACATCTGGAATCACACAACACATATCTTGCATGCGCACATGAACTCTCATTGAAACACATGAAATTAACAATGGTGCATTTACAAATATTCAAAAACTACTCTTGTGTAAAGGTCCACTTACATTACAGCTCTTAGACTGTGGTTGCTTTTATGGTTACAGCAGATGTTGTGATGTGACTGAAAGAAATTTACAATCAAAACGTTGCTTGTATTCATTGGATTGGCACTGAAGCACAGGCTACTGACACTGTATTCGTTTCAGAACAGAATTTAGTTTTTTCCTAGGGACAACTGGCCAACTATTCCAGGCTTTAAAAAATCCTCTTTAATAAAACCCCTGTGTGCGTCCAGGTGTCCGTGTGTGTGTCTTCTGATGAAGTGCCCATACGCGGGGCCACACGACACATGTTCAGTCTCTTCCTGTGCATTCCCGGTGTGTGCAGAGAGAGACACACACAGGTGCGTGCACGAGAGAGAGACACACACACGATAGACACACACACAGGCGCGCGCGAGACAGACAGACGCACACACAGGCGCACGCGAGACAGACAGACACACACACACAGGCACGCGTGAGACAGACACACACACACATGCATGTAATCAATACCAGACTTTGAAATCAATTGAGTTCAGTACAATTCAAAAACATTTTGACAATATTTATTGTCACGTAACAGAACTGAGCATGTATGTATGACTGCAGATATGTATAATGTTCCGTCACAGTATATAATGTTTTTAAATTTACTAAATAAAAGTAGGGCTGCATTTCAAAATAAGACAAAATAAAATGTGAAAATTGTGCTTGTTTAAATAAAGTGCTTAACTTTAAAATAAAATAAATGGAGAAAAAGCTTGAATTTCCCCTTTTCTGTTTCACATCTTGACTCAACAGTCTCAACTAATTTTACAGATAATAAACCTCAACACATCTTAACAATTATACAGTTTTAAATGCTCACTTTCTTCCCCTCTTATATTCATTGCCCCACTTTTTTGCTCAGTGAGAGAATTGAGCTCTATCTTGTCCTGCCAGGATTTTAATTTATTAATTGATTTGAGTGGGTATATTTGTTTGAAACCTTTATGTTTTGTCTCATAATGTTGTTTCACATTGGCACTTTTAACAAGTGCCACGGTTTCTGAACATATGAGACACACTGGTTTAGTGCTCCCAAGTGGTGAGTATGAGCAGAAATGAATTTGTCCATTCTGGATTAAATGCCCTATTTTCACTGTCCACTTTCCTTTTTTTGGAGAGCGCCATCTCTGTCTCACCCGTCTTTTCTTTTTCCAGCACAGTTGTCTGTATCTCTCACATTCTTCGGCTTATTTTTCCCTTTGTTTTTTCTACATGTATTGCTATCTTTCTTTTCCTCTCTACCATCTCTCTTACTTGCCTCTAACTCTCTCATCTGTCTGCGCTGTAACGTAAAGTAAAGCAATGTTCACCTCCTAGAATCCATAGACTTGATTGGCTGAGTGGTATCACGTGAAATGGCTTAACGCGCATACAATTGGTCTGTGCATTTCCTCATCCACTAAAACATTACCGTAAAGAGTACAAAAGCTGCCCCGCCTAAAATAGAAGCGCCCCGCCAGGTTTTAAATAATAACCTTCTGTTTTGGCTGTAAGTTTGGGTCTGCCTGTTAGTGACCTCTGCTTTAGGTGCTTTCCCACTGCAGGAACTTTTTTCAGGAACCAATGATTTTTTAGAAATTTAGGAAATTTTGTGTCATTCCAACTGCAAGAACTTCAGCCAGGAACTACTGTATTGTTGGCGGGGATTGGGTGATTACTTCTGCTCATTGATTGACAATAAGCACTGGTTCGGTGTTGCAAATCTGTTAGTAGTTTGGAATTCAGAGAGTTATCAGTGAAGATGGCACTCTGCGCCCTGCACCTCTTGAAGCAATAATTTTACCCATGAGCATAACATTTTTGCTCCCCATCATTCTTCATAGTAATCTCCATGGAGCATCATACCATACACCAAATCAAAACAATAATCTCCCCCGTGAAGTCACGATCACTTTGAAGCAATAATGTGGAAAGCTCCCTCATGAACTCCCAAAGATGCCTCACTTTGCACGCTATATATTCTGCATAAAGGTTAAAGTTCAGGTTGTGCGGCGGAAATACCACACATGAAAGTAGCCAAAGAGTTCAAGTGGCAGAGGGCCTACATTGTACAGAGACTCAATCATTCCTGAAAAATGCTTGGGAAAAAGGAAAACAACTATTGTGTCCTTAGTTTCCCAGTCACTTTGATGTTTCAGTCCCTGAACAGGAATAGTAGCTTGGTCAAAGTATATAGTAGAAACAGACACAATATAATCAGCAATATAATCAGGAACCATTTGTAATGACTGTTAAACTTTTATTTTTGGGGAAATAAGTAACAAATGTGGTTGCAGTATCAACACCTGAACTAATGGTATATGATAAAGCAAAACAGTTATTCTTCAGCCTGGATATGCTAAAGCTGATGGGGTATTGTACCAGGACTACTGTACCAGGCAGACAATTCCTCAGTTTGCAAGCCGTGTAATGAAATGCATTAGTTACATTTGTTTTGTTTATACTTATTTTTAGAACAATGCCATGCTCCTTCCATAATGTAAATGCTGAGATGTATACGTTAATATGTTCTGTTTTGTATAGAGAAGGGGTGAGAAGTTAAACAAACTGACGCCTTTTATTAGCTAACTAGAAAGATTACAAATATGCAAGCTTTTGAGGCAACTTGGGCCCCTTCTTCAGGAAAGATTCAATACAGAAACTAAAATTCCCTGTCTTTATATATACACTAGAACAGATACGGTATTGGAAAATCTTTAAGTGAGACATCTTAGATGTAAAAAATTAATAGACATCTCCAGGCTAAGATTTATTTAGTGAGAGCCGAAGAGAGGAGAACAATGTATAGTCAAGATCTTTTGATAACTGTCCAGAAAAGTCTTTTGAAGCTTCTGATGAGTTTTTCAATACAATGTGGATCTGCAGTCAGGTTGTCTGTGTCAGTCAGAGAGATGCAAACAATCCTCATACCTAACCATAAAACTCTTGTCTCTATTCAAACCATGTTGCAATATGTTACATTTTAGCATGAGTTTAACTTCCCATTCTTTTCTCTCTTGCTGTGTTCTGAAGTTGTCCATGAGCACTGTGACTTTAAAGTCCCTCTCACAGTGTCTTATGCTGTTGAAGTGAGCTGCTACAGGTACATCTCTTTTGCCATGTTTAATATGGAACCACTGTAAGTTCGTTCTTTGGCGGAATGTTTGTCTATTTTTTCCCACATAGAGTTCAATGTCGGGACATTTTATACAGAGAATTAGGTAGACCACATTAAATGATCTGCTGGAAAATGATCCCTTTATGTGATGTTCTAGTCAGCAGTGTGATATAAGTACACAATCTGTATCATAAATGTAGTTAGCCAATAAAAGATGTCATTTTACATAACTCAATACATCCATAATGGCTAACACGGTACAACACCCTAGTAGTATAGAGTTAAAGCACTAACAAGCCATAAAATGAAATTATTGGCACAGATTGTTTTCTAATTAAGCAACTGGGTTGGAATAAAGCCCTGCTGCCACTTTGGCCCTCCAGGGCTGACTTTGCCCACCCCTGTCTGATAAACTTTATAGTATTAAGCGCAAATAACTCAGGACAGTACTCTGCTGCCATCTACTGGATAACATCATGCTACACAAAAAAAAAAGAATATTTCTATGCTTTATGGTAACTTTAAGGTAACTCATCAATATTCATGAGTGTGGTGGTGCCTTCAATGAAAAACAATGGTAAACAAAAAACTGCATAGTCAACGAATCGAGCAATAGTAATTACCATGGAAATTGGCCATTGACATGCGAAGTGAAACTGATGCATAATATAACACTGCACGATCGAATGACTGTGATATCCTCAGTGAATTTGGTTGCGTGAAGTTTCACCATGGTGCCACAGTAGCTGCATGACAAAAAGATAAAATACTTGCAATCAGGTGCAAAGACAAGCAAGATGTTAGCCCCTATGCACTGTTCACAATGTGGTAACTGCTAATGTTTGTGTCAGGGGAAATATAGAAGTCACAAAGCCTTGTACTGTGGTACCCTGCAATAACAGAATGGGATCATTGATCACACAGGTCATTCTTATATGCAAGCAACAGAAAAAATCTAAGAAAAGTGTTGTAAATACAAGCACACAAAGATGGAAAAAGTTTGGGGAATCCACCCCATATAATGTAAACAAAACAAGCAGTCACAAGAGACTTTGCCCAGAGTGGGACTGAGACAGAAGGATGGAGGTAGGGTTTTTATAGGCAGTAGAAAGGAAGAGGCGGGTATAGGAAGGAAGAGGCAGAAATGAGGTCTGGAGAGGAATGAGGAAGCTGATTAGGGCTTAGGTCTTCTTGTCATCTGGTGATCTGCAGAGGAAGGAGAAATGGTGTTAATGCACAGTTTCAACCCCTGACTCTCAGTTCACGCTCGGTTAATTTTGACTGCCTCCCAAGCGCACATTTGTGACAGTGTAAAAAAAAAAAAATACATTACAAATTCCTTCCTAACAGAGAGGCTAGCAACAGGACACTTAAAACTCAATTGAATGTATCCATTTCAAAGTATGGAAAATTCATGCCACTGATTCAGTTCTACACAACTGTGATACTGATGATAATAAAACTTTTGCTTTCTGATACATTGTTTTATGAGTTTTTTTTTACAAGTTCATTATTTATCATATACAGTATGCATAGGCCTATACGGCAGCATCCTGGTAATAAATGGTCTAGCAGTCAAAGTGTTAATTAAACCATTTTAAATGAAACATTAAATGTTCCATAGTAATACGCAAAAAAATGTTATGCTGTCCATGTTGTTATTTTGCTATGCTTTGAAATTATAATTTGTTTCTCTTTCATGATTAGAACAGCACTTTATATTTATTATATTGAATTATTTCCTTTTATTTTGCTGCCCCTTTTATGGTTGTTGGGTTAATGTTTTACATGTACTGTGGGGTATTGAACCCCAAGGAATGTCTAATACTAGAAATCAATTAGATCCCTTCAAGGAGATGCAACAAAAGGGATTAAAGGGGTGCAACAAATTTCATGTTGGCTTTATCACAGGACTTCCAGATATAACTAGGTCTTTAATTAATTTAGGAATAATAAAATACCAAAGACTGGTTAGAACATTACCAGTACAGTGCTTGGAAAAATGATGACCATGAAATATTGGCTGTACACACCCAAAGTGTGTAATACTAGTCAAATTAAATACCTCATACAAACAGAAAAAACAGAAACACAAGATATTTTTTTAATATTTTTTATGGATTAATGACAATTAGGCATACTAGAAGTAAAATACTACAAGTAGCAGTATTATCTACTGTATGTACCTCTTTTGGGAATGCTAAGCAGGATGCAGTAAGCAACACAAACATCATGTTAAGTGAATGGTGTTTTAATGTTATTAGAAAATTATGTACTTTGAAAAAATATTTTAGAAACAAATTGTTGTACTTACTACAGGGTAGAACTAGTATAGATAAAATCTTAGGAATTGGCCGGCTACCCTAGGGGAGTGCAGGTGGGCTGAGATGAAAGGCCATTAACAGGCCATCAACAAGGGCTGGGTTGAGTTTATAGGCCTATGGATGGTTAGTTTTTAGAAATGTTACCATGGGCTGGAATGGAGCTGAATCCACGTAAGCTGTGTCACTGAGCACTACACCCTCCCATTCATGCAAGAGTCATCGTGAGGAGACTATCTCTCTTAGTATGACCATTTCTCTTAGTGGTCATTCCATTCAAGGACCTTGCTGTACCACATCAGAACAAAGACCAAGCCAGACCAGAGACAGAGCCACCTGTTAGCAACCATATGGTCACAAGATGACCTGTTGCTTAGGTTACAGTGTTATTTTTATCACATTCATTTTTCTTTGTTTATTAAGTATTTTAGACATATTACCTATATAATACATGAATAAACTTTCTCTCCTATCCGTTTTGGTACTAATGTAATTGTCTGAATGATGTAAAAGAAAGGGGGAAAATGTTGAACTACAATAGCAGTAAATCCTGATATTGCTGTAAGAGAGGGCATAGAAGCTCTGAACAGAACACTTAAGGATGTAAGAGACAATGAAAATTTAATGGGCAATGTGACTTCTGTTTACAACAAACTGTTCCATTAATTCAAAGAGGTATTATTGCTGGTGAGGTGAGGGCATCCATAAAGTCATTCTTTATATGGGGTAAAATTCACAAACTTAACTCCGATGATTAATATGAGAGTTTAGTTGAAGGGAGAGTATATAGCTTTTTCACAATTGCTTTTGTAAATAAGCAATGGGCAAACAAAGGAGACTTCTAATGGAGATATTAAAATTCTGAACAACCTTGGAAACTTGGTCAGCATCATTAAAGAACTGGCCAAGAAACTTTACCCAGATATTATAAATTTACATAAAAAAAATGATTTGTGGTTTTGTGAAAGAGCCATACTGTCGCCTAAAAATGATAATGCTGATGAAATAAATAATTATCTGTTTGACAAGCTACACTGAAAAAAAAAACCTTATTTATCTGTTTCATATCATGAAGAAGCAGTTCACTATCCTATTGAATTTTTGAATTCCCTTATTCTTCACAGAATGGCTCCTAATAAACTATTCCTTAAAGTTGCTACACCAATAATGTTGTTATAAAATCTAAATGCTCCGAAACTATGTAACTGTACCTGTTTGACAGTGACTGCATTGTAATTCAATATTAGATAGATAGATAGATAGATAGATAGATAGATAGATAGATAGATAGATAGATAGATAGATAGATACTTTATTAATCACAAAGGGAAATTCACATACTCCAGCAGAAGCATTCTGATAAAAATAAACAATAATTAAATTAAAGAGTAATAAAAATACAGGTAAAAACAGACAATAACATTTGCGCAATAGACATATGAACAGCAACAAAATAGCGCTGATTAAAACGCAGCGTCAAAATCGCGCCGTCAAAATCGCACAGACAAAATTGCGGCGACAAAATCGCGAAAGTTTCATTAAATATGAATTACTAGTTTAAAGCATATATAATAATGTTTATTTTAGAAGTCAATATTATGAGACGCGGCATGCCATCAGCACAGCACGCAGATAGTCCTTATGATCACGCCCTGCATATGTAGGAAGTATTGCAGCAAGACGTCTTGATAGTTGAGCATATTTAGACTTGCTGGCTGCCTGACTGCTGGTAATTCTGCTTTGTATACAACGCGTTATGCCAACCCTCGACTGAGTTATTTGTTCGCGGCATGCCATCAGCAGTTATAACAGTAATAACCTAGCACATAATGTGTATATAATGTGCACGTACGCATCCCACTCTCTTGGCCTTTCTCGCGATTTTGTCATGGCGATTTTGACGGCGCGCATTTGTCGAAAACCAGTTAGCGAGTTTGTCAGCACTCATTTGTCCGTCACGGTTTTGTCGCCGCTTATATGTCTTTCGCG